>NC_056749.1:7200697-7509447 GCF_019279795.1 Protopterus annectens
ATAAAAGTGGCAAGAAATTATCAGTTGTGTAAAATTTAATAGCAAGATGGTGGGTATTGCTATTACAGTTACAAATTAAGGATCTATTTGATCAACCTGGTGTAGAACATGAGCATAGTCATGTATTTTTTAGATAGTTTTTAAGTGTGTTTGAAGGATTTGAGGGGTGCTGTCTGTCCTTGTAGATGTGGGCATAGTGTTCCATATTTTTGGTATGGTGTGAGAATACCCTGCTGATTTAGTTGGTTTACGAACAATGAGTTGGGCTTGCTTACTTGATCACATGGGGCCATTTAGGAGAATGTTTTTGTAGTACAGAATTTAAAGCTGGGCAGGTGGCTGGGTAATGAATGACTACATGTGGTAATTAGCTGAACATATTTTAGGCAGGTAAAAACAAATAAAGCCCTTACACTTTTTTCTAATAAACTATTTTTGGTGTGCAAGGTTGAGTGCAGTTTGTCTTTCTACTGTTGATTTTTTCTGCACCACCCTGTACCTTCAGCCATTTTTATTTGCAGTTTGTTCTTTTTTATTCGGCATAAAGGGCACACCTTGAAATAAGAATTGATGGATACGTCTATCCAAGAAGGCTCTTCAGGGAGTGGTAATGACTGGTTCCTTCGGATTCTGAATGTGCAAGAAAATCCATTACTAGACTTGTGTGTTCTGTGGAAAGTGGTCCAGAGATGAGTACAAGGCACCAGAATTCTTTAAGTGCTATAGAGAATTAGAAAATAAAATGTATAAATATAAAAGACTGCAATGGCAGCGCTTGCATTTGCAAGCTTCATTAGAGCATCACATTATTCCCAGAGGGCTGAGAATTTTGAATATGCCAAGCTATGGGGAGATGTATCCTGATCTCCTCAGAAGGTGGCAAGAACTGAACCTGCAATTTAGTGCTCAGTATATACGCCTTTTAATTGACTTTTTTTCACTGATGGAACGTGAACTAAAGGAGGACATTATTGCTATTGAAAATAAGATTTCTACTTGTTTCTCGGTTGATACAACTACTGACAGAATGGATCGACTACAAGAGAATACAATAATGTGTTCTCGTGGCCGAGAGAACAAGTAAGGCCACTGGCTCTTGGTAATGCTCATCATACGTATAACCAAGCAGGTGCTGCTGCTGGCAACTCTACTCAACCAGTTACTCAACTTCAGCAGTACAGCAGGCGCTCCCCCACTGCTGTCTGTTAACACAACAGATGTAGCATTGAATATAACTACTGAGCAAACTCATATTGCTGCAAATGAACTTCCAGCTACTATGCATTGTATTTCTGATACATTGAAGGATTCAGTTGCTGGTCCACTAGATCAACAACGAGAGAATGTGAAGCCGGGGAATAATGTTTTTTTAGGCAACAATATGACAACGAGCTTTACATTAGACAATCCATTTCCTATCAAGATTCGTTCAAGGAGCCTGATGAGACAGGGCAAAGTACAGACAGTCGAGTGCGGAATGGAACCCTCAGTGCATGAAACGAAGACGTCTTTAAATAAAGGTTTGATTTTTAACATTTCGTCTTTGCCATTAACTGCAGAACAAACTGAACTTTTGAACAAAGGACTATCCTTTGTTCCTGCTAAAAGGGCCAACCATGTTACAATGTTAAAGGATTTGAGGGTACTAGGCAGAAATCTTTCACTAAAGAATATTTTTTCTCCTGGCAGCGTAGCCAATGATGCAGGCCCTGTTTGTTTTCGACGACCAAGTACTTTTATTCCCAATATGCATCCTGCAATGCAGACTTATTAATGTATGTGAGCGTGACTTTAGATTTTTGTTTGCACAAGGCACTAAGAACAGCTTTCATAATCTGTCAAGTGAATACAGGGCATTGCATGAATTGATGAATATGCATTCTGTAGAGATCAAACAAGCAGATAAAGGTAGGGGCATTGTCCTACTTGACTAAGACCTTTATTTAAAACAAATGAGAGTCTTACTAGAGGATGCAAATACTTATCAATGCATTTCTAAAATAGTTGTTAATGGCATTATGGAAAAAGTATCTTTCTTGGTATTCGACCTACTGATGACAGGAAGGATCGATGAAGATTTATTTAAGTACTTTACCACCCATCACCCGACAGTTCAAAGACTATATGGTCTACCTAAAATACATAAAATAAACATAACACTATCACCAATGAGACCTATAGTATCAGGTGCAGGGTGGTGTACTGAACCACATTTTTGTGGAAGGCCTTTACATGCATTGCTTGATGATTGCCACACTATTTTAAAGGACACCAAGACTTTTTGGGAGAGGTTACACAATAGGGTAATGACTACACAGGGTGATTACATGCTTGTCACCATAGGTTCATAAATTAGTAATAGGCTAACTGCCCTTGCAAGCCATTTTAAGCTTAGCCAATTATCCCTTGTGAGTCTCAAACCATGCACCTTGTGTTTGTAAGGCAAACACCTTAACCATTAGGCCACCTTCCCAACCACATGGATATTGAATCTTTGTTTATATCTATACCCAATGAATGGGGCATTGAGAAAATTGTTTCTTAACTTAAATAGGTGCTTTGGTAATGATAAAATTTAACTCATTTGTAGTTTGCTTGAAATTATATTGGAAAACAATGTTTTCCTATTTAATGATGAGTTTTTCCTCCAGAAGACTGGTGTGGCTATGGGCACTACATGTGCCAACAGCTACGCCAATCTAGCTCTGGTTTGTTGGCAACAGTGTTCACTACTGTCAGAGTCCAGTGCGTTTTTTGATCACATCCTTTGGTATGTCCGTTTTGTGGGAAATATTTTTCTTTTGTGTAATGCTGATAGCCATGAACTTGAGAATTTCGTGAGGTATACGCATACCACCACTGTTTTTTTTTAATTCATTTACCAATGTTCCACAACTGAAATTAGTTTTTTGGATATGTTAGTTAAGTCAGATCTTAATGTGCTAACTAGTAGTGTCTACAGAAAACCTACAAGGAAGAATGCCTTGCTACATAAAACCAGCATGCATCCTAGGCATATTCTTAGGAACGTTGTGAAAGGACAAATGTATAGGGAACTCAGATTGCATAATGATGATATAGAAGCACAAGCAGCACTTAGCACCCTTAAGAAGGATTTCCTGGACAGGGGCTACGCTAAGGAAGACATCAACAGGGCTACTGATGAGGCTTGGACACAAAGAAATAATAGATACAGGTCTTATTTTAGTAGAGCCCCACAAAGTGACCATAGCAGCGAACTTGTGCATACTGCTGACATGTTTAGGGTTACTTTTCAATATTCCAGTGATGTGAATGAATATGTTTCCATTATTAAGAAACATTGGAACATACTATATGATATACCGGGTCTAGTGGACAATATTGGGAGCACTCATTCTTTTTCTTTTAGAAAAGTACAGTTGTGTACACTTACCATAAATGTAGATGTTCGAGTATATTCACTATTGTAGTCATTACATTTGGGTTATCTGCTGGCAGGTTGCCCTCAGTCAGCCTGAATTCCAAAGTCTTGGGTCCTGTGTCAGTTGCTGTCTCCTCTTTCATGACGTCAGGTCGTCAGGGGTATAAAACAAGCAGCCGACGCCATTTTCTTTAGTTTTTCTTGCCCCAGATGTCAGGTGCCCACAAAAAGGTAGCAAAAAAATATATATATACAAAATATTTTATATATATATATATATATATATATATATATATATATATATATATATATATATGGTTCCCATTCAGAAGCCTGAAACATCATAAGCCTGAAAATCAAAATCCTGAAACCAAAAGCCTGAAAATTCAGAATCCTGAAAACTCAAAATCCTGAAAGCCCAAAATCCTGAAAACACAAAATAGACATACTGATGTCATTGTGGCTTTGCTATTGTTAGCCCTGTGGTGTTAGGTCATGCGTTGGGGTCAGGTAAGTGTGCGGTTGGTTTTATGTTAGGGTTAGGGGCGGTTTAAGTGAGTTAGGGTTAGGGCGCAGGTTAGGCATGTATGCAATAGTGACAAATATTGGGATTAGAGGCGGTTTAAGTGAGTTAGGGTTAGGGCGCGGCTCAGGTGAGTGTGCAATAGTGACGGACCTTAGGGTTAGGGTCAGGGTCAGTTGGTAGATATTAGTGTCTTTATAGTGACATATTAGCATTATTTGTGTTTTCAGGATTTTGAGTTTTCAGGATTCTGAATTTTCAGGCTTTTGGTTTCAGGATTTTGATTTTCAGGCTTATGATGTTTCAGGCTTCTGAATGGGAACCATATATATATATATATATATATATATATATATATATATATATACATATATATATATATATATATATACATACATGCATCAATATAAACTTTACCTTCATCTACAAGCAAATACACCACATAGGTTGTAGAAGATAGAGAAGGAAAGATAAACTGTAGAATGACAGGGGGATGGCAGGAGGGTAACCTGGACTGCAACAGTGAATACAGTCGAACATCTACATTTATGGTAAGTGTACACAACTGCACTATGTTCTTCGTGTTTCACTGTTGCAGTCATTACATTTGGGTATAATCCCAAAGCTATGGTTGGGAGGTTAGAGCTAAACAGCATTAGGTGCGGCTATAAGGCCCTGCAGAATTGCAGTGGCAAAGCCTGCCCTGGACTTAGAGTAGAGAGGCAAATGATAATATTTTGTAAAGGTGTGAACAGAACTCCAAGTAGTAGCCTCTAGAATGTCTTTGGTTGATACTCCTTTGAGAAAAGCTGCGGAAGTAGCTGCAGCTCTGGTGGAATGAGACCTTTGGGCACAGGTTTGCCATGGTGTAAGTAGCAGAAATGGATGCAGTGGCTTATCCACTTTGAAACTGTCTGCTTTCCTTCTGATCCTGCAGCATATGTCAGTAGTAATTGCTCAGTTTTTCTCAGAGCTTTAATCCTGCTCAAGTAGAATCTAAGCTGTCTGTGTACGTCCAAGGGATGCAGAATTCTCTCCCCCTTATTCTGCGGATTTGGATAAAATGTTGGCAGATTAATTGTTTGGTTAAGAGCCACACTGGAAACCACTTTAGGCATCAATGTAGGATTTGTCCTCAAAGACACCCTGTCTGGGTAAAATATGATAAAAGGCTCTACAACCATGAGGGCCTGTAGCTCTGAAACTCTTCTTGCTGAAGTCATTGCTAGTAGCAGAGCTGTTTTCCATGATAAGAACTTTATATCAGCGGTAGCAGCTGGTTCAAATAGAGGCAGGGTGAGCTTTTCAATACATAATTGAGGTCCCATGCAGGTAATGGTGCTCTTCTAGGAGGCCTTACATTTTTGACTCCTCTAAGATTCTGCTTTAGTAAAGGATGAGAAAAGATTGGTGGCTCTCTGTATTGTAATGAGCCGAAATGGCAGAGGCATGGATTTTAATTGAAGAGAAAGATAGGCCTTTGTCAAGCATCTCAGTTAAGTATTGTAATATCTGAGGAGTATTTGGTTCTGTTGCATCAGTTCCTTGTGCTTGATTCCAAGCACAGAATCTCTTCCATTTATCAGCATAAGATTTTCTAGTACTAGGCCTTCTGGCTTCCAAAATGACATCCATCACAGCTTTACTGAGAGGAGTTGTTTGTATAACTACATGAACAGCCATGCTGCCAGGTACAGTGTCTGGAGTTGATTGTGCAGGATCTGATTGTTTTGCTGGGACAGTAGTTGAGGTCTTTGAGGTAAGGTCCAAGCTGGGTATTGAGACAAGTTCCTTAGGAATGGGTGCCAATCCGGGGCAATTAGTATCATCTTTGGTTTCTCTTGTCTGACTTTTAGGAGGACCTTGGGAAGAAGAGGCAGAGGAGGAAAGGCGTAAACTGATAGGGTTTTCCAAATGAAGGATAGGGTGTCCACTTTCCATGCTTGTCTGTGATAAGTCCTTGTGCAGAATAAGTCCTTGTGCAGAATCTTTTCAATTGCTAATTTTCAGGAGAGGCAAATAGATCTATGTCTGGGCTCCCCCATTTCTCTGTTATCATGCTGAAGACTTGTGGATTTAGTTTCCACTCATGAGGGTCCATAAGGTTTCTTCTTAAATCGTCTGCCAGAGTATTTTGCTTTCCTGGCAGGAAGTGAGCTTGGAGATGTATTTTGTAGGTCAATGCTGTGTCCCACAGTGCCATGGCTACTCTGCAAAGGGGGTATGAGTGTGTGCCCCCTTGCTTGTTTACCACATGACTGTGGTGTTGTCCGTCTTTATCAGTAGTTGTCCTGGATGAAGTAAGTCCTTGAAGGCTGTTAGGGCATTTTGAACAGCTAGCATCTCTTTCTGGTTGATATGTAGATGCATTTCTTTTGGGGTCCATATGCCCTGAATGCATCTCCCTGCCATGTGGGCCCCCCAAGCATAATCTGATGAGTCTATTAAGGTTTGGCTGGCAGGGGGTAGAGTGGAGGCCCATCCCATGTTTTGGTGACATGCCTTTGCCCACCATAGAAACTCCTGTTGCAGGCAGGGTATGAGAGGAATCATTGTTTCCAGACTTTGAGAATGTTGACTCCATAAACTTTTTAGGTACCATTGAAGTTTCCTCATATGCAGTCTCGCGTATGGAATCAGTAGGATGCAGGATGCCATGAAGCCCAAAGCCTGCAGAATTTGTCTTGCAGATAACTGGGTTTTTGTCGCCATCAGTTTGAAGTAAGTAGTCAGTTGGCTTTGCTTGTCTGGCATGAGGTAAGCCATCTGGGCAGTTGTATTCAAGCTTGCACCCAGGAATGTTATCTTTTGAGAGGGTACAAGTTGTGATTTCTTTTCGTTTGTGTACCCTAGGCATGTCAGAAGCCTTTTCACAAATTCCAGGTGTTGAAGAAGAATGTCCTTGCTCTCTGCTTGAATGAGGCAGTCGTCCAAGTAAGGGTATATTTGTATACATTTTTGTCTGCAAAATGCAATTACTGGTGCCAGGCACTTTGTAAAGACCCTGGGCGCAGTAGATAAGCCAAAGGGCAGTGCAGAGAATTAGTAATGCATTAAGCCAGCCTTGAATCTGAGGTATCTTCTGCACGATTGTCTTACTGGGACATGCAGGTATGCCTCTTTTAGGTTTAATGTCACCAGCCAAGCATTCTTGCCTAGCATGGGCAGAAGCTGCTGTAAAGTCAGCATTTTGAATTTTGGAATGTCCAGGTATGTGTTCAAAATTGATAAATCCAGTATTGGCCGCCATGCCTTGTCCTTTCTGGGTACCAAGAACAATCTTGAGTAAAAACCTTGTCCTTTTTCCTGTTCTGGTACTGGATGAATGGCCCCCATATCCATGAGGGATGTAACCTGTTTCTGTGCCTCTGCCTATTGATTTTTGGGCAGATCTGGCCAACCGTTTGCCATTGGCAGAGTGTGGAAATGGAATCTGTATCCCTGTGATACTATGTTTAGTACCCACTTGTCATGGGTTATTAACTGGCAATTTTGAGCAAAAAGTGCTAATTTTCCCCCTAAGGGTGCTGCCATAAGATAAGTGCTTGGTGTACGCAGAGGGAAGTCATTGGGACTGTTTTCTGTAGGTTTGCGCTTTATCTCTTCCAGATTTGGAGGTAGAAGCGCCCCATTGCTTTGACCTGTATGAATCTTGCATCTGGTATCTGGAACCCCTTAGGGCGTCTGGATTTGCCCCTTTGAGCTCTGACACAGGAAAGGACCAATTCTTTGTGGGCCAGTGTCTACTGAATCTTGGTGGCTGCACTTGTAAGAAGTCTTTAACAGTTTGCATAGACTTAGCTTTGTCTTCCATTTTCTTTAAAACCTCTTCTGCCTTAATACCAAACAGAGTATCATGCTATAAAAGTGCATCTAGCAATTTGGCTTTAACATTATCAGGCAAATGTTGTTCCTTTAGTCAGGCATGCCTCCTAATCACAGATCTAGTAACTGCAGCCCTGCAGGAGGCCTCTAAGGAGTCAAAACCACATTGCAAAGTATGCTTTCCAACCTGTTCAGCTGCATGCAATAATTCCTGCAATTCTTTATTTTATGCACATTCAGAAATCAACATCATTTTCTGTTTCAGCAATCCCATAACATGTTGATACTTGAGAATATGAAATTGACAGTTTAAGGCCCTGACTGCCAAGGTTGCCGATGTATAAACCTTTTTTCCCATCTGTCCAGTGCCCTTGAATCTCTGTCAGAGGGGGTAGGATTTTTTGCTGTTGAGGCCTTAACTCCCTTTGGACCCCTGTTTCAGGATCAACAGCAGGGTTTCTAAATAAAAGTTTATGTGAGTCAGGGATCCTGTAATATCAGTCAGGCTTACTGGGAGCCGGAGGTAAGGAGTCAAGCTTGACTCCGAAAACACATCATCCACAATGTCTAAAACAGGGGGAATGGCTAAAGGCCTGTGTTGAGGAAGAAGGAGGAAATCCCTGAGCCTCTTTTTTGATTCTGAGAAATCTTGACTCTCCCAGTGAAAATGCTCCCTCAAAGTATGCAAGGTTTCCCCAAATGAATAATCTTCAAAAGGAGAAGCAGATGGAATAGACTCCTCTGCATCAGAATCCTCATAGGGAGGAAGACATAATTCCTGAACAGAAGAGGAATCAGAAGAAATAGAAACCTGATCTGAAGATTCATAATCAGTGTCTTGCCTAGGCCTCTTATCTGGAGGGGGATGGGTACCCCAGATCAAGGTAATAAGGTCTTCAGCCATTTTTATCATCTGTTTTATAGGCATAGAGGCCTGTGCACATGGCTCATGCATCATTTTTTTAGTTTTAGAAGTTGCTTTTGTCTTTGGTTTTGCAGCTGTCGTCGGTTTGATATACAAATGTTGAGGTCTGAGCACACCCTCAGAAGCCGGTGCCTGCTCAGCGGCACCAGACCCATCCAAGGGAGATACATTTGTCGGTCCAATACCTTGAGTATCTTGCGGCATGCCGGACTCCACATGGGTGTCAGTAGAGGCCTGCGACTCGAAGGTAGCGGGCATCAGGGGCTGCGAAAGCACCTCACTGAGTACCGGTGACTGGCTTAGGAGAAGCCTTGTCAGTTTTGGATCTCAACTGCCTTTCTCTGTCCTTTTCTTTGCATTTTTTGTGCACTCCAGTAGTCGGATTGCTATCCAACGACATTTCTGGGTAGTTAAATCTGTTTCCAAAATACTTAGAGGCAAAAAATATACCGACGCTTAATAGTGCGTTGGTTAAATCTAGCACAAAACCGACAGCCAGGCACATTGTGATCAGGGCCTAGGCAAGGAATACAGTACAAATGGAAATCCTTATGAGGTATTTGCTTCCCACAAGTAATACAATTATTAACTTTTTCTGACATCGGTATGGAGCAAGAAAAAAGTTTCCCCAACGGGGTACTTAACTTTAGTGAAGAGTTCAGTTCTGAAACTCAAACTCAAATATTTCAGTAGTCGGCCGAACGGCACTTGCAAAATGCTTCTGCTTCAGGCACCGCGCTGCAAGAAAGACTAAAGAAAATGGCATCGGCTGCATGTTTTATACCCCTGACGACCTGACGTCATGGAAGAGGAGACAGCAACCAACGCAGGACCCAAGACTTTGGAATTCAGGCCGACTGCCAGCAGATTACCCAAATGTAATGACTGCAACAGTGAAACACGAAGAACATCAATAGCTCCTTAAAACAATTTCTTTGCATCAAAGTGAATGTTAAACATTTTAATGTCTCCACATGGCTTGGCACCTTTCAATGTAGACATTGTTCAGCTTGCCGGTTTATTTATACTAATACCAGCTATACACACCCTTTAACATGTTTTACTACTAAAAGCCAGTGCTATGCCGATTGCCACACTTCAAATGTGATTTATTTTTCTTTCTGCCAAACCTGTCATGCATTCTATGTAGGCAAAACCAATAGAATGTTTAAGGACAGGATACTGGAGCATATCAGAGACATTAACACACAGAAAGAGTGTAATGCTTTAGCTACCCATGTAAGAACCACTGATCATACACACACATTCAAGTTTTTGTAATTCAAGTGATACAACCCAACGTATGAGGGGGTGACATTGAAAACTACACTGAGAGCAAAGAACAAGAATGGATTATTTTGCTTAATGCTGAGAGATCTCCAGGCCTAAATGGAGTTATGTCTCTTAAACCATTCCTGAAATCAAATTGTTTAAAGCATTAATGAACTTTTAGTGACATTTTGCCTTGTGTATTTTTATGTAATCTATATATGTTTATGTCTTATTTGCTACGCAGGTTAACAGGCTTTTTATAGAGGTCATTCTAGGATGATTTTAAGAAACTTTTTACTTTGAAGGTATTTGTTTTTAACAGATACTAATTTATAATGAGCTGCAGGTGATTTGTATTTTAAATGTCAGATGACTTATTTCTAGTTCTATTTAAATGTATTTGCTTTTACATAAGTTGTCTGATGAAGCAACATTTTCAGTCGTGAAAGCGCTTACGCTTTTTCTAATAAATTATTTTTGGTGTGTAAGGTTGGGTGCAGTTTGTTTTTCTACTGTTGATTTTTTTCTGCACCACCCTGTACCTTGACCCATTTTTATTTGCAGTTAGTTTTTGGTGTGCTTTTTGATGGTATTGTGTATGTGTAAATCAAATTTAAGGTTGCTGTGTATGGTCATGCCCAACAGTTTTGTACTTGTTACCCTTCTATAGTGGTATTATTGACGGAGAATATTTTAAAGTTGTGTTTTTCATGAGAGAGAGATTTAGGATGGAAAAGTAAACGTTTGGTTTTCTTTGGGTTACGCAGGAGTTGGGAGATTTGTAACCATTTTTCAGTGCGAGTGAGGGATTCTTGTGTAATGTGACTGAGGTGTGTATGGTTGTGGGAAGTACATATTAGTTTGAGTCATCAGCGTACAGTATGAGGGAAGCATGTTGTGTGCAAGTGTGAAGAGAATTTGTAAGGACATTAAAGAGGACAGGACCAAGGACTGATCCTTGTGGGACGTCAGTGCTGACAAGGAGGAAAAAGGGGAGAGCACTGACTGCCATCTATCAGTGTGATAACTCTTGAACCAGTTTAGGGGGTTCGATGTTAAACCTAAGGCTCACATTTCATCTAGTAGTTTAGTACTGGCTGAGACAAGCTGATTGCTATCACTGTATCTGTGAAAGCTATAAGAGCTGTATTTGTGATATGGGAGAGTTAAAACCATGCTGGATTTGCGTTAGAAATTTGTCTTGGGTGAGGTATTGTAGAAGTTGTTTGAGGACACATTTTTCTAAGATTTTAGACAGGGGGATAGGATATCTATTGGTCTGAAATTACTGAAGTCTGTACTGCTTTTATGCAGGGGAATATGGGATTTTTTTTTTCCAGATTTTGAGGACATAGTTTTCCCTTTTTTAATTTCTCCAAGTCTTTTGGGTTTCTAATACCATGATGGGAATGGACCTCATTCATAAGTCAAAGTATGATTAAAGTTCATGAAACTAGTATTGTTTCAATCTTTGATGTTAGCCAGAAGTGTTCTTCGCAGCACCCACAATGTGCCCAGTAATGACTCTGCAATTCATAGTTACTTGTATCAGTAACATATCTAAGCACGACTGTAAATTCTTTTTATAAGACCCATTGCTCCTACTACTATTGGAACTGTCTGGGTATCCTTCCACATTGCCCTCTTTTCTCCTTGCAAATCCTGTTATTTTATGACTTCGTCTCTCTCTGTACATAAGAGACTGTAGTCACCGGATGTAGCAATTTCAGTGATCAATGCTATTTTTGACTTCTTTTCCTGGACTACTATATCTGGTTTTCTTCCATCTTATTTTTTGAACTGTTAACAATGGGTGATCCCATGCGATACAAACGTCATCATTTTCTATAATGATTTGTGGCTCATGTTTCCAGGGTTTTTCAGCTACTTCAATACTATAATTTTGGACAATCCCCAGTGCAATAGTCTTGCCACATTATTATGTCTTTCAGTACACAGTCCTTCTGCCAGTAGTACATCACAACCAGCAGCAAGATGTGCTACTGTTTCCAATTCCGTTTTATAAAACTGACATGTCTGTTTCACCCACATGTTCAATGAACTTTATAAACCACCATGTACGTAGTCCACTATCTTGGGCTGCCAATATAAATTAGACCTTTCGTCTTTTGGTTTAAATCCACCTCTCCTTAACCATTCCCGCGTTCGTTCCTGATCAACATGAGGTTGTTCCATGAGTTTTCTATGCTTGCAACTATATTTATGCATTTTCCACATTTCTTGCCTTCTCATCTGGTCCTTCACCTTATATCCTTTCTTTTGTTTTTTTGGCACATTCAGTGGTTAACTGATTTTTATCTACTTCTGCTTTGACTTCCATTCCTGCTTGACGCCAATATATGTCTGCTAAACTATACAGGAAAGTCATCATAGACTTATTCGCCTCATGTTTCAAAACTTTCATTACATTTGGGTCTTCTAAGGTCAAGAGATATGTATGCAGTCCCCCGACTGCAGATCTATACATGCAATCAATTTCGATACCTCCTTCAGAACATGGAATACATAATCTTGGTATGCACTGATTTTTAACAGTTGACAAGTATGAAATATCTTTTTTCCCTATCCAACATCTTTTGGGACTAATCAATCACTCCAAAACTGTATGTGAGGACAGGAAGTACAAATTGGTTTATAGGCTGAACGTTGTTCCTAGATGTCATAGCTGTTTTCAGTATTAATTTAAGTCTTATAAAATATTCTTAAGTTTTATTTGTATTTGCTCAGGTTTTACTGTTGATCCTTCAATTCCCAAATATTTACACACTCCGTCTTGCTCATTCATCAGTTTCCAATATTTATACACTCCCTCTTGCTCAAGTTCTTTTATATCACATTCTTGTCCCAAACTGATGTTTTCTTGGTGTTGCAGCTTTCCTGCTTTAAAGGTTACTTTAGCACATTTATCAAGACCAAATAACATTCTTATATCATCTGAAAATGTTTTGACTACTTGCAATTGTGCTTTCAGTTCCTCATCTGATGAAGTATACAATTTTAAATCACCTACAAAAAAGATGAGAAGTCTTTACACTTTGTTTTCTGGGAGCAAAACTGTAGCCATGACCTAATCTGTTAGACAGCTTAATAGGTTAAGGGCAAGCCAAAAGAACAGTGGTGACAAAGAGTCACCATGGAATACCCCCTTTGAATTTTTATCCCTGGAATAATACTTTGTCCTTTATCATGGCTTAACTGCAAAGTGGTCTGCCACTGTTTCACGGTCGCTGTAATGTAATCAATCAGTGTAACGTGCATCTTATACATTTTTAAGAACTCTTTTATCCATGAATGTGGGATACTATCAAATGCTTTTTTGTAGACTGTCCCTGCAACATAAATTATTTTCCTTTTTACAGTTCTCCACTATGACTGATAATCAAAGGGGTAGTCCATTCACGGATTTGACTGCTATACAGAGTTCCTTGAATCATCTTACACTTTTGGTGGAATCACTGTCTCAACACTTACCGATGACTGCATTTCATGCGAGGGGCGATTTACCATCTGCTCAGTTTCTGAATTTGGAATTTAACACTCAGGCCAGTGATGTTTTTTACCACCAGGACAGCAACAATTTCAAGAGTATGGATTCTGCAATAATGAACAAGGTACGGATATTCATCCTGGCAATTCTAATAATGTACAAGTTACTAACACAGATCATCATTTTCACAAGAAGTTGTTTTTGGTTCCATAAGCTCCATCAGGAAAATATGTATTTTAAAGGGTGTATGTATCAAGTCCCAACAGGTGCCAAAGGGTTTAAGATGCTGGAAACTTCCCACAGGACTAGCACACTCTTTATAACGCCAAGAGCTTTTGGAAATATATGACAGACATAGGTATGAAGTAATGGAGCTACTCATTAAATATAACATCAAGGAACTGGATAGTCTATACACTGACATTAAACGGCTAGTTATTATTATTACCCAGGATGGGTCTAGGATATTTCACTGAATGCACATTTTACTGAAAGTCAAATTAGTGTGCACTTTTCACCGAAAGCTCAATTCACTGAAAAACGTTTCACTGAAAGTTATATATGGCCTTTTCCCCACTGTAATGTGACCCTGGAGTTAGTATATATAGTATGGGGGTATGGGGGTGTGGGGGGACACCCCCCCCCACATCGGGGTGTGTGGGGGCGTACCCCCCACATATTGTAAATATTTTTTAATTATATACATGGATACTTGCAATTCCAATATATTACTCTTTTCTGAACATAATATATACTTAAAATATGTGGGGGGCTACGCCCCCCCCTTACTACATATACTAACTCCAGGGTCGCACTACAGTGGGGAAAAGGCCATATATAACTTTCAGTGAAATGTGTTTCAGTGAATTGAGTTTTCAGTGAATTGTGCTTTTAGTGATTTGTATTCAGTCATTTGAGCTTCAGTGAAATGTGCATGCAGTGAAATGTCCTAGACACCCCCAAGATATATCCTTTAATGACTTTAAGTCAAAATATCAAGCAAAATGTATCAATATTGACAAGATTTGTGAAACCATTCAAAAAACGAAAACTAAGAAGAAAGAATGGGATAGAGTGAATACTTCAATGGGACAGCATATTCAAGCCTGCCAAAAGGACATCAAAGTGAAACTGTACAAGGTTATATTGAAGGTAACAGCCCTGGTCATTACAGAGACAATGGTGAGGAATAAATTGAGGAAGAGCACCCTTCAGATCAGAATATGCCTTTCAGGTCTGAGCACCTACAGAACAAAGGAACCAACAATTACCACCCATATCCAGTATCCCCAAAGGAACCCCAGATCATAACAGTGGAAATCCAACAACAGAGGATGGAACAACCGATGCTGGTAGATACATGGGATAATGCATCTACTTGTAAAATCTTCTCCAATACAACTAACGATTTTAAAATCTTAATTATAGTCCTTTTGATATTACCCATGAACATACAGACCTCTTTAGTAAAGGCTTTGTCCCCACGAAAAGAGCTCACATTACAAAAATTATTAGTGAATTAAAATTTTTCAAACAGGAACTTAAATTTAAAGCTTCTTTACAAGGATATGAATTTTAATAACTATCCCAGTAATATAAGAGTCCCAAGCATCATCAACATGGAACTACATCCTACTTAGAGTACTTCTGAACAAGTATATGAAAGGGACATCAGCAATTTACTGAAACAGCATCCTATAACACAATATAATTTAAACAAAAATCAAAGGGACTTGGAAAAACTAAAATCTTGGGCACAATTAAAGATAATGTAACCTGACAAAGGCGGTGGGGTCATCACAATGAATAAAACTGATTATTAACAATGGATGTCTAAATTTATTGTATGGTGATTCATACTCCGTGTAACGATAGGAGGTACTGCCAGCCATCCCAGAAGATGTAGGGCACTGGATGTATGACTTGTACCAGCACAGCTACCTGGAATTTTCTAAATAATTATATGTCATTTCTATATCAAGCAGATTTGTACAGATGCTTGTGCTGAAAAACTGTGAAGTTTCTTTGTGTTAAAATGTTTCAACAGTGCACCCTGCTGAAATGAAAAGAAATGTACATGTATTACTGTAACTGAATTAAGTGCATATGTTTTCATAGAAGATACTGGGACAGCAGAGGTTAACCAGCTAGTTTACTTTAAGAAAAAATAAGGGAAATGCAAATGAGCTGTTAAATCATTAAAACAGCACCCCACCATACTGAACAGGACCAGAGCCGGTAGGTCTGGAAGAAGCCTTTGTTCATCAGCTCAGTAAAAAAAGGGGAAGCTCCAGGCACTGCCATAAACATTTATATGTGTACTATAGCCATCTATGCTAAATTCCTGTCTCAGCTTCAAAAGGGGATACAGTGAGAACCTAGAGTGAGATGACCAAATGAGGTCATTTTGCAAAAAATCTTGGAAATTATATTTTACAGGGAGTAATCTCGGAGTACTGAGTATTCTGTTTTGGGGAACCTGACTAGAAAGACTGCTCACATACTTCATTGTGCCTTGCCCATCAAGTAAGTTATTAGAGAATAGTAATTCTCCTAGATTCAGTCAGGAACCATTAAAACGGCACCCTACAGTGCTGAATAGGACCACAGACTGTGGATCTGGAAGAAGCCTTTGTTCATTAGCTCAGTAAAAAGAAGGGAAGCCCCAGGCACTGCCATAAACATTTAGATGTGTACTGTAGCCGCGTATGCTAAATTCCTGTCTCAGCTTTAAAGGGGGACATTGTGAGAACCTAGAGTCAGGTGACAAGATGAGGTCATTCTGCAAGCCATCTTGGATATTCTATTTTTACAGGTAGTAATCTCTGAGTATTCTGTTTGGGGGAACCGGAGTAGGAAGACTGCTCACATATTTCATTGTGCCTTGCTCCACCAAGTACCTTATTAGGGAATAATAAGTAATTCTCCTAGTTTCAGTCAGGAATAGAATGAAGCTTAGTTTACAGATTGTTTTTCATTTGTATGAGTCTGACCATCAGTGTTATTTTCAATATTTCCTGCGATTTGAACTCTGTGGTGAACTGTAAAAAATTATTTATAGTTTTCATTGTGACTGGTCCTTTTGAAAATATATTTAAGCTTTGAGAGTATTTGCACACATTTATTTGGTGATAACTCTGGCCATTCCTGAAAGCCTTGCTGTTTGGTCAATATTGCCATTTGTATTAATATTAGCTTCACTCAACATAATTGTCCCAGCCTTTTGTGTGTGTGTGTGTGTGTGTGTGTGTGTGTGTGTGTGTGTGTGTGTGTGTGTGTGTGTGCGTCGAAAAATTAAACCTCAAAGAGTGTGTTTGTCAGCTACTTGGGGCATGGGCATTAAGCACTGTTTTCACAGTGCCAGTGGGGAGCCTTAATGGGGACTTAGGGAGAGAGAGAGACACACCCAGACTCTGGGCTGAGTGTATGCCTTGTGTACTCTTAAGGGAAATTGTGCTTGATGCAGACCGGTCTGCATCTGGAAATAGTGTATCCATTTATATTCCAAGTGCATATCCCTGTCCAGTGTCAGTGGTGAGGATTCAGGCTCCATGATTACTGGCCCAGAGTGGGGATGTCATACTCCAAGGCATCTATTAATGAAATGAATGCAGCTTATCAAAAAATTGATGATCATTTATAAGATTTGCTAATGCAGGGCCAGATCGATTCCCAGGAATACAGGTTCATGCACACTGAGACCCAACGACTTCTAACAATATCTAGGGTCCCCAAGATCCACAAAAGCCTACATGAACCTCCATTTAGGCCAACTGTGGATGTCGGCCACTCAAAAAACAAGGTGTTCTGCTAGATACATTCATCAACAGTTGCAGCACTACATCATGAACATTTCACACACATACGCAGAGACTCCTGGGACTTTGTGAGCAAATGCTAACAACTGGAAGATCCTGCGAGTTTAACATTTATCACTATGGATGTCAAGTACTTGTTTAGTTGTGTACCCCAAGATATAGGGTTAGAATGTTTCTTGGACTATCTAGCTGACAATTTTGATTTACATCAAGACAAAATCAATGCACTTACTCTCATGACTAGACGATCCTCAATAATAATTTAATCTAATATGAAGGGCATTATTTTAAACAGCAGGTATAGCAATGGGGGCGCCCTGTGGACCATTCCTTGCAAATATCATGGGAGTGTAAATATTTATTTAGCAGCCCATTTTACAATTATATTATCAAAATGTATGTTTGTTTTTTGGGCAACATATTTGCAGCTGGGGAAGGTCCAAATACAAGCACAGAACATTTATCCAGTACATCAACACCACAACATCCTTTTTGAAATTCACGTACATGGCAGGATATGATTCCATCTTGTACCTTGATGTCAAGACTTCTAAAAACTGTAATTGTGGTGGATTCATTTCAAACATATTTAGAAAGCCATCTTACTCTAACATTTTCCTACATTACGCTAGCTGTCACCCTTACCATCAAAAAGTGTGCTGCTGTCAAAGGCCAAATGAAACTGAGTGGCGAACCTAAAGAGCAAATTAATAGCCATGTAGATGGGCCAAGTACTAACAAATTTGTACAGCCTTTTGTTACTACTTTTTGTAGTGACAGCCAAAACATTTCCAATATACAAATAAAAAACTGGCAGTTGATTCGAAATAAGAATACTTATGAAACACTAGGTGCACAACCCAAGATAGTGTACAAACATGGGGAAAGCTTTAAAAACTTTTTTGATAACATAATGCAAAGTTACAATCAGGAAAAAGTCAAAATGAGTGAATGTGAGGCCTGTGCACAGTGTCAGTATATCCTTTTAGGATAGGATATAAAAGTCGGCAATAAGAAAATAAATATAAAAGGTTGTTTTATCTGTCAAACTGTGCATCACACTATGTATGGTATGCAGTGCATACTATATAGAGAAAATTGAACACAGCTAAAACAACGTATTTATGAACACATGCATGACATATACAAAAATTTACACACACTATTATTGCTTTATTTAAACATACCTCTGATAACAGTAATCATAATTTTTTGTTTTCAGTTTTGGAAAGGGTTGTTCACAACCCCTGAGGTAGACCATGGTCAATCATCTTAAAGTAAAGAGTGCTATAGTGGCAAGTTTATTTAAATGACACGGCACCTACAGGGTTAAATGACATTATATCCATTTCTAGCCTACTAAAAATGATGGCATTTGAAAGATGACAGCAAATAATTAGCATCATTTTAGTAAATGTATTTTAATGCATGTGGGTCATGTTATATGATGCATCATCCCTTGGAGAAATTTCATGGTTAAGCAGTCATCATTGCAATTTTCCTACAGTAGTAACGAATGGGCGTGCCTTCGCTGAAGGTTGGGCGTCGGGCTGGCAACTCGGCACCATAAAAATCGACTGCCAATCATTAGCGGACCAGAGTTCGGCTGTGGCAACCCCTAACCGGGAAAAGACAAACAGTAACAAATCTTAATTGTACCTTTAATTTGCAAAGTTATGTGCTTTTGATAAAGTTATATTAGGATCACATGATTCAAATATCCGAAGAAGTCTATACTAAGTTAGACAAAAGCACTTATCACGTTCAACTATGTTTTATTTACAATGGTTGTAATAAACTGTTAGTTTTATGTGCACCGGAGCCTGGAGAGGTTTATTTGGATTAGTTCTTCATAGGATCACAGGAAGTTACTAGGCTAATGGCCCCAGGGTCTTTACAAGCCTAGCCAAGTTCAACCCATGTTCCCAAGGGTGTCTAGTTCAAGCAGACACTAAAATCAGCACCTACTGCCCCTGTCCGAAAGAGACACAGATGGAACCCCTGGGGTGAATTTGCAGTTACACATCCGATCATCCAAACTGCCGTTAAATAGGGCCAACAAGGGGCTTTGTTTAACATGACTAGGAAGCTTGTTCCAAAGGTGGGGCAACATCTGAGAGACAAAGCTGTCTCTCCAGCAAGTTGTGTTGATGTTACATACCAGGTTAAGGTCCTTTGAGCAAGTGACCCGAGTGCCACGACTTGCGCATGTTCAGCATTTCCATCAACGCTGGGTCAGAGGTTGCTCTATATGCAAAGCAGAGGTCACCTCTGAGCAGTCTGTATGACAGAGTAAAGTGACAATGACTTCAGTCTATCTGCATAAGACAGACCCTGAGAACCCTGAATTTTCTTCATAAGGAAACTTTGTGGTCTCTCCAATTGCTGCAGGTGTTTGGAAAGGAACACACCAAAGGAAGTGTTCTGCTCTATTACTGGCCTGATAAGGGAAGAGTACAGGGGGGTTATAACCTCTTTTTCTGGAGGCAGCATTATTTACTCTTAAGCAGTTGTACTGTTTTTCCTGTTGTTAACCAGGCGGGTGTCTGATCGGGGTGTGCATATAAACAGTTCTTACTCATTGCTAAATCTTCATGTAAAGATGTTAATACTTTTAGCCAGAAGTTAGGTACTGCACCTAGGTCTAGGGTTTTCCAGTTAGGAGCTTTTCTTAACTTTGTTTTAGTCTCTCTGGCTGTTACTTCATCCCATTTCATATTCTGTACCTTTAAACTTCTTATTATTTTACTACTTCTATCCACTCAGCATCTTTGTTTTGTTTCACAGGATCTTCATAAATACTTCTCCAAAATGTATCGGTTTCTTTTTGGTGGTGTTTCAATTCCTTTTACCTTGTTTCTCAACTCACTATAAAACTTTTTGGGTCATCAATCAATTGCTTATTTTGCACTTTTCCTTTATATTTATCTGCATATCGTCTAAGTTTTTTTCTGTGTATGCTGATATTTTTCATATCTTGGCTATAGACTCGGAGGTCATTTTAAGCCTAGCTGTTTCAAACCAATGTAATACCATAGAGGTACTAGTCAATACCCAAGACTGCATTTACTGATGACTGCCCATGTCCAGGAGGGTTGTGGGTGCTATCCCCAGTAAAAATTTATGGTGCCCCATTCACTCATCCAGGTTCCTCTTGATAAGTTTCATAGAGGTGCTCTGTTTCACATGAATTGGTAGCCTGTTCCAAAGATGGGCAGATGCTGGGAGATACATCTGTCCCTCCAGCATGTCCTACTTAAGTCGCAGGCCATATTTAGGTCCTTGAAATGGGTAGCCCTAGACCCATTCGATTCACAGATATTCAGTAAGTTCATTATGTTTGAGTCTTGGGTTGCTCTGTAGGCCAGACACAAGTCTCCCCTAAGAATTCTATATGATATGGAGTACAGTGACAGGGATTATAGTCAGTCCATGTAAGGCACATGCTGGAGCCCCTTGATCATCTTTCTTAGAAACCTCTGAGGTCTCCCTAACTGCTGCAGGTGTTTAGTACTGTACATACCAAATGGGGTGTTATACTCAATTATGGGCCGGATAAGTGCCGAGTATAGGGGGGGTTATAACTTCTTTTGCTCTCAAGGTGATGCCTTTACTAATCAAATGAGCTACGTGGAAAGCTTTCTTTACAATGGTAGACATGTGGTGGTCAAGGTTAAGGTCACGGTCAACCCGTGATCCCAGGTCCCTTACCACTTCATGGGTACTTAGGGTATTTTTATTGATTTGATAGTGTGAAGGGACATTGTTTGTGCCAAAGGGAATGATGATGCATTGCTTTGCATTCAGTATGAGACCATGATTAATACACCAGTCTTTGGTCTGTGTGAGACCATCCTGGAGTATAAGGACATAATTTGGGGATTCAAAGACTGCACCTAGTTTGCAGTCATCTGCAAACTTGGTCAGCCACAACTCTTTAGTTTTGACCTGGACCTCTGAGAAGTATACACCAAACAGTAGGGGGGCCCAACACTGACCCCTGTGGCACCCCTCTGGTAACAGGTCTGCTGGTTGATGTGGAGTCACCCACTTTGATAGTGTGTGTTCGGTTTGTGAGCCAGTTGACAAATTGGACACACACTTTTAGTTTATTATTTGCAATAGTACACGATAGATCCTGATCTGCTTTGACACTACACATTGGTTCCATCACATATACCTTTCTGTATATATTTATTGATCTGTTCCCTCTCCTGTAGTCTAACACTACACATCTCATCTTAATTGCGTTATATTTTCTCTGATACTTTCATGATGGCGTTCGACTTCTTCCCTTATTTTCCCTTACTACCCTGCGTTTCTGTGGTAAGACTACCAGTTATTAATTTAGCTGCACAGTAATATATCCTATTTACTTCTCTTATATCGCATGAATTTCTGTAGACAGTCCTAATTACTCTGTATATTTGTTTTACCAAACTTCTAACTTTTTGGGTTTTATTAATTTTCTGAAGTCTATTTCTTTCATTGATCTTAATATGTCTGCCCATCTCTATTAAATCAAGCAACTCTTCTCTTAGATCATTTTCTTCTAAACTGAGGACACATTCTTTGTTCTCCATTTCCAGTGGGTATTCTACAGTAAGTTCCAGAACATCTTCCTGTGCTACATTCTCTTCCGTTTCATCTTGTATCATCCGTTGCTCTTTCATATGGGAACTCACTGGCCTATCACTCGCCAACATTGACTGGGTCAGAGTTGCCACGCTTTCCTGTTCCTTCCCTTGTGCAACTCCAACTGAACATTTGTGCTGATTTCCCATGAAAGGCTCCACAGTATCTTCATATGGCAACTAATCAGATGTTTCCCACTCCACTGGTTTTTCCTAAATTTGGGGATCCATTGTTCTATACAGCTATGATATCGGAGTTAGATTTTATACACTAAATCCTTCACTTTGCAGTTAATCCATAACCTCAGATGTTATGTAGTCCAATCTCGCCTACATTCTTACCCATGGAATCAGAGCCGAATATCGGCTCCGACTCGGCCAAACTTTTCTAGCTCGAAGTCTTCTATTGGCTGGGCTAAGCAGGTATCCCATGCTGGCCTGCTCCATATCCCCAGATCTCGTTTGCTGCTCATGTAGCTCGGACATGGTCTCGCTCTTGGCTGTGGCTAAGTACCCTTTTTTCTTGTTATTCTGAGAAAACTTGTTACAAACAAAAAGATATTTTAATAGCTATTTCTAACTGGTGTTGGTATTTCTGTAGTGTGATTGTGGTTTGTGGTATCCCACTAACTGTTCTATCGGGCTAGGCCCATTTTAGTTAGAGGACCTAGTCCTCCCCTCTTCTCCTGTGTTGTTTCTTTCTAAAGTCGTTTGAGTTACAGGTTTTAGTGTCTGTTTCCCTTCTGTGTACGTGGTTAAAAAAAAAAAAAAATTAGAGGTTTTTAGCCCTAGTCGTCTCATTGGGTGTGTGTGTTGTGTAAAAACTTGTTCCCGCGCTTAGTGGTGTTTTGCGTGTCTGTGTCTTTTTTCCTGTCAGACAGTGACTTATTCATTGTGGTATTTGTGATTATTTGTTTAAAAATATGTCTAAAGATTCCAAGGAGCACAAACCTTTGGGTTTTAAAAAGTGCTCTAAGTGTGGTTACAAGATGTCCATCACAGACATTCTGTTTGCGTTTATTGCCTGGGAGTAATCCATCTGCAGGAGTCCTGCAGCTTCTGCCATGCTTTTAGTCCCAGGGAGCTTCAAGAAAGAAAGAATAAGCTAATTCTAAAGTGACCCTTGAAACCCTCGTTCGAAGAGGCCATGGATTCTGCTTCCAGTTCTAAATCGAAATCCTCAAAGTCAAAAAAAAGATCTCCAGCTCCTTCAGTTTCCTCGGAGCCACCGGAGAAAGTCACAAAACTTTCTTCGACCTCCTCGGCTCCACTGTCCTCAGGGCCGCAGGAAGTGTCAGTATTGATGGAACCGGCATCGGCTCCAATTATACTGGAACCTCCTCGGAGCTGATCGCCCAGTATTAGACCAGTGTCACCTGAGAGGAGATCTCGATCTCCCTCCCTGTCCTCCAAATCCTCCAGGACTCCTTCAGATGTGGATGTCGATAGGGTGGTGCAGAGGCTCCTCCAGTCACCGGTTTTGGCAAAATTGTTTTTGGCTCCGTCCCAGTCGGCTCCGGAGCCCTTCCCGATACCTTCTTCGATCATTCCTCCTCCAACCACATCTCTGTCTTCGGAGCCAGAATGTTCTGCTCCATGTGATGTTCCTAGGTCGGTTCGAATGGCTCCTCCGGGCCTATCGGTGCAGACGTCGGCTCCGACCCCATCGGCACCATCCACAGGGTTTGGGACTCCGGATTCTTCAGTCGGGCCCGAGGGGGACACCTTGGGACACATTTCGGTTCCTAGTCTCCTGCTTTTTCTGAGATTCTGAGGGCCCTTCAGAGCTCTTGCCTGAGAAGCCCCCTAGAAAGATAACGTGCAAGAGGAAGCACATAGACTCCCAGGATGAGTCTCTCACCTCAGATACTGACCTCGAGGAATTGGAGGGGTCCCCCAAAGTCATCCTCTGATGATGTTTCTTTCTCCGACATCCTGGAGATATTGAAACAAAGAGGTGACTGGCCGTCCAAAGCCCCCCCCGAGGAGAAGTCGGTCTTCCTAAAGGCCTTTGGTGCTCAGCCATATGCCTCCTGGGTGTCCACACCCTTTGACGAGCTCCTGGATTTAATTTGTCGGAGGGTGTGGGAGAACCCTGATTCTGTGGAACCTGTACCCAGGAGACCCAATAAATTTCTTTCTGCTCCCCCGGGTAAGGAGTTTTTGTCCAAAGGAGTCCCTATGGATGCAATGGTGGTGGCGGCGGCGGCCACTCAGAAGGAAGTAGCAGAGACTTCTTCCTCCATCCATCCTCCTAACAAGGAGTGTAGGACCATGGACCGGTACGGGAAGCATACCCTCTCGTCAGCAGCCTTTACCTTACGGTCGCAGAACTACCTGTCTCATTTTACTCGGCTCCAGAGAGATCTCCTCAAGGAGTTAGGAGATACTCTTGCGGGTAACGCGCCTGATGCGGTGGCCCAGACTGTTAACACCCAGGTGACTACCCTCAATTCCATCATTAACTCCTCCATGCGGCTCATTTCATATGCAGCCGAGGGAGCGAGCAGGGCAGCAAGCTCAGGAGTCGCCCTAAGAAGGCAAGCCTGGCTGCGCCTTTGTCATTTCGCGGAGGCCTTCAAGTCTTCTTTCACTGACGCCCCCTTTGATGGTTCTTCTTTTTTCGGAACCAAAGTGAAAGACACCATCACCAGGTGCGAGCAAGAGGGAAAGACCCTGTCTGCTGTAGGGATTCGTTTTTTCCCTTCCCTCTAGGCCTTACCCCAAGGACCAGCAGGGTGGGAAGATGTGGTTCAAAAAATCACAGAGGTTTTTTCCTGGTGCACAAGGTGAGTCCCCCTCCAGAGGCAGAGGAAGGTGAGGTTATTCAGGGAGATGCCACCCCAGAGGCAGAGGGGGCCCCCGCAATTCGGGAGACCGCGATTCCTTTCCCGGCTCTCCCTACCATCGTTCCTGATGGGATGCCCGACTGTGCATTTCCGGAGCCAGTCAGGGGTCGAATATCATTATACCCGGAAGCCTGGCAAAGCATCACCCAGGACCGATGGGTATTACGAATAATTTCCGGAGGTTATGTCATCCCCTTTTCATCAGACCCCCCTCCAGTCAGGAAAATCCCGGACGTTCCACCCAGTCAAAGGGATCACGCAGCTTCAGAGGTTTCAAAGCTGCTAGGAAAGGAAGCCATCCAGCATGTCCCCTCAGACCAGATTGGATTAGGGACTTACTCAAGATTCTTTTCGGTGCCGAAAAGAACAGGGGACCTGAGACCCATATTAGATCTCAGCCAACTGAACAACTAGGTACAAAATCCAAGTTCCGTATGGTCACACTACAATCAATTCTCCCATTGTTGGGAGAAGTAGTATGGATGTGCATCATCGACCTCAAGGATGCTTACTACCATGTCAAAATGGACAGGGCATCCAGGAGTCACCTACGCTTCCAGCTGGGAGACAGTCATTTCCAGTTTCGAGCCCTGCCCTTTGGTCTCACCACAGCCCCCAGGGTGTTCAAGTGTATGGCGGTGGTGACAGCTCACTTGAGACGTCTAGGATTCCAAGTGTTTCCGTACCTGGACGACTGGCTCCTTACCGCCCCCACCAGGCATCTACTAATCCAAACCAGGGACGCTACCATCACTCTCTGTCAACAGTTGGGCATAACACTGAACTGGGAAAAATCTGCCTTGTTGCCCTCACAGCGTGTCATTTTTACAGGTGCAGTGTTAGACACCGTTCGAATGCGAGCCTTTCTACCGCAGGAAAGAATCAGAGTCTTACAACAACAGGTGCACGCCCTGCTTCCCCTGAGGAAAGTGAAGGCAAGATTGGTTCTTCAACTGCTGGGGACGATGGCAGCAACAATTATGTTGGTCCCTCTAGCGAGATTGCACATGAGGCTCCTTCAATGGCTCCTCTTTGCTCAATGGTCTCTCCAAAAACTTCCACTTTCCCACCCTATTTTGCTCCATTGGTGGCTTTCCACCAGCAATCTGGACAGGGGAAAACCATTCGTTCCACCAACCCCGGTTGCCACAGTGACCACTGACGCCTCCCAGAGGGGGTGGGGGGGGCATTATCTCGGCAGGACAGTCCAAGGCACATGGCGAGATTACGAGATACATCTGCATATCAACGTTCTACAGATGAGGGCGGTGCTACTTGCGTTGCAGGCACTTCAGAGCTTCCTACCTCTAGGGACTATTGCAATACACTCGGACAACATGTCGGTGTGGTATCTGAACAAGCAGGGGGGAACCAGATCATACCTCCTGTGCAGAGAGGCCATGCGAGTGTGGCAGTGGGCAGTATCTTCCCAACGGTTTCTGGTGGCAATGCACATTCCGGGGAAGTCCAACGTGATAGCGGACAGGCTAAGCAGAGCTATTCTAATGCCTTATGAGTGGTCCTTGAATGGTCTAGTTGCAGAACGACTCTTCAGCAGATGTGGTCAGCCTTGCTGCAACCTTTTTGCCAGCCCCCTCAATGCCAAATGCAGCAGCTACTTCACGCTGACCCCCCCCCCCCACAGGGGGAGTCACCCAGGGACGCTCTAGTTCACGATTGGCCCTCCGGTCTGCTTTATGCTTTCCCTCCATTTCCCTTGCTATCAAAAGTGATTCAGAAAGCGCAATCTTTGGGAAGCAGAACGATTCTGATTGCTCCACACTGGCCTCGTCAAGTCTGGTTCCCCTTTCTCCACCCCTACATTGTGGACACACCTTGGATTCTGGACCCACAACCAGATTTACTGACACACGTCGGGACAGTTCCACCCCTCTCTGCGGACCCTCCGGTTGACAGCCTGACTACTCCACTTCCGTCGTTAGTCAGGCTTCATCACTACTCACCTGAGGTAGTTCATATTTTATCTTCCTCTCATAAGCCCTCTACTAGGAAGATTTATTCTAGCAAATGGAAGAGGTTTTCTATTTGGGCTCAAACCCAAGGAATTGACCTTTACACAGCCCCAATTGCTTCAGTCTTGGAGTTTTTGTCTATGCTTTTCCATCAGGGCTCAGCGTCAGCTACCATTAAAGTTCAATTGGCAGCGATTTCTAACTTTCATGTTGCTAATGAGCCTAGTCTGATGGCTCACAGACTCTGTAAGGTTTTCCTGAAGGGCACTCTATTACGCCGTCCTTCGGTCTCGGACCCTATCATGCCCTGGGATCTAAATTTTGTCCTGCAAGCCCTTACTTCACCACCCTGTGAGCTTGCAGCTACCTGCAACTTTAAATTCTTGACCTGAAAAACTGCCTTTTTAATAGCCATCACTTCAGCCAGGCGAGTTTCAGAAATTCAAGCCCTTTCTATCAAACCTCCATACTTGATCTTTCATAAGGACAGGGTTTCTCTTAGACCAAACCCTTCCTTTCTCCCTAAAGTGGCATCCATGTCTAATCTTAATCAATCTATTGAGTTGCCAGTATTTTTTCCCCATTTTTCAAACAAGGCAGAATTTAAATTTCATCAACTGGATGTACAGACAGTTGCATTTCTATCTGCACTGAACTAAAGATCTCCGAAAATCTGATCAACTATTTATCTCCTTTTCAGAAAACAAAATTGGGTCCCCTGTCTCCAAAATCACCCTATCCAGATGGATTTCCAGTTGCACCTCTTTCGCTTATTCCGCAGGAGGTAAAGACCTACCGTTTCCAGTCAAGGCTCACTCTACTCGGGCTGTATCTACATCTACAGCCTATCAAGCCAGATTGTCTATGGATGATATTTGTGCTGCAGCTACTTGGGCTTCTCCTCACACATTTGCTACTCATTACAAGTTGGACGTGGTCTCCAGGGGCAGGTCTTCCTTTGGTTCCACAGTATTCAGGAGCATCTTCCTATGAGCCTCCCAGGATGTAGGTGCTAGGGACGCTGTCCCACGGGTAAGAATGTAAGCGAGATTGGACTACATAACATCAAGAAGTTATGTACTCACCATAACGTTCGATGTATGTAGTCCATCTCGCCTCACATTCTTACGTACCCTCCCACCTTCCCCCTTCCTGGAGGATCTGGAGGTTAGGTCTGATTTACAGAGTTCCCTTCACTTTAGCTTATTCTTCTTTACCTGGATGTTGTTATGCATGGGGTATGAATGAGTGTTCGCAGCAAACTAGATCTGGTGATATGGAGCAGTGCAGCATGGGATACCTGCTTAGCCCAGCCAATAGAAGACTTCGAGCTAGAAAAGTTTGGCCGAGTCGGAGCCGATACATACATCGAACGTTATGGTGAGTACATAACTTCTTGTTTCTATTGCTTTAACTTCTCCATTATTAATCTTCATTTCTACTTTTCCTCTCATTTTTTTGCAGTGTAACATTTTCCAAGTCCGAATGTCTTTCCCTATATTTCTCTTCAAATATCTTTGGTGCTGCTCTTTTTGCATTAATTAGTTTTCTCCTTTGCATAGATGTTGTACCATATTAAATCTTTTTTTCCCATGCCCATAGTGTTCTTCAGATGTCTTCTGCTCCTCCTGTTCCTCCTTACTTGGGGGACTTGTTGGTTCCATTATGCTGTGATTGTGATATAACCTGTGTTAGACTTTCTACACTAAATCCTTCATTTCACAACTATTCTATAACTTCAACTTCTATTTTTTTAACTTTTTTACTAACCTTTTCTTCTACATTCCCTCTTTGTGATTTTTTTTGGGTGACATTTTCCACATTTGGATGCATTTGCCTGTATTTATCTTTGAATATCTTTGGGGCTGCCTTTTTTGTGTTGATTAATTTGGCTTTCTACTTTGCATAAATATTGCACCATATCAATTCTCTCTTTCCCATGTCCATATTTCTTTTTTATACCTTTCAAAAGTCTCTAGATTTTGTTGCTTTTATTTTCGCACTTCCTCAGTCGTTTTTTTTACCCCCAGTTCACTAAAGGTTTCTTGGTCTATATAATGTTTTTCATAAATCTGTTGCATTAATGAACTAACATTTTTATTTGAATCTTCTGACAGTTTTTCTTGTGTATTTTTTCCCCTCTAATTTCTCTCAATATTTTTGTACATCTTCGGTCTGGAATTTCTGGGCTTCTTGCATAACAACAACAATACACATTTTCTTTCTTATCCTCAATAGTTCATTCTATCATCTTTATGGCTCTTTTCTGGCCTATCAAATATTTGTGGAATGCTACTTCTTTCTACATCAGGGGGGCCCATCCACCCCATAAGCCTGGACTAGCCTCATTATAGGACTGTTTCAATGTCTTCAGGATTCTATATTGTCATGCTTTCCAGTCCTGGTACAAATGCACCTACCAGGATTGGGCACTTTTTTTTATCCTGGGTCTTGTGCACCCAGTTATCTTTTATTTTTTTAACATACTTCTGTCCATGATATATGCTACATAAATACAGTCTATATATCAGTGTTGTCTTGGGGAGATTTTGTGAAAAACAAGGTCCACCTCATTAAGGTACTCACGAAGACTTGAGGATGAATTAAATTCCACCAATACTACTCTCCTTTGCTTGCTAACTTCTCTCTTCATTTGGACCCCTGTATGGATCTATTTATGGAGTATGAATATGGGGTAACATATGCTACTTGCTGGTATTTTAAGGAATTCACTAGGTAGATTATCTGCAGAGGCAGAGCAGATTTTTAGTTTGCTTATCAGGTGTTTTTTATATAGGTTGCAGATACTGGTTGAAGTAGAAATGAGTAGGTAATAGTTGTTTGCTGTTTGTGATCTGCATTGTTTTGTAATAGATGGTATGCTGTCTACAAAGTAGGTATCAAGTTGTGTAGTAGTGTCCAGAGGTGTACTATTTGGATATAGATAGGGATTACATCTTTGCCCTGGTCGTGGTATTTTCTTGAAGGTTGTCCAGAATTACTTGGGATTGGCTTTGCAATTATTTTGGGGTTCGCTATAGTATTTTTTTGTCAAAGATTGTCTTTTAGCCTGGTCATGAAGACTTTTACATTCTTGGAGGTTTTGTTGGGGTTTTGTTTGCCAGTTTTGCCACATTTTGTCTCTAGTTTGCATTAGTCTTCTTGTAGTGTTATTTAATCAGGGTGCATCCCTTGTTTTTACTCTCTTATTTCTGGGGGAGGGAGATGATATTTTGTTTAAGGTGTTAAGAAAATATTGAGTTAGATTTCTCAACGGCATCATCTAGTGGGATATTTCTCAGTGCATTCCAGTTTAGTGAGGAGAGGATATTGTTGAATGCCTGAGGGTTAAAAATTGTTGTGTTATTTTTTATCATTTGTTGTTTTGGAGGATTTTGTCTGTTTCATTTGGTAAAGACAGGGAGATGGTCACAGAGGGGATTTCATAGGGCGCCGGATGAAGTAAATTTACTTGGATCAGACAGTAAGATCCAGTCTAGTATTTAATTTGAGTTTTTGCTAAAGTATGTTGGAGTTTGTATCAATTATTTGTATCCAAAAAGATTCAAGCTAAATTTAGGGGAGCTAGATACAAGGTCAAGCCAATTAATATTAACATTTCATAGTATGACTGTTTCATAAGGGATGGAAGTTGAGGTCCAGTGTAGAATATCTTCTAATACACTGATATGATTGCTTGGGGGAATATATAAGGTAATAATACAGATTTGTTTGTTTAGTTTGAGGAAAGTGATAAGTTCTGCATTATTAAAGTGTGGCATGGGGGGATTAGGTTGAGAAAATTTGGGTATATTATTGTGACACCACTGCCTTTCCTTTTAGTTCAGTTATTCCTAATTATGTTATAGCTTGGGTGTAATATTTTGATGTTGCTAATATTTGGTTGTAGCCATGTTTCTGTTATGGCTAGGATACTAGTTTCTGGAACAGCTATCCACGCATGGAGTTCTGCGATTTTATTACAAATAACTCTAACATTTAGAGTAATGAAAGTTAACCGACTGCTGATAGATGGATAAGGTGCTGTATGACTTTGTTCAGTACTATTGACTGTTTACTTTTGAGATGAGTTTTGCCGGGGCTGGATCATGGTGAATATCAGCACTGGTTAGGATTGATGTGTACTGGACTAGCGTTTCTAAATATTGTTTTAGTGTTGTTCTAGCGGGGGATGTCATTTTAAATTTACTTGATGGTACATTAAGAGATTTAAATTTGAAACAGAGCTGCAGTGTGCCCTGATAGATGTTACTTTAGGTGGGTTAGGTTTATCTGGTAGGTACTTATTTGGGGAGATGATAGTGTGAATCTGGTACCTTGGGTAACAGGTGAGGTGGCCAAGGCATAGCAGCAGTGACTCAAGCCTAAAGGTAAGTAATTCCTACTGTTATTGTTACATAATTTGGGAGTGACTGATACAGGATAAGTAGTTTGGGAGAGAAATTCTGGGCTGTGTAAGTAATACATGTTTGATGATGGAATAGATAGAAAGTATGCAAGAGGTGTGAAGACAGTTAGTGATTATATGTGCACTGGAATTAATAAGGAAGTAGTGATGACGGACTGAGCTACAGCTGGAAGTGAGGAGTAATAAGGAGGAGCTAAATCATGTTGGAATCTTAAGGGCTACATGTTTACGTTGGATTGGAGGGGTTCAGTATTACTGATTGGGTGTAGCCAAATAATATAAATGTAGACATAGTGGGGGGTTCGGTTATGGCAGCAAAGTGGAGCCAGACCAAGGAAAGAATGGAGTGGGGTCCACATGTGGTGTATGTACTTATGAAAAACTATCTGTTGGGAAGGACTTAGTCTGTGAAGGTAAGAAGGTTGGTGGTTAATGCACTACTACAGCATTCATCATTTATAATACACCACTTCTGTTAAAACATTCAAAAATGTAATGTGCCTTACAGTAGAGTGAATCAGCTGGATGGAGAGGAGTTCACTTGGGCCATGACTTGGAAAAGTGATTTTGAATTTGGAGCCACAAAGGCAAAAATAGTTGTTTAACAACTAAGATAAGGGGAAGACCAATCAGGTACTTCAATGGACTACAGTTACCACCCCCACAGACACGCACATGGTTTAACACCAAATACAATCCTTGAGGTAGAATGTTTATGGATACAAAGACAAGGTCTTTTAACTGTAAATACCTGATGTGCGTCACAACATTTACATTTTATTAAGGACTTTTATTGCCTTTCCAGGGAAATTTTACACTGCTAGGTTAAAAAAATGTGTTAATTTAGCTTCACTTTCAGCAGTATAGGCCTGTGGCTGGGGTTGTCCCTCCAGCAGATTCAACACTACAGTCCAGAAAGTACAGTTGTGTACACTTACCATAAATGTAGATGTTCGAGTGTATTCACTGTTGCAGTCATTACAATTGGGTTATCCTGCTGGCAGGCTACCCTCAGCCGGCCTGAATTCGAAAGTCTAGGTCCGGCGTCGGTTGATGTCGCCTGTTCCCTGACGTCAGTGTGCCAGGGGTATAAAAGATGCAGCCGACACCATTTTCTTCAGTTTTTCTTGCCCCAGATGTCAGGTGCCCCCAAAAGGGTAGGCTAAAAATATGTCAATAAAACATGCATGCACCAAAGTATATATTTTGCCTTCATCTGCAAGCAAACACACCACATAGGTTGTATAGATTAGAGAAGTACAGATAAGTTCCAGCAAAGAAATGGGGGCTGGCGGGTGGGTAACCTGGACTGCAACAGTGAATACACTCGAACAACTACATTTATTAAGTGTACACAACTGTACTATGTTCTTCGTGTTTCACTGTTGCAGTCATTACAATTGCGTTGAATCCCAAAGCTAAGGTTGGGAGGCTGGAGCTAAAAAGCATTAGGGGAGGCTATTAGGCTTTGCAGAACTGCAGTGGCAAAGCCTGCCCTGGATTTAGAGCAGAGTGGTAAGTGATAGTGCTTTGTGAAGGTGTGCACTGAACTCCAAGTAGCAGCCTCTAAAATGCCTTTGGTTGTACTCCCCTGAGGAAGGCTGCTGAAGTGGCTGCTGCTCTGGTTGAATGTGGCCTAATGCCCTTAGGAACTGGCTTGCCATGTTGTGAATAGCAGAAACGAATGCAGTGGTCTATCCACTTTGAAATAGTCTGCTTTGAGATGGCCTTAAATTGTGATCCTACAGCATATGCCACTAGTAATTGCTCTGTCTTTCTAAAAGCGTTGGTTCTGTTCAAATAGAAGCGTAGCTGTCTGTGTATGTCCAAAGAATGCAGAATTCTCTCCCCCTTATTCTGTGGGTTTGGATAAAAGGTAGGCAGATGAATAGTTTGGTTAAGGGCCACACTGGACACTACCTTTGGCATAAATGTCAGGTTTGTCCTCAGAGAAACCCTGTCTGGATAGAAAATGATAAAAGGTTCCACAGCCATGAGTGCCTGTAGCTCTGAGACTCGTCTTGCAGAAGTTATTGCTAGGAGCAGAGCTGTTTTCCAAGATAAAAACTTTATATCAGCTGCAGCAGCTGGCTCGAAAGGAGGTAGGGTGAGTTTTTCCAAGACATAATTGAGGTCCCATGCAGGTATTGGTGATCTCCTTGGAGGCCTTAAATTTTTGGCCCCTCTGAGGTACTGCCTTAATAAAGGGTGAGAAAAGATTGGTGGCTCTGTATTGTAATGAGCCGAAATTGGAGAGGCATGAATTTTTAAAGATGAAAAAAGATAGGCCTTTGTCCAGCATCTCAGTCAAGTATTGCAAAATTTGAGGAATGTTTGGTACAGCTGTGTCAATTCCTTGTGCCTGGTTCCAAGCACAAAATCTCTTCAATTTTCCAGCATAGGATTTTCTAGTACTAGGCCTCCTGGCCTCCAAAATGACATCCATCACCGCTTTAGTGAGAGGTGTGTTTTGTATGACTACATTATCCGCCATGCTGCCAGATTTAAGGTCTTGAGTTGGCTGTGCAAGATCTGATTGTTCTGCTGGGACAGTAGATGAGGCACTTGAGGTAAGGTCCAGGCTGCGCATTGAGACAAGTTCCTTAGGACTGGATACCAGTACTGGCGTGGCCAGTCTGGGACAATCAGTATCATTTTTGGCTTCTCCTGTCTGACCTTTAGGAGTACCTTGGGGAGGAGAGACAGAGGAGGAAAGGCATATACTGCTAAGTTTTTCCAGTTGAAAGACAGGACATCCACTTTCCATGTTTGTCTGTGATAAGTCCTTATGCAGAATCTCTTTAGTTGGCAGTTGTGAGGTGAGGCAAATAGATCTATGTCTGGGCATCCCCATTTCCTTGTTATCATGCTGAAGACTTGTGGATCCAATTTCCACTCGTGGGGATTCATGAGGTTTCTGCTTAGTTCGTCTGCCAGAGTATTTATCTTTCCTGGTAGGAATTGTGCCTGCAGATGTACTTGGTAAGTCAATGCTGTGTCCTACAAAGTCATGGCTAGTCTGCAAAGGGGGTAGGAATGAGTGCTTCCCTGCTTGTTTATGTACCACATGACCATGGTATTGTCTGTCTTTATCAGTAGTTATACCGGATGAAGTAGGTCTTTGAAGGCTGTCAAGGCATTTTGAACAGCTAGCATCTCTTTTTGATTGATATGTAGATGCATTTGGTTTGTGGACCATGTGCCTTGAATACATCTTCCTGCCATGTGGGCTCCCCAGGCATAATCCGATTGTTAATGTCTGTGTGGCTGGGGGTAGAGTGAATGGCTGTCCCTTGTTCTGGTGGCAGGCCTTCGCCCACCATCAAAACTCCTGTAGCAGGCAGGGAATGAGAGTAACTATTGTTTCCAGGCTGTGGCAATGTTGAGTCCAATAGGTACCATTGAAGTTTCCTTATATGCAGTCTTGCATATGGAATTAGTAGAATGCAGTATCCCATGAAGTCCAAAGCCTGCAGAATTTTTCTTGCAGATAACTGGGCCTTTGTTGCCAACAGTTTGAAATAGGTAGTCAGTTGTCTTTGCTTGTCTGGCGTGAGATAAGCCATCTGGGCAGTTGTATTTAAGCTTGCACCCAGGAATATTATTCTCTTGAGAGGGTACTAGTTTTGATTTTTGTTCGTTGACTGTGTACCCTAGGCATGGTAGTAATCTCTTTACAAACGCCAGATGCTGTAGTAGAATGTCCTTGTTCTCAGCTTGAATGAGGCAGTCATCCAGGTAAGATATATTTGGATTCCTCTTTGTCTGCAGTATGCAATTACTGGTGCCAGGCACTTTGTGAAGACCCTGGACGCAGTAGATAAGCCAAAGGGCAGTGCAGAGAATTGGTAGTGCATTGAGCCAGCTTTGAATCAGAGGTATCTTCTGCATATTTGTCTGATTGGGACATGCAGATATGCCTCTTTTAGATCTAATGTCAAAAGCCAAGCCTTCTTGCCCAACATGGGCATAAGCTGCTGTAGAGTCAACATTTTGAATTTTGGAATATCCAGATATGTGTTTAGAATAGATAGGTCCAGTATTGGTCTCCAGGCTTTGTCCTTTCTGGGTACCAAGAACAGTCTTGAATAGAATCCTTGTCCCTGCTCTTGCTCTGGTACTTGTTGAATGGCCCTCATGTCCATGAGGGATGAAACTTGTTTTTGTGCCTCTGCCCATTGATTGCGTGGCAGATCTGGCATACCGTTTGGCCTTGGCAGGGTGTGAAAATGGAACCTGTAGCCCTGTGATACTATATTTAGAACCCATTTGTCCTGGGTGATCATGTGCCAGTTTTGTGAAAAAAGTGCTAGTTTTCCCCCCAAAGGGGCTGCCAAAAGATAAGTGCTTGGTGCTGGAAGGGGAAAGTCATTGAGACTGTTTCCTGTATGGCTGTGATTTTTCCTGTCCGCTCTTGGAAGTAGAAGCACCCCATGTGATCTGCCTCTGGGGCATCTGTATCTGCCTCTTTGTGGCCTATCTGACACTGGAAAGGACCAATTCTTTGTAGGCCAGTTCCTGCTAAATATGGGAGGCTGTACCTGCAAGAAATCCTTGACTGTTTGCATAGATTTAGCTTTATCCTCCATTTTCTTCAACACCTCTTCTGCTTTAACACCAAAGAAAGTATCATGCTGTAATGGAGCATCTAATAGTTTTGCTTTAACATGATCAGGCAGATTCTGTTCTTTTAACCTAGCATGCCTCCTAATGACAGAACCTGTAACAGCGGCCCTGTAGGAGGCCTCTAAAGAATCAAAACAACATTGCAAAGTATGTTTTCCAACTTGTTCAACTGCATGCAATAAATCCGGCATTTCTTTGTTGTCTGCACATTCTGAATTTGTTGACATTTTCTGTTTAAGCAATGACATAAGATATTGCTGATATTTAAGCATATGAAATTGACAATTTAAGGCTCTTACAGCCAAAGTAGCAGAAGTATAAATCTTTTTACCCCATCTGTCTAGGGCCCTAGAATCCCTATCAGAGGGGATAGGGGTTTTTGCAATAGAAGCCTTGACCCCTTTGGGAACCTGAGAGATGGTTTCTGGGTCAGCAGCAGTGTTTTATAAAGAAATTTATGCGAATCAGGAACCCTATAGTATCTGTCTGGCTTAACAGGAGCTGGTGGTAAAGAGTCTGGAGATAGACTGGACTCTGAAAATACATCATCTACAAAAATGCTCCCTCATAGTATGCAGTGTCTCCCCAAAAGAATAATCCTCAGGAGGAGAGGCTGAAGGGATGGATTTTTCAACATCAGAATCCTCATAGGGAGGAAGAGAATATTCCTGTTCAGAGGAGGAATCAGAGGAAATGGAAACCTGGTCTGAAGATTTGTATTCTAACTCTTGCCAAGGCCTCTTATCAGGAGGGGGATGGGAACCCCTGATCAAAATAATTAGGTCTTCGGCCATTTTAAGCATCTGTTTTTTAGGCATGGAGGCCTGTCCCGGAGAATGATGTATCTGTTTCTTTGTCTTTAGAGCTGCTTTAGTCTTTGCCTTTGAAGCTGAAGTAGGTTTCACATATAACTGTGTAGGCCTGAAAACACCCTCAGAAGCCGATGCCTGCTCAGCGGCTCCGGACCCATCTGAGGGAATAGTTTCCGAGTGTCCAATAGCTTGAATTCCCAGTGGCCTAGTCAGCTCCACGTGGGAGTCAGAAGCGACCTGTGGCTCTGAGGTAGTGGGCGTCAGGGGCTGCGAAAGCGCCTCACTGAGAACCGGCGACAGGTCTAGCAGAAGCCTTGTCGTCAGTTTTGGATCTCGGATGCCTGTCCTTTTCTTTTTCTTTGTGCTTTTTATAAACTCCGGTAGTCGGCTGTTCCGATGGCATTATATAATTAAATCTTCTGCCAAAGCAATGGAATGCAAAATCGTACCGACGCTTAATAGTGCGATGTTAAATCTAGCACAAAACCGACAACTAGCAACGTTATGGTCAGGGCCTAGGCAAGGAATACAGTAAGAATGAAAATCCTTATGAGGTTTTTGCTTCCCACAAGAAATACAATTATTAACTTTTTCTGACATCAGTGTGGAGCAACAAAAAAGTTTTCCCAATGGGGTACTTAGCTTTTAATGAAGACTTCGGATCTGAAATTCGAAACTGAAAAACTCAGGAGTCGGCCGACCGGCACTTGCGAACTGCTTTTGCTTCGGGCACCGCACGGCAAGAAAGACTGGAGAAAATGGTGTCGGCTGCATCTTTTATACCCCTGGCACACTGACGTCAGGGAAGAGGTGACAGCAACCAACGCCGGACCTTGACTTTGGAATTCAGGCCGACTGAGGGTAGCCTGCCAGCAGGATAACCCAACTGTAATGACTGCAACAGTGAAACACGAAGAACATCACACTGCTGCAGAAATGAGGGAAAACAATCAAGTTTAGTTTGATCCTTGGAAAATGCCTTACATAGATTTAACTGAAGGAATCACTTCTCATGTACATATACAACTGAAGGTGGAATTCAGCTGCAGAAGTTCCTTTGGTAGTGTGATTATGTTAACGTCAGACATACTATGTGATTAGTACAAGGCGAGTGAAGCAGCTAGATGGAGAGGAGTTCACTTGGATCATGGGGAAGAGAAGTAAAATGGATTTAAAGATACAACTGGAAACAGTCTGTTTCAAGACTGAGTTGTCTGATTTGCCTTCCTGAAAGGAGACAAAAAGCTGGTCTGTTTTTCTAATTTCTTTGTTCTTGTTAAGGTACAATCGTAGTTGTCTGTGTACATGCAAGGAGTATGGAAGCCTCTCCCCTCTGTTCTGCGAGATTGGAAAGAAGTTAGGCAAATATATAGCCTGACACAGCAATTCACTGAGCACACTGGGCATGAAAGAAGGATTAGCCCCCAGAGACCCCCTATCCTTATGGAAAATTAGAAAAGCAGAAATAGCCAAAATGTCTAAGATCGGAGACTCTTCAGACAGAGGTAAGGGCCACCAGCAAAATAGTTTCCTCATGCACAAAGCTTCGGGGATGTGGAGGCCACAGGTTCAAATTGTGGCGAAGTGAGTTTTTCCAAAATGAAATTGCGATGGGTGGGGAGTGAGGGTATAGACCTTCTGTGTGGGTTCAGGAGAAGGACATCCTTTAGAAATGACTTGACTTTGACTCACAAAAGCAAGGGTGGGTTAAGTGGCAAGCAGGCTAAGATGGCAAGTATGTATGCCTTAATAGAAGACTACGCAAGTCCAGATTGGAGAAGCATACAGAAGTAGGACAAAAATGTTGATACCCCACCTGAAGTCGGGTTCTTATTCTTTTTATGACACCAGGCAGAAAATATCTTCCCTTTGGAGATGCAAGACTTTTTAGTGGTAGGTTTTCTCACTTCCTAAAGCACATCCTCAGAGAACTGGTGTCTGAAAGTGGGAGTTATCAGTATTTGTCAAGGATATCACCTCCTCACAGATTCTTTAGGACACCACATGATAATTCCTAGAAATCCAAATGATCTTGAACAAGACTAATTATCAACCTCATAATTAGCTACTGAGCGCCGTCAATCTCCCCTTGCGAGCATGATAGCTATCTTTAACACATTAGCTGAAGTTCTCATTATAGGTTCATAGGTTCATACTAGGCTATCTGCCCTAGGGCATTTATAAGCCTAGCCAGAATGTGTTTGGCTTTCGCCACCCATTTTAAATTTATTTTGCTATGCCCTTTTTCGAGGTTAGTATACTGTGCCTCTAACAGTGACACAGAAGTGATACCCGGGGTAAACCTACGATCTCCCATCCACTCATCAAGATTCCTCTTGAAGAGAGTCAATGAGGGACTCTGCCTAACCTGGACTGGGATTTTATTCCAGAGTGAAGGGAGCCTCTGGGTTATGAATCTGTCCCTCCAGCATGTCCTATTTATTTCAGTGCTGAGGTTCAAGTCTCTCGAGCGCATAGCTCGATGGGATTTGGATTTTCTGAGGTGCAGCATGTCCATTAATTCCAGGTTGGACATGGCTTTATACATCAGGCACAGATCGCCTCTGAACAGGCGGTATGCCACTGAGTAGAGCTGGAGTTTCTTTAACTGGGCAGCATATGGCATCTGTTTGAGCCCTTTGATCCTCTTGGTGAGGTACTTTTGGGGTCTTTCCAGTTGCTGCAGGTGTCTGGTAAGGTACATCCCAAAAGGGACATTGTACTCAATTATGGGCCTGATGAGGGATGAGTAAAGAGGCACGATGACTTCCCCTGATCTAGATGTGAATCCCTTCATGATTAGGTGGGCTATATAAAATGTTTTTCTAACCACTTTGGCCAAGTGGTTGTCAAATGAGAGATTGCTATCAACTTGGGTCCCCAGGTCCCTAATTACTTCTTCTGTACTTAATGGATTACCACCTATGTGGTAATTTGTGGGCACTTTGTTTTTGCCAAAGGGGATGACTATACACTTTTGGCATTTAGCTTGAGGCCATGGCTCTGGCACCAATTGTCTGTTTCTATGAGGCCCTTTTGGAGGATGCTTGTGTCGGCTGGAGAGTCGATTATGGCGCCCAGTTTGCAGTCATCTGCGAACTTGGTCAGCCACAGTCCTTCCGTGTTGGTCTGTACCTCCGAGAAATATATACCGAACAAGAGAGGTCCCAGGACTGAGCCTTGTGGGACACCACTTGTAACTGGTTTGGAGTCTGACATGGCTCCAGCAATTCTAACCATGTGGGTTCTGTCCTTGAGCCAGTTTGCAATCCATCTAGTGACATAAGACCTTTCAATTGGGAGAGAAACTATCCATCAATAAACTGGCTGCCAATGGCAACCATGCCCAGTGCTTCCTTAACATAAGCATCCCACCTGGGGACCCCAATATCTTGGATCTAGTCCTCACAAATTTGGTCACTGTCTGCACAGCTCCATATGTATCATCATGTCTTGCTAAATCAGACCATAACTTAGTGATCTTTTACTTTAAAACTGTTGGTACTTCCCCTGTAAATATGTCTGTGTTTAGGGACTTCTCAAAAGCAAACTTTTCCCTGTTATTTGATAACAAATTCTGCTGTAATCCTCCTCTGAAGGATCCTACTGCTAAAGCTGCTATCTATGCCTGTGACTTCGAGTTCCAGTTAAACAGTTGTATTGTTAAGGCAGTCCCTATCCGCCACAAATATGAGAATTTTAAATACAACCCTTTTGTGGTAGAATGCCTGTATAAATAAACTATACAACAAGAGAAAAAAGCTGTTTAATGCTTATAAGAGGTCTCATTCTATCTACTTTAAGTGCACACTTAAGCAAACAAGAGCTTAAGGGAACTGTTAGGAAGCACAAACCTAAGTCCGAACTGCATTTCATTACGTTTAACTGGACTTTTTTTTCATATTGTGAGTTCTGTTTTTCTCTGTAAGTGGTAAATCTATGCTTTTCTGCGACTTTTACTGTGTTCCTAATCCTTAAATTGAGTATCATAGTCTGGATACAGGTTTGCTGCATCCAGAGCTGTTAGTTTTTGCCTTCTGTTTTTCTGGCAGCCATCTTGTATTGGTAGGGGCCTTATCTTCTCTGCTACTGAGAGTAGCAGGACTGCCTGGACTTTGTCTGGCACAAGCTGATTGGTAAAGAGAGCAGGCTAGCAGGATTGGCTAAAGTTCTGTGTTACAAGAATCCTCTATTTTCTGTGGTATTTAAATTCCACATTTGAGACAGTTTGGGCTTGTTTGTGTGTCGCGCACTGCAGCTGCACTGTTTTTAACCCATTATGAGGTATTCCAGCTACAAATTTTCCTTTAGTACCACTTGTGAGATCACCTAGTAGTACTCAACTTAGACCTTCCTTTACCCCCATATCCCTCTCTGGCCTCTTTCCCTCAGATTCTGACAAATATGGATGGACAATTTCCTATAGTTTCTCCTGCCAGTCTGGTTGATATGGGCATCCTAAGACAGTGTAGCAACTGCCTCATGTACACAAACAACCCTCTCCTACTACCACCTAGGAACACAATTTGTGAGAGATGCAATTACATTAAGAAAGAATAGTTGTGTAAAATCTTACCATAACCATAGACGTCCTTTTCTTATATGCTGCAGTTTTCTTTACATATGGGTTGGTAATCCGCCCATCGACCAGATGTCCGGCCTGTATACAAAAGCTTATAGCCACTGCCAATACTTGGGACGTCACACGTAGGTACTGACGTCAGCCATAAAAGGGACGTCCGCATGTACCATCCTCTGAATAAGTTAGCCCCATGAGGAATATGAATCCTAAGGCCAAAAAATGTGTCATCCTAGGAAGAAAAAAGTTGTAGGGAGAAGGCGGGTGGACAGAACACTGCAACATAGAAGACAAGGACATCTATGGTTATGGCAAGATTTTACACAACTATTTGATGTCCTTCTACTCAATGCTGCAGTATTCTTTATGTATGGGAGAGTGAAAAAGATAAAAAGGAACCTAGGGAGGTGAGGGAGTCAAGGAAGAAAGTGAAGAAACATCTTCTACAAATCCCTGCAGAACTGCTCTAGCAAACCCACCCTGGATCTAGAAATAGTGTCAAACTTGTAATGTTTTGTAAAAGTATGAACAGATGACCAAGGAGCAGCTTCCAAAATAGAAAGGGCATCTAGACCTTTAAAGAAGGCACCTGATGAGGCAACAGATCTGGTGGAATGGGTTCTCACAGAAGATGGTAGAGATTTACATGAAAGTCATAGCAAAACACAATAGCTTTAGAAATCCAGGAAGTAGTAGTTTGTTTGGAAACAGAAAAACCCATAGGGCTGGGGTGAAAGGACACAAAGAGTTGATCCAACTTCCTAATAGATTTAGTTTCGTCCAGGTAAAATCTGATATGCCTATGCACATCTAAGGAATGCAGAATCCTTTCACTAAAAGATTGTGGTGAAGGGAAAAAAGTGGAAAAATGGATGGACTGATTATGAGACAATTCATTCACCACTTCAGGCAAGAAAGATGAGTTGGTTCTCAGAGACTCTATCCTTGTGAAAAAAACAAGAAAGGGGGAGCAGCCATCAAAGCCTGAATCGCAAAGACCCTTCTAGCAGAAGACAAGGCTACCAGAAGCACTGTTTTCTAAGTGCAAAACTTCAGAGAAGCAGAGGCCGCTGGCTCAAAGGGGGACTGGGTCAGCTTCTCTAAGACAAAGTTGAGATTCCCAAGGAGGAGGTGCCGGTTTCCTGGGAGGTTTCATGTGCAGGACACCTTTAAGGAAAAGTTTAACCTCCAGTCTGGAAGCTAATGGACGTGTCAATGGCAAACAGAGCAGAGCAGTGGACTTTCACTGAGGAATAAGACAGGACACTGTTAAGCAATTCACACAGGTAAGAAAGCTCTAAAGAAATGTCTGCGGAAAAGGGTTCTTGATTTCTTTTATGCACCAGATAGAAAATCTTTTTCCACTTGGAAATATAAGATTTCCTAGTATTGGGTTTCCTGGCCTCCTGCAAAACCCTAAGCATGTCACATGAGAAAAGGTTCCTGACACCCACAAATTCAACTGTAGAACTGACAGATGTTGATGGATCAAGGATCTATTGTCCTGTGTGAGTAGGTCCAATCGGTAAGGCAACTTGTAGTAATGGCCCTTGGCTAATTGCAGAAGAGAGAAAGTACAGTTGTGTACACTTACCATAAATGTAGATGTTCGAGTGTATTCACTGTTGCAGTCATTACATTTGGGTAATCTGCTGGTAGGTTGCCCTCAGTCGTCCTGAATAACAAAGTCTTGGGTCCTGCGTCGGTGGCTGTCTCCTCTTGCATGACGTCAGGTCGTCAGGGGTATAAAACGTGCAGCCGAAGCCATTTTATTCAGTTTTGCTTGCCCCGGATGTCAGGTGCCCCCCAAATGGGGAGCAAATAAATATATATATATATATATATATATATATATATATATATATATATATGGTTCTACCTCACATAAACGAAACACCAAAACACCGACAACGCAATAACCGAAACCACATAACCGACAGTACAAAAACACGAAATCCCACATGCCCGACAACTAAATAACCGACGGTACACAAACACAAAACCTCATACACTTCACACACCACAATCAACAAACAAAACACATTCCCCGTCCAAAAACCACATACACAACACAAGCACACCAAAATCCCTACAAACCCACACTAAACCTCACATACACAACTACCTACAACCCTAACCCAAACCCTAACCCTAAGGTCCGTCACTACCGCACACTTACCTGACCCGGCTCTAACCCTAACTCACTTATCCCGCCTAACCCAAACACAATCACTACCGCGACACTTACCTGACCCGCCCTAACCCTAACTCACTTAACCCACCCCTATCCACACTTACCTTACTGCACCCTAACGTCCGTCACTACCGCATACTTACACAGCCTTTTCCCATTTCGCATCCTCGGCGTCGGTGCTTTCATCCGTCGGGTCGGTCTTCTGCTTGTCGATCTGCTAGGTCCCGTCGGTCTTCTGCGCTGTCGATCTTCTGGGGCTCGCGATTTCCCTGTCGATGTTCCGGCGTGTCGTTGAAGTGAGGTAGAACCATATATATATATATATATATATATATATATATATATATAAACAGTAAAAATATATAAATGCACTTTTAGAAACAAACTTTGCCTTCATCTAAAAGCAAATAGAACACAACGGCCTTTGTGTATATTGAAGGAAAGAAAAAGGTATAGAAAGGGGGATGGCGGGTGGGTAACTCGGACTGCAACAGTGAATACACTCGAACATCTACATTTATGGTAAGTGTACACAACTGTACTATGCTCTTCATGTTTCACTGTTGCAGTCATAACATTTGGGTAGAATCCCAAAGCTATGGATGGGAGAATGGAACTAAACAGCACTAGGAGTAGCTATAAGGCCCTGCAGAGCTGCAGTGGCAAAGCCTGCCCTGGATTTGGAGAAGAGAGGCAAATGATAATGCTTTGTGAAGGTATGAACAGAGCTCCAAGTAGCAGCTTCTGGAAGGTCTTTGGTTGGAACCCCTCAGAGAAAAGCTGCTGAAGTAGAGGCAGCCCTGGTGGAATGTGATCTGATCCCCTTGGGACAGGTTTACCATGGTTCAAGTAGCAGAAACGAATACAGTGGCTTATCCACTTAGAAATAGTCTGCTTTGATATAGCCTTCCCCTCTGACCCTGCAGCAAATGCTACCAGTAGTTGCTCAGACTTTAGAGATTTGGTCCTCTAAGTAGAATCTTAGTTGTCTGTGTACATCCAATGAATGCAGAATCCGCTCCCCCTTGTTCTGCGGATTTGGGTAAAATGTTGGCAGGTGAATGGTCTGGTTAAGAGCCACACTGGATACCACCTTAGGCATAAAAGAAGGATTGTTCCAGAGGGACACTATGTCCGGTAAAATATAATAAAAGGCTCCACTGCCATGAGAGCCTGCAATTCTGAAACCCTTCTTACTGAAGTGACTGCCAAGAGAAAAGCTGTTTTCCAAGATAGAAATTTTATATCCGCAGTAGCTGCTGGTTCAAAAGGAGGCAGGGTGAGTTTTTCCAGTACAAAATTGAGGTCCCATGCAGAAGTTGGTGATCTTCTGGGAGGCCTTAATTTTTTGGCCCCTCTAACATACTGTTTAAGCAGAGGATGAGAAAAGAGGGGAGGCTCTGTGTTGTAATGAGCCGAGATGGCAGAGGCATGGATTTTTATTGAAGAAAAAGATAGGCCCTTGTCAAGCCTCTCAGTCAAATATTGTAAAATCTGAGGAATATTGGGCTTTGCTGTGTCTGTTCCTTGTGCTTGGTTCCAAGCACAGAATCTCTTCCATTTATCAGCACAAGATTTTCTAGTACTAGGCCTTCTGGCTTCCAAAATGACATCCATCACAGATTTACTGAGAGGTGTTGTTTGAATAATTAGTTGATCAGCCATGCTGCAAGATTCAGAGTTTGGAGCTGAGTGTGCAGAATTTGATAGTTCTGCTGAGACAGTAGATGAGGTATTTGAGGCAAGTACCATGGAGGAAGCGGAAACATATTCCTTAGAAATGGGTACCAGAGCTGGTGAAGCCAGTCCGGAGCAACTAGGGTCATTTTTGTTTTTTTCCTGTCTGACTTTTAGTAAGACCTTGGAGAGTAGAGGCAGAGGGGGGAAGGCATAGACTGATAGGTTTTTCCAGCTGAAGGATAGGGCATCCGCTTTCCATGCTTTTTTGTGATGAGTTCTTGCGCAGAATTTGTCCAACTGATAATTTTGGGGAGAGGCAAATAGATCTATGTCTGGTTTCCCCCATTTCTGTGTTAACATGCTGAATACTGAAGATTTGTGGATCCAGTTTCCATTCGTGCAGGTCCATATGATTTCTGCTTAGGTCGTCTGCCAGAGTATTATGCTTTCCTGGCAGGAATTGAGCTTGAAGATGTATTTGGTAAATCAAGGCTGTGTTCCACAAGGCCATGGCTAGTCTGCAAAGGGGGTAGGAATGTGTACCCCCCCTGCTTGTTTATGTACCACATAACTGTGGTGTTGTCCGTCTTTATCAGTAGTTGTCCTGGATAAAGTCCTTGAAGGCTGTCAGAGCATTCTGAACAGATAGCATCTCTTTGTGGTTGATATGCAGATGCATTTAGTTTGGGCTCCATTTGCCCTGATCGCATCTCCCTGCCAGGTGGGCCCCCCAAGCATAGTCTGATGCATATGTAGTTAGGGTTTGGGTGGCAGGGGGTAGAGTGAATGACAGTCCCTTGTTTTGGTGACATGTCTCTGCCCACGAAAGAAAGTCCTGTTGTAAGCAGGGAATGAGGGGAATCAATGTTTCTAGACTACGACAATGTTGATTCCATAAACTTTTTAGGTACCACTGAAGTTTCTTCATATGCAGACTCGCATATGGAATTAGTAGAATGCAGGATGCCATGAGCCCCAAAGCCTGCAGAATTTGTCTTGCAGATAACTGGGTTTTTGTTGCCATTTGTTTAAAATATGTTGTCAGTTGCCTTTGTTTGTCTGGCATGAGGTAAGCCATCTGAGCAGTTGTATTCAAGCTTACACCCAGGAATGTAATCATTTGAGAGGGTACCAGTTGTGATTTCTTTTCATTTATGGTGTACCCTAGGCATGCTAGAAGCCTTTTTACAAACGCCAGATGTTGAAGAAGAGTGTCCTTGTCCTCTCCTTGAATGAGACAATCGTCCAGATAAGGATAAATCTGAATGCTTCTTTATCTGCAGAATGCAATTACTGGTGCCAGGCACTTTGCAAAGACCCTGGGCACAGTAGATAAGCCAAAAAGCAGTGCAGAGAATTGGTAATGCAAAAAAACCTGCTTTGAAGCGGAAGTATCTTCTGCATGATTCCCTTATTGGGATATGCAGGTATGCCTCTTTTAAGTCTAGAGTTACTAACCAAGCATTCCTGCCTAGCATAGGCAGTAGCTGTTGTAAAGTCAGCATTTTGAATTTTGGAATGTCCAAGAACGTGTTCAAAATCGATAAGTCCAGTATTGGACACTACGAATTGTCTTTTCTGGGTACCAGGAAAAGTGTTGAATAAAAACCTTGTCCTCTTTCCTTTTCTGGTACCGGGTGGATAGCCCCCATATCCATGAGGGTCATGACTTGTTTCTGGGCCTCTGCCCACTGGTTTTGTGGCAGATCCAGCCATCCATTTGGAATTGGCAAAGTATGGAAATGAAATCTGTACCCCTGGGATACTATGTTTAATATCCACTTGTCCTGGGTAATTAACTTCCAATTTTGAGCATGAAGTGCTAGTTGCACCCCCCCCCCCAAGGGGGCTACCAAAAGATAAGTGCTTGGTGATGGTAGAGGAAAGTCATTGAGACTGCTTACTGCAGGGTTGTGCTTTGTTTCCTCCAAATTTGGAGGTGGAGGCACCCCACTGCTTTGACCTGTAAGAACCCTGTGACTGGTATCTGCAGCCTTTTGAGCACCTGGATTTCCCTTGAGTGGCTCTGTTGGACACAGGAAAGGACCAATTCTTAGTAGGCCAGTGTCTAGTGAACCTGGGTGGCTGCACTTGCAAGAAATCTTTTACAGTTTGCATAGATTTAGCTGTCTTCCATTTTCTTTAAAACCTCTTCTGCCTCATTACCAGAGTATCATGCTGTAAAGGGGCATCCAACAATATAACATGATCAGGCAAATTTTGCTCCTTGAGCCAGACATGCCTTCTAATCACAGATCCAGTAACGGCGGCTCTACAAGAGGCCTCCAAGGAATCAAAACCACATTGCAAAGTATGCTTTCCAACCTGTTCTGCTGAATCCAATAATTCCTGTAACTCTATTTTCCACACAATCAGAAATCAACATCATTTTCTGTTTCAGTAAGCCCATAACATGCTGTTGATATTTAAGCATATGAAACTGGCAGTTTAAGGCCCTGATTGCCAAGGTTGCAGACATATAAACCTTCTTTCCCCATCTATCCAGTTCCCTGGAATCTCTATCAGAGGGGGTAGGATGTTTGGCTGTAGAGGCCTTTACACCCTTGGGACCATGACAAATAGTCTCAGGATCAGCAGCAGAATTTTTGAATAGAAATTTGTGGGTGTTAAGCACCCTGTAAGATCTGTAGGGCTTACTAGGAGCCGGAGGCAGTGAAACAGGAGCCATGCTTGATTCCGAAAACACATCATCAACAATGTCCAATACAGGAGGTATTGCCAAATGCCTATGCTGAGGAAGAAGGAAATCCCTAAGCCTCTTTTTTGATTCAGAGAAATCCTGACTCTCCCAGTGAAAATAGGAAATCCCTAAGCCTCTTTTTTGATTCGGAGAAATCCTGACTCTCCCAGTGAAAATGTTCCCTTAAATTAAAGTATGCAAAGCCTCTCCAAAAGAGTAATCCTCAGGAGGAGATGCAGATGGGATGGATTCCTCTGCATCAAAATCCTCATAGGGTGGAATAGAAAGTTCCTGATCAGAAGAGGAATCGGAAGAAATGGAAACCTGATCTGAAGATTCATAATCAGTGCCTTGCCTAGGCCTCTTAGCGGGGGGGGGGGGGGTTTGGGAACCCCTGATCAAGGTAATTAAATCCTCAACCATTTTGATAATCTGTTTTTTTAGGTATAGGGGACTGAGCACGTGGCTCATGCATTGTTTTTTTAGACACAGAAGATGTTTTTGACCTTGTTTGTTGCTGGCGTCGGTTTAACATAAAAAATGTTGAGGCCTGAAAACACCCTCAGAAGCCAGTGCCTGCTCAGCGGCTCCGGACCCATCCAAGGGATAGACATCCACGGGTTTAATACTCTGAGAATCTCACGGCATACCGGACTCCGAATAGGTCTCGGTAGAGGCCTGCGACTCAAAAGTAGCGGGTATCAGGGGCTGTGAAAGCGCCTCACTGAGTACCGGCGACTGGTTTAGGAGAAGCTTCGTTGTCTGTTTTGGACCTCGACGGCGGTTTTTTGTGAACTCCGGTAGTCGGATTGCTAACCGACTACATTTCAGGATAATTAATTCTCAAACCAAAATATTCAGAAGCAAAAATATACCAACGCTTAATAGTGCATTGGTTAAATCTAGCACAAAACCGACAACAAGGCACATCGTGATCTGGGCATAGGCAAGGAATACAGTACAAATGAAAATCCTTATGAGGTATTTGCTTCCCACAAGTAATGCAATTATTAACTTTTACTGACATCGGTAAGGAGCAAGAAAAAGTTTCCCCAACCGGGTACTTAGCTTTAGTGTGAAGACTTCGGTTCTGAAACTCGAATACGAAAATTTCAGGAGTCGGCCGACCGGGCACTTGCGACCTGCTTCTGCTTTGGGCACAGTGCGGCAAGAAAGACTGAATAAAATGGCGTCGGCTGCATGTTTTATACCCCGACGACCTGACATCAAGGAAGAGGAGACAGCAACTGATGCAGGACCCAAGACTTTGTTATTCAGACCGACTGAGAGCAACCTGCCAGCAGATTACCCAAATGTAATGACTGCAACAGTGAAACACGAACAACATCCAGTGCTGTCTTGGCCAAAGGGGGTCACTAGAAAGATTTTTAGTTTGTTCTGCACAGTTTTCAGCAGGACTTTCTGAATGAGAGGGAAGGAGGGAATGCATAAAAAATCCTCTTCCATGAGAAAGAATGGGCGTCCACCTTCCAAGCCTAAAGGTGAGGAACCCTGACACAAAAGAGAGGAATTTGTCTGCCCTGAGGGGAGGCAAAGAGGTCCATATCTCAGTACCCCACTGGTGAACTAGACCCAGGAACACATTCTTGTGAAGCACCCACTCGTGAGATTGTGCCATGGATCTCCTTAGTGTGACTGCCACAGAGTTCTAAGCTGAGGGGAGGTACACAGGAAACAAAGTCACCTTGTATTGGATAGGCAATTCACATGTCTTGAAGACTAGGTGACAAAGAAAGTAAGATTTGGTCCCCCTTACTTGTTTATGTACCAGAGGATAGTGGTGTTGTCCGTTAGAATCCTTGAGAGGTCCTGGTAAGAAAAGGGGGTGAAAAGTTTGCAAGGCCAGAATCAGAGCCCTCATGTCATGGATGTTGATGTGCTCCCTCTGTTGAGAGGGGAACCAAAGACACTGTACCTTCCTGGAAGCAAAAGTTGCTCCCCAACCCAAATCCGAGGCATCTGTAAAGAGCTGCTGAGCAGGCTGGGGTACCTGAAGAGGAAGGCCAGGGTTCTGATAAAGTTGCTGGATCCGCCAAAGCAGCTCTGTTTTCAGGCAAAAGAGAAGAGGAAACAAGACATCTAAAGGATGAGCATGCAGAGAACAAACAGTCTTTAGAAAAGTACAATTGTGTACACTTACCATAAATGTAGATTTTGAGTGTATTCGCTGTTGCAGTCATCACATTTGGGTATCCCTGCCAGGGTAGCCTTCAGTCGGCCTGAATACTAGAGGCTTAGTATTTCTGCGTTGGTTGCTATTGCACCAGGACTGACGTCAGGTCGTCAGTAGTAGAAAATCAGGCAGCCAACGCCATTACATCAGTTTTTCTTGCCGTAACTGTCCAGAGTCCCCAAAAGGGAGCTAGGCTATGGTAGAACACCACCACCAGTAGAAAGTAAATACCAAACATTCCTTTTAAGGAGAGACAGAGAGAGAGAGAAGACAAGGGGGATGGATGGAGGGAGGGAGGGAAACCAGGACTGCAACAGTGAATACACTCGAATATCTACATTTATGCTAAGTGTACACAACTGTACAATGTTCTTCATGTTTCACTGTTGCAGTCATCACCATTTGGGTTGATTCCCAAAGCTGAAGAAAAGGGTGGAGGCAGTCAAGAAGACTGGGGGCTGGCTAGGATGCCCTGAAAAACTTCGGTGGCAAAGCCTGCCATGGATTTGGAGAAGATAGACAGGTGGTAATGCCTGGTGAAGGTATGAACAAATGTCCATGCTGCAGCCTCCAGGATGTCCCTGGTGGGGACCCCTCTAAGGAAAGTTGCAGAGGTGGAGGTTGCTCTGGTGGAATGTGTCCTGATCCCCTTGGGGGAAGGTTTCCTGTGCTATTTGTAGCAGAAATGGATGCAGTGTGCTATCCATTTGGAAACTGTTTGCTTGGATATGGCTTTGCCCTCTGCTCCAGCAGCTAAGCTGACCAGCAATTGATGAGTTTTTCTAAAAGATTTAGTCTGCCTCTGTAGAATCTGAGCTATCTGGGCACATCTAGGGAATGCATGAATTCTCCATTCCTCTGGGTCAGGAGTGCTGGGATCTGAGGTAGGTGCCATGGTGGCAGGGGTGACAGGCTGCACAGCAGTGGGCATCAGTGCTGGCATGGCCAGTCTGGGGCAATCAGGACTGTCCGCAGGTTTTCCTCACTTATTCTGAGCAGTACCCTTGAAATGAGTGGTAGAGGGGGAAATGCACAGACCGAGAGGTTTACCCACTGGAAGGACACAGCATCCACTTTCCAGGCCTTGCTGTGAGGTCCCCTGGAGCAGAATTTGCTGAGCTGATTATTGGAGTGGGACGCAAAGAGGTTGACCTTTGAGGTGCCCCATTTCTGGGTTCCAAGGCTGAAGGTTCTTTGGTCTAGCTGCCACTCATGTGGGTCTAGCAGGTTTCTGCTTAACTTGTCTGCCAGAGAGTTTAGAGAGCCTGGCAGGAATTGTGCTAACAGGTGTGGCTGCATGGCTGAAGCCGTGTGCCAAAGGGTCATGACGAGCCTGCACAGAGGAAGAGTTAGTCCCTCCCTGCTTGTTAATATACCACATCACTGTGGTATTGTCCGTTTTGATTAGTACAGGCCCCGGGGAGAATAGGGGTCTGAAAGCTGTCAGGACGTGCTGAACAGCTAACATCTCTTTTTAGTTAATGTGCAGATTTATTTGATTTGGGCTCCATTGGCCCTGAATGCACCTGCTGTCCAAGTGTGCACCCAAGGCATAGTCTGATGCATCTGTGGTGAGGGTCTGGGTGGAGTGGGGTTGTGAGAAGAGAAGTCCCTTGTTGTGGTAGCATGATGCTGCCCACCAAAGAAAATCTTTCCTTAGACAAGGTATCATTGGTGTAATAGTTTCCAGGTCTTGGGAGTGCTGACACCAAAGGCTTTTTAGGTACCACTGTAGTTTCCTCATATGCAGTCTGGCATATGGAATGAGTAGAATGCAAGAAGTCATGAACCCTAGAGCTTGCAGGATTTTCCTTGCGGATAACTGGGCCCTGGTGGCTAGTTGAGAGAAGTTGGCTGTCAAGATAGGATTATTTTTCTGGTATAAGGAATGCCATCTGGGATGCTGGGTCCAGGCTTGCTCCCAGGAATACAATTTTTTGTGTGGGTACTAGTTTGGGCTTCTTTTCGTTGATAGTATACCCCAGGGAGGTCAGCAGGTCCTTTACAAAGGTCAGGTGCTGTAGCAGCTTTTCCTGTCTGCCTGAATCAGGCACTCATCCAAGTATGGGTAAATTTGAATCTGCAAAAGGCAATGGTGGGAGCCAGACATTTTGTGAAAACTCTGGGAGCAGTGGATAAGCCAAAGGGAAGTGCAGATAACTGAAAGTGCAGTGACCCTGCCCTGAAATGCAGGTATTTCCTGCATGATTCCCTGATTGGGATGTGTACGTAGGCCTCTTTTAGGTCTAGGGTGGCTAACCAAGCATCCCTGAAAAGCATAGGTAGAAGCTGTTGGAGGGTGAGCATTTTGAATTTTGGTATAATCAGAAAGGTGTTTAGAACGGATAGCTCGAGGATGGGTCGCCATGTGCCCTCTCTTCTGGGTACCAGGAAGAGTCTGGAGTAGAAACCTTGGCCTATCTGTTCTGTACGAACATGCTCTATTGCCCTCAGAGAGCAGGGAAAGGACTTGCTTTTTGGCCTCTGCCCATTGGTTTGGGGGAAGATATGGGAACCCTTTTGGGGTTGGCAGAGTGTGGAAATAAACTTTGTATCCCTGGACACTATGTTGAGGACCCAGTGGTCGTTGGTAATGGTGGTCCAGTTGCTTGCGTGGAAGGAAAGTTTTTCTCCTAGAGGCAAGAGCAGGTGGGCAGAGGGAGGTGGTGGAAGTGTAAAGTCATTGTGAGTTCTTACCATAAGAGAGTGGCTTTGCACTCCCTGGTTTTGAAGAGGAGGAACTCCATTGCTTAGATCTCTGCATTCCCTGGGGCTGTTGTCTGGGGGGGGCTGATTCCCTGCGTCTGGGCTGAGCTGACCTGGAGAGAGCAGGAAAGGACCAGTGCTTGGAGGGGCAATGCCTACTGAACCTCGGTGGCTGGACCTGTAAGAAGTCTTTAACTGTCTGCATAGATTTAGCTTTTTCTTCCATCTTTTTTAAGACCCTTTCTGCCTTGGTGCCAAATAGATTGCCTTTGTGCAAGGGTGCGTCCAATAATTTGGATTTGACATGGTCTGGCAAGGGCCGTTCCTTAAGCCAAGCATGCCTTCTAAAGACAGAACCAGTGACTGCTGCCCTGCAAGATGCTTCTAGGGCATCAAAACCACACTGTAAGGTGTGCTTAGTTACTTGACTTGCTCGGGAATCCCTATCTGTGGGGGTGGCATTCTTAGCTGAAGTTGCTTTGATTCCTTTACGTCCCTGAGAGATGACCTTGGGGTCAGCAGTAGGATTTTTGAAAAGAAATTTGTGAGAGTCAGGGATTCTATAGTACCTGTCAGGTTTCCTGGGAGCAGGAGGGAGGGTGTCAGGGGTCAGACTGGATTCCATAAAAACATCATCCACAACATCAAGGACAGGACGAATGCTCAGAGGTCTGTGCTGTGGAAGATCTAAGAATTCCCTGAGTCTCTTTTTTGAATGAGGATAGTCCTGACATTCCCACTTGAAATGCTCCCTTAAAGTATGTAGGGTCTCCCCAAAGGAAAAGTCCTCAGGTGGAGAGGCTGAAGGGGTGGATTCCTCTGCATCAGAATCCTCATAAACAAGAGAGGGGTTGCATATCTTCATATTCAGATGAATCAGAGTCATCGGACTCCTGTTCAGATAAAACTACTGGGGACAAGTCTCTTTCTTTTGGAAGGGGTAGCTTGGCTTCCACTGATAAGCACTATAAGATTTTCTGCCATTTTAAGCATTTGAGACTGAGGCAAGGAAGCAGGTGCCTGAGCTTGGGTCGTCGTTTTTTTGGGTGTGGTTCATACCCCGGGCCTTAGAAACACGGTTGTTTTCGAAAGAACTGTAGATGTGAAAGAAGTCATCAGTCTGTGTCGAGCATCGGTAGTGTGAAGTACTTCCTCGGAAGTCGGTGCCTGCTCAGAGGCTCCGGACCCATCCAAGGTAGAGAAATCCACAGGATCCTTAGTCGAAGAAGAGTCTTGGGCATACCGGACTCCAAAAGGGTCTCGGTAGCGGCCTGCCAATCCACAGAAGCGGGCATCAAGGTCTACAAAAGTGCTTCACAGAGGACCGGAGAACTGACGACTAGCTTAACAGAAGCATCGTCGGCAGTCTTGGACCTGTGCGGTCTGTCTCTGTCTTTATCCTTATGTTTCTTCAGAAGATCTGTTGTTGGATGGCTTACCAAAGCCATATCGGAATTAGAGTACTGAGCGCGAAAATATCTAGTTACAATAAGAGCCCGATGATGTATAGTTCTGGTGTTGAACAAAGCATAAAAGCGACAGTGTGGGACATTGTGGTCTAGGCCTAAACAAGTGACGGAGTAAGAATAAAAGTCTCGGTGTGGTATTTGCTTTCCACAGGCGAGACGATTGTTAACTTTGACATTGGTTAGAGCAAGAAAAAAGGATCCCCAACAGGGTACTTAGCTTCAGAAGACCGACTTCAATTCGGAAATGAAAAACTCAGGTAGCGGCCGACCGGCACTTGTGCGAACTGCTTCTGCTTCGGGCTCCTCAGCAAGAAAGACTGATGTAATGGTGTCGGCTGGCTGCCTGATTTTATACCGCAGATGACCTGACGTCAGTCCTGGAGTGAAAGCAACTGACGCAGAAATACTAAGCCTCTGGTATTCGGGCTGACTAAGGGCTACCCTGGCAGGGATAACCCAAATGTGATGACTGTAACAGTAAAAAATGAAGAACATCCACTGGAACTTTCTCATGTGAAGCTTTGCAAAGGGCAGCATGGGGATAGTGGAAGCCATGAATCTGAGCAGTCTCATAATTTCCCTGGCTGAGATGGAAGAAGCAGAAGAGCCTCCATGTAAGCCTGTAAGACAGAGAACCTTGTCTGTAGGGAGGTAAACCATCATCAAATCTGTTCTGAACCTGCACCCTAAGAAAATGAGGTCCTGAGTAGGGGTGAGACTGGATTTCTTTGAAATTTATTGTAAACTCTAGGCTCTGAAGAAAAGGAATAGTCTGTCCAAAGTTTTGGTTTAGTAGATCTGGACTGCTGGCTAGAAAGAGCAGATCATCTAAACGGGTAAACCTGAATCCCTCAGAGCCTTAGGAAGGCAATGGCCAGAGCCAGGCACTTTATGAACACCCTTGGAGCAGTAGAAAGACCAAAAGGCAAGGCAGAGAACTGAAAGTGCAAAGACCCACTGAGAAACCTAAGAATTTCCTGAGCTGAGAGTGAATTAGAATATGCAGGTAGGCATCCTTGAGATCCAAAGAAGTTAGGAAGGACAAAGGGTAGAAGAGTTAGCAGAGACAGCATCCGAAAGGATGGCACCTTCAGGAAACTGTTTAAGAGAGAGAGGTCTAGGATAGGCCTCCAAGGACCATCTTTTCTTGGGACAAGAAGCATCCTGGAATAAACCCCCTTACCTTGTTGATCTGTAGGAACAAACTTAATAGTGCCTTGGTCGAAGAGTTGAGCAAGTAACTGAAGGAACAGATGAAGCTGGCAGAAAGGGGGTTGAGGTATCCTCTGGAAGGGTGAAAGAGTCTTCCAAGTCATGAAGTATCCTCTTCAGATGATGGAAAGCACTCAGGAGTCCTGAGTCCTCTCCATCCAGACTGAAAAGAAGAGAGAAAGGCGAAGAGATAGGGGTGTGTGACTTAGAAGGGCCTGGTTGTCACACAGAACTGGGTCTGGCCTGTAAGGGCTGTTGAGAAGGAAGAGCAGATGCAACAGACTTTGATTAAGGAGGTCTTCTGGAAGATTTCTTAGGCATAGGTCCAGAGGGAGCATAGGAGGAGGGGCAAGCAAGTCTTCTCAGAAAAGAAGTCTTAGCAGGAAAATTCCTATGGAATTCAGGGATGGGAAAACAAGCATTTTAAGCCTTGGAGTTCTTTTACTTTTTCTTGCAGAGATTTAAAAAGTTCTGCAGCAACTAAACCAAAAAGGGCAGTGCTATCTAAAGGAGCATCAAGCAGTTTGGCCTTTATATCATCAGGTAATGACTGGAGCCTCAACCAGGAATGCCATCTAAGTTCTGATGCAGAAGCTGCAGCCCTGAAAGATGCTTCCACTGCATCATAACTACACCTAACTGAATGTCTAGCTACCTGAGAAGATACAGCCAAAAGAGAAAGAACCTGTGACTTGGTCTCAGAGTCATGAGATTGGGTTAGGGCCTCTGAAGCCTGGGAAAGCAAAGCCAGAGAATGACGTGTGTGTCTGATAATTTATTGCTCTAAGAGCTAAGTTGGAAGTAGTACAGATCTTCTTACCTAGCCTTTCCAAAATCTTACTTTCCTTATCAGAGGGAAGCAGCTTAGCAGAAGGTGACAATCGAGAGGATTTGTCAGAGGAAATGGAGACCACAGCTGGGTCAGCAGAGGAAAGTACAGTTGTGTACACTTACCATAAATGTAGATGTTTGCGTGTATTCACTGTTGCAGTCATCATACTTGGGTTGTCCTGCCAGGGGTAGCCCTCAGTCAGCCCAAATACCAGAGGCTTAGTATTTCTGCGTCAGTTGCTGTCGCTCCAGGACTGACGTCAGGTCATCAGTGGTATAAAAACAGGCAGCCAATGCCATTACATCAGTTTTTCTTGCCTTGTCAGGAGCCCCCAAATAGGGATCTAGGTTATGGTGGAATAACACCACCAGTAGAAACTAAATACCAAATAGTCCTGTAATGGGTGAGGAAGGAAGAGTGAGAAAGACAAGGATGATGGAGGATGGGAAACCAGGACTGCAACAGTGAATACACTCGAACATCTATATTTATGGTAATTGTACACAACTGTACTATGTTCTTCATGTTTCACTGTTGCAGTCATCACAATTGGGTTGATTCCCAAAGCTAAACAATGGGTGGAGACAGTCAATAAGAGTTGGGACTGGCTAGTATGCCCTGCAGGACTGCAGCTGCAAAGCCTGCCCTGGATTTGGAAAAGATAGGCAGGTGGTAATGCTTGGTGAAGGTATGAACAGAGCTCCATGTTGCAGCTTCCAGGATATCCCTGGTAGGGACCCCTCTGAGAAAGGCTGCAGAGGTGGAAGTTGCCCTAGTGGAATGTGTTCTGACCCCCTGTGGGGGTGGTTTCCCATTGTTTTTGTAACAGAAATGGATACAGTGTGCTATCCATTTGGAAATGGTTTGTTTTGAAATGGCCTTGCCCTCTGCCCCTGGTGTAAAGCTGACCAGTAACTTGTCAGATTTCCTAAAGGGGTTAGTCCTATCCAAGTAGAATCTGGGCTGTCTGTGCATATCTAAAGAGTGCAGGATCCTTTCCCCCTTACTTTGAGGTTTAGGGAAAAAGGTAGGCAAATGAATAGATTTGCTGAGAGCCACACTGGACACCACTTTAGGCAAGAAAGTAGGTTTAGTCCTGAGGGAGACCTTGTCAGCATGAAAAATAATGAAGGTTTCCACAGCCATGAGTGCATGTAGCTCAGACACTCTTCTAGCTGAAGTGATGGCCAGACGCAAGGCTGTTTTCCCAGAGAGGAATTTTAACTCTGCTGAAGCTGCAGGCTCAAGAGGGGTAGCATGAGCTTTTCCAACACTAAGTTGGGTCCCAAGCAGGGGTAAGGGGAGTCTTCTGGGTGGCCTTAAGTTGTTAGCCCCTCTAAGGAACTGTTTGATGAGAGGGTGAGAAAAGAGAGGTGGCTCTGTGCTGTAATGAGCAGAGATGGCAGAGGCATGGATTTTAATAGAAGAGAAGGATATGCCTCTGAGAAGTACGTCTGCTAGGTAATCCAGGATGAGAGGTAAGGAGGGCTGTGCTGGTTCAACTCCTTTAGCCTGGATCCAGGAACAATACCTTTTCCACTTGTTAGCAAATGATTTTTTAGTGCTGGGTTGTCTGGCTTCACGTATAATGTCCAGGGTATGCTTGCTTAGGCTGGCCACTGGAGGAGAGGTCAAGGAATAAGCCTGGCTTCCAGGTTCAGAGTCTGCAATTGTGGATGCAAGAACTCTCCCTCCTGCTGAGTCAGGAGAGTTGGAATCTGAGGGAGATGCCATGGAGGCAACGACGACAGACTGCGCAGTAGTGGGTACCAGTGTTGGTGTGGCCAGTCTGGGGCAATCAGGATTGCCCTTGGTCTTTCCTCCCTTATTTTGAGTAATACCCTTGTAAGAAGAGGTAGAGGGGGAAATGCATAGATCGAGAAGCTTACCCATTGGAAGGATAGGGCATTCACTTTTCAGGCCTTGCTTTGAGATTCCCTGGTGCAGAATTTGCTGAGCTGGTTGGTTATTGTGGGACGCAAATAGGTCCACCTTCGGGGTACCCCATTTCTGGGTTATGAGGCTGAATGTGTTGTGGTTTAATTGCCACTCGTGTGGGTCTAGGAGATTTCTACTTAAGTTGTCTGCCAGAGAGTTTTGGTTGCCTGGCAGAAATCATGCTAGCAGGTGAATATGCATGGCTGAGGCCATGTTCTAAAGGGTCATGGCTAGCCTGCAGAGTGGGTTCTCCCCTGCTTGTTGATGTACCACATCACTGTGTTGTCTGTTTTGATTAGTTGAGGCCCTGGAGAGAGTAGGGGTCTGAAAGCTATTTATGTGCAGATGAATTTGATTTGGGCTCCAGTGGCCCTGAATGCACCTGCCGTCCAGGTGTGCACCCCAGACACAGTCTGATGTGTCTGTGGTTAGGGTCTGGGTGGTGTGGGGTTGTGAAAAGGGTAGTCCCCTGTTGTGGTTACATGCTGCTGCCCACCAAAGAAAATCTTTCCTTAGAAAAGGTATCATAGGTATAATAGTTTCCAGGTCCTGAGAATGTTGATATCAAAGGCTCTAAGTACCATTGAAGTTTCCTCATATGCAGCCTGGCATATGGAATTAGTAGAATGCAGGAGGCCATGAACCCTAGAGCTTGCAGGATTTTCCTTGCAGATAACTGAGTTCTGGTGGCCAGTTGAGAGAAGTAGCCTGTCAGATAGGCTTGTTTTTCTGGAGTAAGGAATGCCATCTGGGATGCTGTGTTCAGGCTTGCTCCCAGGAATACAATTTTTTGACTGGGGACTAGTTTGGATTGCTTTTTGTTGATAGTATACCCCAGTGAGGTTAGTAGGTCCTTTACAAAGGTCAGGTGCAGCAACAGCTTTTCCGGACTGTCTGCCTGAATCAAGCAGTCGTCCAAGTAGGGGTAAATTTAAATATTTCTTTGTCTGCAAAAAGCAATGACCGGAGCAAGGCATTTTGTGAAAACCCTGGGAGCAGTGGATAAGCCAAAGGGAACCGCAGAGAACTGAAAGTACATAAATCCTGCCTGAAACTTAAATATTTCCTGCAAGATTCCCTAATTGGGATGTGTAGGTAGGCCTCTTTTAGGTCTAGGGTGGCTAACCAAGCATCCTTGGAAAGCATAGGAAGAATCTGCTGAAGGGTGAGCATTTTGAATTTTGGTATCACCAGGAAGGTGTTCAGAATGGATAGGTCGAGGATTGGGTACCAGGTGCCCTCTTTTCTGGGTATTAGGAAATGTCTGGAATAGAAACTTTGGCCTATCTGGTCTGCAGGAACAGGCTGAATTCCCCTCATGGAGAGCAGTGAATGAACTTGGTTTTGTGCCTCTGCCCACTGGTTTGGAGGAAGATCTGGGAACCCTTTTGGGGATGGCAGTGTGTGGAAATAAAATGTGTACCCTTGGGACACTATGTTGAGGACCCATCGATCGTTGGTGATGGAGGTCCATTTTCTTGCATGGGAGGCAAGTTTTACTGCTAGGGGTACAAGCAGGTGGGCAGAGGTAAGAGGAGGATTGGAAAAGTCATTGTGAATTCTTTCCATAAGGGGATGGCTTAGCACTCCCTGTTTTAGAAGTGAAGGTACTCCATTGCTTAGATCTCTGCATTCTCTGGGACTGCTAACTAGGGGGTCTGCTTCCCCTAGGTCTAGTCTGAGGTAGCCTAGAGGGGGGCTGGAAAGGACCAGTGTTTGAGGGGCAATGCCTACTGAATCTAGGAGGCTGGACTTGCAAAAAGTCTTTAACTGTCTGCATAGACTTAGCTTTTTCTTCCAACTTTTTTAAAACTTCCTCTGCTTTGGTGCCAAACAGATTGTCTTTGTTCAGTGGTGCGTCCAATAGGTTTGATTTGACATGGTCTGGCAAGGTCTGTTCCTAAAGCCAAGCATGCCTTCTAATTACAGAACCTATGACTGCTGCCCTGCAGGATGCTTCTAGGGCGTCAAACCCACATTGCAGGGTATGCTTAGAAACTTAGCTTGCCGAATGCATAAGCTCCTGTAATTCTTTATTTTCTGCACAGTCTGGGAAGGTAGATAATTTTTGTTTAATAAGTTCCATTGTATGTTGCTCGTATTTCAGCATGAGTAACTGACAATTTAATGCTCTAATGGCAAGAGCTGCAGGGGTGTATACTATTTTTTACCCCATCTGTCTAAAGCTCGGGAATCCCTCTCTGAAGGGGTGGGATTCTTAGCTGTGGTTGCTTTTATTCCTTCAGGTCCTTGGGAGATGACCTCTGGGTCAGCAGTAGGATTTTTGAAAAGACATTTGTGTGAGTCAGGGACTCTGTAATACCTGTAAGGTTTCCTGGGAGCAAAGAGGTAAAGTGTCAGGAGTTAGACTGGATTCTATAAAAACATCATCCACAACATCCAGCACAGGAGGAATACCTAAGACTCTGTGCTGTGGTCAATCTAAAAATTCCCTGAGTCTCTTCTTGGACTGAGGTTAATCCTGGAATTCCCAATGGAAATGCTCCCTCAGGGTATGTAAGGCTTCACCAAAAGAAAAATCCTCTGGAGGAGAGGCAGAAGGAATGGATTCCTCTGCATCTGAATCCTCATAAGCAGATAAGGGCATGTCTTCATAATCAGAAATTTCACAGTCGGACTCTTGGTTGGATAAAGTTGCTGGGGACAAGTCTCTTTTTCTTTTAGCAGGGGTAGGCTGACTTCCCCTAATCAGCATGATAAGGTCTTCCGCCATTTTAAGCATTTAAGATTGAGACATGGAAGCAGGCACTTGAGCTTGGGTCGTCTGTTTTTAGACATAGTTTGTACCCTGGGCTTAGAAACTCGGTCGTTTTAGAAAGAACTGAAGATGCGAAAGAAGTCATCGGTTTGTGTCGAATATCGGTAGTGCGAAGAACTTCCTCGGAAGCCGGTGCCTGCACAGCGGCTCCGGACCCATCCAAGGTAGAGACATCCGCAGGTTCCGTAGTCAAAGAAGTCTCGTGAATGGGTCTCGGTAGCGGCCTGCAAATCCATAGAAGAGGGCATCAGGGGCTGCGAAAGCACCTCATTGAGTACCGGCGACTAGCTTGATGGAAGCATCGTTAGCAGTTTTGGACCTGTGCGGTCTGTCTCTGTCTTTATCCTTATGTCTTTTGGGAAGACTGGTAGTCGGATGGCTTACCGAAGCCATTTTGGAATACGGAGATAGAGTGTGAAAGTATTTAGCTACGATAAGGGCCCGACGATGTATAGTTCTGGCGTTGAACAAAGCACAAAACTGACAGCGAGGGACGTCAAGATCTGGGCCTAAACAGGTGACGCAGTAAGAATGGAAATCTCAGTGTGGTATTTTCTTCCACAGCCAAAACAATTGTTAACTTTTTCTGACATCAGTTAGAGCAAGAAAAAAGGATCCCCCAATGGGGTACTTGGCTTTAGAAGACTTCAACTTCAACTTCGGAAATGAAAACTCAGGTAGCGGCTGACTGGCACTCATACGAACTGCTTCTGCTTCGGGCTCCTCGGCAAGAAAGACTGATGTAATGGCGTCGGCTGCCTGTTTTTATACCACTGACAATCTGACGTCAGTCCTGGAGCGACAGCAACGGACACAAAAATACTAAGCCTCCGATATTCGGGCCGACTGAGGGCTACCCTGGCAGGATGACCCAAGTGTGATGACTGCAACAGTAAAACACAAAGAACACCATTTATAAAGAAACTTACAGTCATCAGGGACATTATAAAATCTGTCAGGTCTCTTAAGGGCAGGGGCTTGGGAATCAGGGGTTTTAGAAGATGATGCAAAGGCATCCAAGAATGCAAGGAGAACTGAAGGCACTGCCAACAGTGCAGGGACTTCCAGCTGAAGTCGGTCATAGTAATGCTTTTGTTCTTCAGAGATATGGGAGGAATCTTGTTTAGAAAATTCCCTCATCTTGTTAATAGTTTCCCCAAAAGAAAGCTCTTCTATAGGGGAATCTCCCCAATTTTGCTCCTCCTCAGGAGAAGCATTTGCCCACAGGAGAAGGAATCTGGGTGGAGTATGCCAGCGAGTCTTCATCAGAAGAGGAATCTTCAGATTCACAGTTAGGGACCGAAGACTCAGAAGCTTGCACAGAGGAAAATCTCTCCTATCTTGTACTTCCTCTGGATATCCTACAAGTTATCTAACTTCATCACCTCTGACTGCCTATTCCTGCTTCTCCTGTCACTCTGTAAACAATCATTCTCTCAGTACTAACTCTTAATGTGGAGAAACATTATCTCTAAGTGATCAGTTTGATAATAGTAGTAATTACTAGTATTCACTAGAAGCTATGACATGTTTGCATCTACTGCATTGTAATGTTTTGGGCCACTAACCTGCAAATTAATTGTAATTACCTATACCATTGTCTGTTAATGTGTAATAACTGTTAGCCTAAATTAATATCTCATCACTTTTCCATATTAGGTATTACACTATTTCTGTAAGTTCAATGTGTACGTGTTGTATACATTATATGTTTGCTATTTCTGCATGTTCAATGTGGAGCTTTTCTCACCAGGCCTCCAATGAAAAAGGACATGTGTCCAGTTGGACTTTCCCAGTAAACAAATGTAGAATAAAATACCCGAGAACCAGAAGCCAGAACTGGGGGAAGAAGTAAAGGTAGGAATGGGAAGGAAAGACGAAGAAGCTGAAGGCCTCAAGGTCATCAAGACCTTAATGAGACACTGCAAGAATGTATCCCAATTAGATGAAGGGGTATAGGGAACACTAGGATGTTTAGTTTTTTTGGTTCTTTTCAACATGCTTCTCCTGTAAAGCAGAGTGCCCGGACGTAGGCCTAATGTCCGAAGTGTCACCAGATTCCTCCAGAATAACGAGCTGTAGTTCGTCCAAGTCACCTGAATTGGACATCTGTATAGCCTTGGATGTACTACGATCCACACCCTTGATGCCTCCCCAGAGGTACCCGCTGAAGAAGAGCATCCCACCTCCAAACATAACAATGGGTCTTCACCAACCTCAAGGGGAACGTTGCAGGGAGCAGACTCAGTGAAGAGGATTCAGGTCTTAACTTCCCTTCCTATTCAAACTCGGCTCGACCAAAGGACTCCCGGAACGCTCCATCACATCCCTAGCCAGACATTTCAGTCTCTGATTTTCAAGGTAAAGACTTAAGTCCGACAGATGGCTATGCAATGTCTTAGACACAAAGGCCTGGCAAACGAAACAAGAGCAGTGGTCGTGACTAGGCCCTAAACAAAACAGACAAAACTCGTGACTATACTTACATGGAATCTGCCTTCCACATCTACACTTAGCCCTTCCCGGATGACATGAACAGCAGCAAGCGGCAGCAGCAATAAAATAAATCCCTTATGGGGTACTTATCTGAAGATGGAATTGAAACTAATATAGAAGTCAACCTTTCTGAATGGCGACAAAAAAGTTCTGAGGATGGTATGTATGGATATCCTTTTTATGGCTGATGTTGTCAGTACCTACATGTGACATCCCACATACTGGCAGTGGCTATAAGCTTTTATATATAGGTAGGACATCGAGTCGATGGGGGGAATACAACTCATATGCAAAGAATATTGCAACACCGAATACGAGGACATCCTACAGTCTATGCTTTCTCCCTCACAAGCCAGTATACCTGGCACTGAGAAAGTTGTCAACACAAGCACCACACCTCAACCACCACCCACACCTACACAACACACACCCACATATGAGGAGGTCCTCAACAAAAACATACCCAAACAAGAGAGACTTCCTAGGCAAAAACACATGAAACTTCCACAGCACACCACACCACGTGTCTCGGCCACTAAGGCCTAACCATAAACCCAACACATTAGTCAAAGGAGACTAAATTGTAAGACGCACAGATGTGCCCCTCACTAGGCTGGATAAGAAGTCTCTGTTAGTTGTTTGTCAGGTGCCAGAATCCACCACATCACCCATACACTCAAGACTTTCAAAAACATGTACTGTTATGACACTGTCATAGTCCATGTTGATGTGAATGACTTGAATACCTCCCTGGACTACATGAAGAGAGACATGATTGAACTTGCTGAACAGGTATCCAAGGCTGGTATGTCCCTATCCTTAAGCAGCATCCTGCCATCACACAGAATGATACATCAATACAAACAGAAAATGATTGACTTTAACAATTGGCTTAGTTTCTGGTGTCATTCCAAGAGGATCCAGTACCTGACAGCCTGGTAGGATATGATTGACAGACTACGATGCTTTGCCAGAGATGCCCTTTATCTGTCTCCCTTGGGCTTCAGGCTTCTGGCAAAGGCCCTTGCCTCCTCCATACTGCCTTTTTTAGGTAATGCCATGAGGTCAAAACTACCAACATTATAATTTCATCAAAATGTAAATTAAAGGTCATGCTGCTAAACACTAGGAATCTAAACATGAAGCTACACTCATTGCAAGCATTCTTAACCCTGGAAGATGCTGACATTTGTGAAGTCACAGAAACCTGGTTCAAAGCTCCACATAGCACCACAGCCATATTAGGTTGTTACTCATCCTATCATACTTCAGACCCAAAACCGTGGGCAGCAAAGCAAAAGGAGGTAGAGTTTCAATACATATTAAGGACATACACATTTCCACCAGGCTGGTCAAACAGTATGACACACAGGAGACACTCCAGGTGCAGTTAACCATTGATAAGACCTCTATTCAAATCATAACTAGCTACAGGCTGCAATTATGACTCAAGATGCCCACTCCACCTATATGGAACTTCTTCGAATCCATCAAGATTCAGCCCTTTAACCTGATCCTGGGCGACTTTAACTGTCCAACCATAGATTGGAAGAACTACTCATGCCAAAACACAAATGCCCAGAGAGTCCTTGACTTCATCAATGCAAATGCCTTGGGCCAGCTAGTCAACACCCTCACAAGAGGTGATAATACCTTGGATTTGGTATTAACCAACATGAGTAACATCCCCACAGTGTCATCCTCCCTGGTAAGATCCAACCACAAAACAGTCACTTTTGAAGTCACCATTTCCCCCCAAACGCACCCCCCCCAGCTAGGGTCAAACAAAAAAAACTTCTCCAAAGCTGATTGCAACCTCCTAAGTGAAGATATATACAGCTTCACAGCCCCCTACCCCTCCACAGAAACTGGCACAAATGTCCAAACTTACACCAAGTACTATAAGAGCATTTATATAGCTGCATGGAATCAGGAATACTCGACAGGTCATAATCATCCTCCTGAAGAAAGAGTAAACCTGTCTAGTGGACATCTGCAATAAACTCAATAATAAAAGGAAAAAATGGCTGTCCAGGACCAAGAAGGAGCAGGTGCCTAACTGAAAGCAATCTCTCCTTAGCCTGAACAAGCAAATAAGAGCGCTAGTGAAATCCTCCAAAGCAAACACAGTCCAAACTGGGCACATCTGCTAAAGACAATTATAAGGCCTTCTTCACATATGTCTGCAATCTCAAAGGAAGCACTCAGATGTGCTCATAAGTGGTGATCAAGGACACCACATACACAAACTCTGTATATATAGCCAACATCCCAGGCTGCATCCTACATGAACTCAGGCAGGAACGTGCAGCACCATTAGGCACCCTATTCGACCAAAGCCTGAGGAGAGGCTTCATCCCAGCCGAATGGAGGACAGCCACTGATCCCTCTGCACACAGCTGGAGTGTCAACTAATCCAGGAAATAGGTTCATAGGTTCATACCAGGCTATCTGCCCAAGGGCATTTATAAGCCTAGCCCAGAGTTTTGTGGCTTTTGCCACCCCTTTAGTTTGGAGGATACTATGCCCATTATTTTGCTGTGCCTCTGTCAAGCAGTGACACTGAGATAATCCCTGGGGTATATCTGCGATCTCCCATCCATTGGTCAAGATTTCTCTTGAACAAAGCCAGCGAGGTGCTCTGCCTCACATGTACCGGGATTTTGTTCCACAGCATAGGGAGTCTCTGGGTGATGAATCTGTCCCTCCAGCATGTCCTATTGATAACTGTGTCAAGGTTTAAGTCTCCCGCCCTTGTAGTTCTGAGGGATCTAGATTTTTTGAGGTGAAGCATGTTCATCAATTCTGGGTTGGACATGGCCTTGTATGTCAGGCACAGGTCACCTCTGAGCAGACGGTAAGTGACTGAATAGAGCTGGAGTTCCTTCAGTCGGGCAGCATAGGACATATTTTTGAGACCCTTTATCCTTTTGGTGAGGAACTTTTGGGGCCTTTCCAGTTGCTGCAGGTGTCGTATCAGATACATTCCGAATGGGGCATTGTACTCAATCATTGGTCTGATGAGTGATGAGTACAGGGGGACGATGACTTCCCTTGATCTAGATGTGAATCCCTTCATGATCAGGTGGGCAATGTAGAAGGTCTTCCTAACTACTTTGGCAACGTGAGTGTCAAACGAAAGGTTACTGTCAACCTGGGTCCCCAGATCCCTGATAACCTCTTCTGTGCTTAGTGGGTTGCCGCCTATATGGTAGCTAGGGGTAACCTTGTTTTTCCCGAAGGGTATGACTATGCATTTTTTGGCGTTTAACTTTAGGCCATGGCTCTGGCACCAGTTATCGTTTCTATAAGACCCTTCTGAAGGATATCTGTGTCAGATGTGTTCTCAACTATGGCGCCCAGTTTGCATTCATCTGCAAATTTTGTCAGCCATAATCCTCCTGTGTTTGCTTGTACTTCTGAAAAGTAGATGCCGAACAGGAGTGGGCCCAGGACTGAGCCCTGTGGGACACCACTTGTGACAGGCTTTGAGTCTGACATGGCGCCAGCAACTCTGACCCTGTGGGTTCTGTCACTTAGCCAGTTTGCAACCCATCTTGTGACGTATGGGTTTACATTTAAGCTGATGAGTTTTTCAATGATACCCGAGTGGGGTATTGTGTCGAAAGCCTTTGCCAGATCGAGGTAGGCTGTGTGGACTGCTTTTCCCTCATCAATGGCCTTGGTGACTGTTTCGAAAAAGTCAACCAAGTTTAAAAGGCATGATCTGCCTTTGACAAAGCCAAACTGGGTTGGATCCAAAGTCTGCAAGTCCCCTATGTCTTTATTTATGAGTTCCATTATGATCCTCTCCATAGCTTTGCAGATCAGGCTTGTCAAGCTAATGGGACGGTAATTTCCAGGGTTGGTGGAGGCACCACCTTTGTGAAGTGGGACCACAGTTGCCGTACGCCACTCCTTAGGCACGTATCCTGAGGTGAGGCTAAGATTAAACAGTTGCACTAACTGTGGGTTTAATTCCTCATTGAGTTCGTGGAGCACACAACCGGGGACACCATCTGGTCCCATGGATGCTGTGTTTTTTGCCTTGGAGAGAGCAGTTCTCACCTGAGCGTTAGAGATGTTTGGGGGGTTACAATCCTCTGGTATAGATATCTCACCTTTTGGAGTTTGCACTGAACCTGTCAGCCAGTATGTTGGCAATGTCTGTAGGTTCAGTAATTTTTACATCATTTTGAACTAATTCTGAGCATATCTGGGAGTTACCTCCCAGGTTTCTAACATAGCTAAAGAAGGCCTTATGATTGTCTTTTGAGTCCTTAGCGACTTTTCTCTCAAAATTTGCCTTGGATGATTTTATGAGCGCTCTTAGTTTTTTACTTATAATGATCAAAGGTGTTTTCCCTTTTAAGGATTTTGCTCTATCTTGCAGTAGCTTCCTCCTTTTGTTGTAGAGTTTGTTTATGGCTGGGGTCCACCAGACTGGACGCTTGCCTTTGGTACAAAGAGTCTTTGTTTTGTTTGGGATTGCCTGATCCATGCAGTCCTGTAGGTGCTGGTAGAAGGCATTTGTAAGTGATTCAGCAGCTTGAATGATGGTTTCCGCAGGCTCGGGGGCCTTAAAAGAGACCACACCAGTCTTTAGAAGTGTGAAGTCAGCTTTTGAGAAGTTCTTCACTGTGGTCTTTTTTATCTCAGGTGGGGGCGGGATGTGGACTTCCAGTGAGATTAGTTTATGGTCTGATCTCACCAGTGAAGGGTATACTTCCGGTGTTGAACATTGTGACCCCATGTTCGTGATGATGAGATCTAGTATGTTTTCTCCTCTTGTGGGGATGGTGACTAGTTGTTCCATGGCATTTGAGTTTATGAACTCTAGGAACCTTTGGGCTAGAGTGTTGGGGCTTGAGTAGTGATCCCAGTCTATATTTGGGTAGTTGAAGTCACCTAGTATGATGGTGTTTGGAGATACATTTATCCCCTCCAGTGTTTTCAGGAAAGCTATGTGAGGTTCCTGAGATTGAGAGGGTGGCCTGTAACATGCTATAAATTGCAGAGCAGTCTTGCCTATGGTTAATTGCACCTGGATGGTCTCCGATGCATCGTGCGTTGCCACCAACCTTGAGGTGTGGGTGTCCTTGATGAATATAGACAACCCCTCCCTTCTTGGTGTTGTCCGGATTTTGGGGCCGGAACGCATGATATGAGGTAAAACCTGATAGTGCCGGGGTGCTCTCTGGAGCTTTGAACCAGGTTTCAGTCACAGCACAGACATCGATGTTCTCCATACTGAGAAGGGCCTCGAGTGTGTGCATCTTGAGGTTGAGACTTCTGGCATTGAGCAGCATTACCCTTAGTTTTTTTCCTTTTTTGTGTTCTAGGGTGGTAGGTTTAGAATTTGAGCCTTGCCTAAAAAAGGCACTATGGGGGTGACAAGAGCCTTTGCCAATATCCCGAAGCCCAGGGGTGACATGTGCAAGCCGTCCCTTGCGAAGCAGCGTGGCTTGTCCAGCATGTCATTCCAGGCAGACAGACATTGGATCCCCTTTGAATGACACCAGAGTTTAAGCCAATTATTAAAGCTGATCATCTTGTCTCTGTATTATGGCATCATTCTTGGTGAAGGTAGGATACTGCTCAAGGTCAGGGTCATACCTGCCTGGGCTACATAATCAGAGAGCTCCTCGATGTCTCTTTTCATGTAGTCCAAGGAGGTACGTCTCAGGTCGTTCACACCAGCGTGGACAATGACAGAGTCGCACTTGTACCTGCTGTTGAGAGACCCGAGTGCTTGCGTTATGTGGCGGATTCTAGCGCCCAACAGGCAGCTTACTGTGACCTTTTCCTTACTCAATCTGATGAGCGGGACTTCAGTGTGTCTGACTATGGAGTCACCAATGACGAGTGTGTCTGGCATTGTGTTTGGCCTTAAGGGCTGTGACTGTTTGGCACACTGACTATGTGGTCTATGTGTTGCATGTGTTGTGTCCTGATGTGGCAGTTGTTTGGGTGTCTGCTTTGGTGGCCTCTGCTGTTTTGGTAGATTTTTGATCAGAGCCTCCGAGTATGTCTTTGTGTATTTATGTGTATGATTTGAAGTTGTGATAGTACTATGTGAGACTGGGTTTGTGGTGTGTGTGGTTACCTTCTCCTCCTGTCTGGTCTTGCCAGTCCTATGTTGAGAGAGCTCAGCCTCCAGTTTGACTATATAGTTGCATCTCTCGCATGTATTTGTGTTTTGTGGAAGAAGGAGAGGGTTGTCCGTGTACATGAGACAATTGTAACATTGCCTCAATATTCCCAGATTCACCAGCTGAGCAGGAGAGGACACTAGCAACTGATCCCTCGACATGCTAGAAGGAATAGACAAAGACTTTAAAAAGACTCCGGGGGATGTGGGTGATGGAAAAGGGGTTTTTGGCTGGTGGGGTACTATGTATAATAAAAGTGCTATATCAAAGTAAAAAAAATACTTTAGGAGCAAGTGCTAGGCTTTACAGATAAAGAATAGTCTACTTAAGAATCAAGTAGAGCTGAACTTTTTAGATATAGAATACGCTGGTTTGATCAGCAGTACAGTTCAAGGAAGGCTGTTTTAAGGGAAAATTTGAAGAGTGGACTTTAGGTAGTCCGAATAGTTTAACCTTGATTAACCGCCGCTGCTCTTGTGTGCTCCTGTGGCAACTCCGCGCTAAAGCGTGCTTTATAGCAGGGGGCTGGAAAAGACAGGAAATGACCCAAAATGGCCAATAAACTACAGGTTACTGTCTTAAACCACTCCTCTGAGGACAAACAGGCAGCTCAGTACTCCCCACTCTCACTGGTGAGTAAAGAAACTTCCCCCTGACCAAACAAGGAAAATGGAGAAACACAGGAACCAAGACAAAGCCCAGGGATCAGCAAAATCTGATCTCTGGAACTAACTAGCCTGATCTGCAAGGCCATGGAATGGATTATTATGAACCTCATTAAAAAGGACATTAGCAATCTTTAGACACACAATCCCACACAGTTTGGTTTCATCAAGGGGAGGTCATGCCTGTTAAACCTGGTTGACTTCTTTGAGACAGTCACCAAAGCCATGGATGCAGGAAAGATGGTGCATACCGCCTACCCTGACCTGGTCAAAGCCTTTGATACTATTCTCCACTTGGATATAACAGATAAACTCTCTCAACTAGGCATCAACTATATGTTACAAGATGGGTAGCAAACTGGCTCACTGACAGAACCCACCAAGTCTAAACAGGAGAAGCCACCTCAAGCAGTACACCCATAATGACTGGCGTACCCCAGTGATCGGTCTTGGGGCCTCTGTTGTTTGAGATATAATTTTCTGTGGTGCAGGCCAAAACCAGTGGGCTATGGCTGACCAAGTTTGCAGATGACTGCAAGCTGGGCGCTGTCATCAATTCCTGTGGTGATGTGGACATCTTCCAAGAAGGTCTTACCCAAACAAATGGCTGGTGCCAGAAATATGGCCTCACAGTGAATGACAAAAAATGCATCATCATCTGCTTTGGGGAAGGGTGATGTCCCCACAAATTATCACACTGATAAACAAGGTCCTAAGCATGCAATCAGTCGTGAGGGACTTGGACACCCAGGTTGATAGCAACCTGACTTTTGACCACCATATTGCCTCCGTTGTATGGAAGGCTTTCTACATGGCCCACCTCATTAGGAAGGGTATCTCATCCAGGGACAAGGAGATCATAACATCCCTGTACTCTTCCCTTATAAGACCCATTATTGAGTACAATGCCCTTTCGGCATGTACCTCACAAAATACATGCAGCAGCTGGAGAGACCACAGAGGCTCCTCACCAGGAGAATCCAGGGCCTCGAACATCTACCTTACACAGAAAGGCTAAAAGACCTGTCCCTCTACTCAGTCTCCTACAGACTTCTCAGAAGTGACCTCTGTCTGGCATACAAAGCAATCTCAGACCCCGCCTTGATGGGACAGCTGCATATCCACAAGTCAAGCTCCACTCAAGTAACCCACATGCATGACCTCAACCTGGTCTGTGACATCAATAGGACTTGATAGCGGGACAGATTTGTGTCCCAGAGACTCCCCTCTTCTGTGGAATAGACTCCCTCTCCATGTCTTGCAAAGTACCTCATTAGCCCTTTTTAAGTGCAACCTGGATAAGGTACAGTTGTGTACACTTACCATAAATGTAAATGTTCGAGTATATTCACTGTTGCAGTCATTACACTTGGGTTATCCTGCTGGCAGGCTATCCTCAGTCGGACTGAATTCCAACGTCTAGGACATTTATTGCAGTATAGAAAAATCCACTTTATTCACAAATAATCACGATGTATGACAAATATTATAACAGGTTTTAGCGCTTTCATCTCTGACTGAGACTTCATCAGAAACAACGAATAAAGCAAGAAAGCCATTTAAATATAGAATGCAATTAACTTTTCTATGATGTCATCAATTCAATTAATTAACTGTTATTTGTCATACATCGTGATTATTTGTGAATAAAGTGGATTTTTCTATACTGCAACAAATGTCCTGGAGTTCCTGCCTAACCTGAATTTTTTATTTATTTATCGGTTTATTGGTGTTTTTACAACTGAATTCCAACGTCTATGTCTGGCGTCAGTTGCTGTCGCCTCTTCCCTGACGTCAGTGCGCCAGGGGTATAAAAGATGCAGCCGACACCATTTTCTTCAGTTTTTCTTGCCCCAGACGTCAGGTGCCCCCAAAAGGGTAGGCTAAAAGTATGCCAATAAAACATGCATGCACCAAAAAGTACAGTTTTGTACCTACCATAAATGTAGATGTTCGAAGATCCACATTGCTGCAGTCCTTACTTATGGGTAGTCCGCTGTCCTCGGTCGGCCCGAATACCAAAGTATTAGGCTGACGTCGGTCATGGGCGCCTAGATCTGACATCAGAGCGTCAGGGTATAAAGGCGCATGACCGACGTCATATCCTCAGTCTTTTCTTGCCCCAGATGTCAGAAGACCAAACCAGAAAGGCCACAGCCAAAAACAGAATACCTCCCAAAAACATGCCCAACAACAACCATCACCTAAAGCATAGCACCAAGTCTAACTACAGTGGGGAAGGAGGGAGGGAAAATTGGACTGCAGCAATGTGGATCTTCGAACATCTACATTTATGGTAGGTACAAAACTGTACTATGTTCTTCATCTCACATTGCTGCAATCCTTACTTATGGGTAGAATCCCAAAGCAACGGGAAAGGGAGGATGGTAAAAATCATAAAGCATTAGGGGCCGCTAAAATGCCCTGTAAAATTGCAGTGGCAAATCCAGCCCTAGACTTAGAATAAAGAGGAAGGTGGTAATGTTTAGAAAAGGTATGCACTGAACTCCAAGTACCTGCCTCCAAAATGTCTTTTGTAGCTACCCCCCTTAGAAAGGCCGTAGAAGTAGCAGTAGCCCTAGTGGAATGAAGCCTGATTTCCGCAGGAATCTCCTTACCATGATGGGAATAACAGAAAGAAATACAAAACCCAATCCATTTAGAAATAGTTTGTTTTGAAACAGGTTTACCCTGTGAACCCAAAGCAAAAGAAACAAACAATTGCTGAGACTGTCTGAACTCCTTGGTTCTGCTCAAATAATAACGCAACTGCCTGTGAATATCCAAAGTATGCAAAATTTTCTCCCCTTTATTTTGGGGGTTTGCATAAAAAGTAGGCAAATGAATAGTTTGATTTAAGGCCACACTAGAAACCACCTTAGGCATAAAGGAAGGATTAGTGCAAAGATACCCTATCCTTATGAAAAATTAGGAAAGGCTCCACTGCCATGAGGGCCTGTAATTCAGAAACCCTTCTTGCAGAGGTAATGGCCAACAAAAAAGCAGTTTTCCATGACAAATACTTTAACTCGGCAGTAGCTGCAGGCTCAAAAGGTTGCAGAGTAAGTTTTTCCAACACAAAATTGAGATCCCAAGCAGGAGTAGGAGCTCTACGTGGGGGTCTTATATTCTTTGCTCCTCTAAGAAATTGCTTAAACCAAGGATGAGAGAATAAAGGAGGGTCACAATCATAGTGAGCAGAAATGGCTGCAGCATGGACCTTTATTGAGGAGAAAGACAAACCCTTGTCCAATAACTCAGTAAGATATTGAAGAGCAACACTTAAATCAGGTTTGGAGACATCAAAGTCCTTTCCTTTGCTCCAAATAAAAATCTCCTCCATTTATCAGCGTAAACTTTCCTGGTACTAGGCCTCCTGGCCTCCAAAATAACATTCAAAACCTGTTGTGGAAGCTGAGACCCTCCAGAGTCTAAAACAGAATATGCCAGGCTGTTAGATGTAGAGACTGAATCTTGACATTGAGGAAGTGACTGTCCTCTTGTGACAAAAGGTGCGGAATCAAAGGCAGAGGCCATGGAGGTTCTCGTACTAAGCTCCTCAGTAGTGGGTACCAGTGTTGTCGAGGCCAATCCGTGCTATCAAAATCATGGTTGGCTTGTCTTGTCTGGCCTTCAAGAGTACCTTGGGAAGAAGAGGCAGAGGTGGAAAGGCATATACATGCAGATTGTTCCAACTGAATGATAGAGCGTCCACCTTCCAAGCTGTGTGATGAAACATTTTTGTGCAAAACTTTGGCAACTGGTAATTTAGTGGAGAAGCGAACAGATCTATGCCTGGAGTTCCCCATAACACTGTCAACTGTTGAAATACATGAGGATCCAATTTCCACTCGTGAGGATCCACTATTTGTCTGCTCAATACATCTGCTAAGGAGTTCTGTGCTCCTGGTAGAAACCTTGCCTGAAGATTGAGGTGTAGATTGAGAGCGGTTTCCCACAGAATCATCGCTTGCCTGCAAAGAGGGTAAGAATGGGTTCCCCCCTGCTTGTTGATGTACCACATGACAGTAGTGTTGTCTGTTTGAATCAACACCTGCCCTGGGTGAAGTAAATCTTTGAAAGCCATCAATGCAAAGTGGACTGCTAACATTTCCTTCAAGTTGATACGCAAATGTTGGAGTTTGACAGGCCACTTGTCTTGCACCCATTTTCCATTGAGGTGTGCTCCCCAAGCCTTGTCCGAGGCATCTGTCGTTAGAATCTGACTCGCCTCTGGCCGGGTCACAGAGAGTCCCTTGTTTAGGTGACATTCCTGAGCCCACCACAAAAACTCCTTCTGAATGCAAGGTATTATCTGAATGACAGTGTCTAGATCTTGGCAGTGCTGTGCCCATACATTTTTGAGATACCATTGAAGCTTCCTCATATGCAATTTGGCATTGGGAAGCACCAGAATACAAGATGCCATGAACCCCAAGGCTTGAAGGACTGTCCTTGCAGTCAGCCTGGACCGTAGAGACATTTGATGGAAATAAAGAGAAAGGCTTCTTTGTTTGTCCGGGGTCAAAAGGCCATCTGGGAAGCTGTATTCAGTCTCACACCCAGAAAGCACATGTCCTGAGAGGGTACTAGACTGGACTTTGTTTCGTTCACAGAATACCCTAGGCATCTTAACACTGCCATGACATACTGTAGATGATGAAGAAGTTCGTCCTTTTCTTGTGCAATAATCAGGCAATCGTCCAAATAAGGATAAATCTGTATTCCTCTTAGTCTGAAAAATGCTATCACTGGAGCCAGAACCTTTGTGAACACTCTGGGCAGTAGATAAGCCAAAGGGCAATGCAGAGAACTGATAATGTAAATTTCCAGCCCGAAAATGCAGGTACCTCCTGCAACTGGGCCTGATAGGAACATGAAGGTAAGCCTCTTTGAGATCCAGAGTAACCATCCAGTGATCTTTTCCCAACAGAGGTAAAAGTTGTTGTAAAGTCAGCATCTTGAACTTTGGAATGTCCAGGTAAGTGTTGAGGATAGATAAATCCAAAATTGGCCTCCACGTGTTCCCTTTCTTTGGAACTAGAAACAGGCGAGAATAAAATCCTAGGCCCACTTCTGACAGAGGCACTGGCTGTATAGCTCCTATTTGAAGAAGCAAAGAAATTTGTCTGCGAGCCTCTATCCTTTGCCGAGGAGGTACGTCTGGCATGCCTTTGAAAGGAGGCATGGTATGGAAAAAGAACTTGTAACCTCGGTTTATAAAGTCCAATACCCATTTGTCCTGGGTGACTAAATGCCAATTTTGCTTGAAAAGAGCCAACTTTCCTCCCAAAGGAGCTGCCAGGCAAGAATCATCTGGCAGCTGAAAATGTAGGTCATTGGGCCTGTTTACGAAAGGACTGGCCCCTGCCCTCACCAGCAGATTGAGCAGGCGAACTCCATTGTCTCGGCCTGAAAGTACTCTGAGCTCTGCCCCTACCACGCCTAGATCTACCCCTAGACTGAGAATCAGAAGAAGGGTACGTCCAGCCCTTAGTAGGCCAATTTCTACTAAACTTTGGCGGTTGTACCTGCAAAAAATCTTTAACAGTCTGCATAGACTTAGCCTTGTCTTCCATTTTCTTTAAGACTGACTCCACAGGAGGACCAAACAAAACTTCAGACTGTAAAGGGGCATCCAGAATTCTAGACTTAACATGCTCAGACAAATTCTGATCCTTAAGCCAGGCGTGCCTACGAATAACTGAACCAGTGGCAGCCACCCTAGAAGAAGCCTGTAAAGCATCAAAACCACATTGCAAAGAGTGCTTACCCACCTGTTCAGAAACATGCACTAAATCCTGCAATTCTTTACACTCTATGCCCTCTGCCAAAGCATCCACTTTAGACCTTAGCTGAGAAAGGAGGAAATTCTGATACTTCAACATATGAAACTGGCAGTTCAAAGCTCTCATTGCTAAAGTAAGAGAGGCATACACCTTCTTACCCCATCTATCCAAAGCTCTAGCTTCCTTATCCAGAGGAACCGGATTCTTGACAACAGAGGCTCTAACACCCTTAGGCCCCTGACTAATAGTTTCTGGGTCCGCCCTAGGACTCTTATACAGATATTTATGAGCCTCAGGCACCCTGTAATACCTGTCCGGTTTAACTGGGGCAGGAGGCACAGAATCTGGATTAAGGGAAGCTTCCGAAAAAACATCTGAAACAACATCCAAAACCGGAGGTATAGCTAAGGGTCTATGCTGTGGTAAAAACAAGAACTCCCTAAGTCTCTTCCGTGAATCAGAGTAATCCTGTCCCTCCCAATGAAAATGCTCCCTCATGGAATGCAGAGTTTCTGAAAATGAAAAATCCTCTGGAGGAGAAGCAGAAGGAGTGGAATCCTCTGCATCAGAATCAGAATAAGGAGGGAAATCTTGAATGTCTTCAGCAGAAGACTCTGAATCATCTGAGGCCTGCTCCAAACTTTCCAACTCTGGCTCCACCCTGGGCCTTTTATCAGGAGGGGGCATAGAACCTCTAATTAAAGTAATCAAATCCTCTGCCATTTTAAGCATGTGCTTTTTAGGCACAGACCCTGAAGAACCAGAACTGACACCAGAGCAAGGCAAGACAGACCTGCCCTTAGAAGGAGCCTTAGAAACAGTAGCAGAAGGCCTAACCACCTTAGGCATAGAAGGGAGAATAGTAACCTGAGAGGCCCCTTCAGCCTGACCTGCCTCCTGAGAGGCCACATCCTGTAAAATCAAAGTTTCCCCCTGGGACTCAACAGAAACTTCAGCCGGATCCACCCGTTCAGCTGTAGCTTCTAAAGGTCCGGCGTCCGAAACGGACGAATCATCCTGCCTAGGCTTTAAAGATTTGTCTTTGCGCTTCTTAGTAGAAGCAGGCGTCGGAACATCCGACGGCATATTATAATTACACCTCTTGCCAAAGACTAACTTAGCGCAATCTAACCTCCGTTTTATAGTGCGCTTATTAAACCTAGCACAAAATCGACACCCGACTACGTCGTGCTCCGGTCCCAAACAAGGAATACAAAGCGAGTGGTAATCCCTATGCGGTATCTGTTTCCCACAAGAAATACAATTATTCACTTTTTCTGACATCCGTAAGTAACTGAGGCAAGAAAAACAAAATATTCCCAACGGGTACTTAGCCCAACTTGGTATCGGTCTGAAACTCCGAAAACGAAAAATTTCAGAACGCCGAACGGCACTTGCAACGCTGCTTCTGCATCGGACCATGCGGCAAAAAAGACTGAGGATATGACGTCGGTCATGCGCCTTTATACCCTGACGCTCTGATGTCAGATCTAGGCGCCCATGACCGACGTCAGCCTAATACTTTGGTATTCGGGCCGACCGAGGACAGCGGACTACCCATAAGTAAGGACTGCAGCAATGTGAGATGAAGAACATTATATAATACCTTCATCTACAAGCAAATACACCACATAGGTTGTATAGGTTAGGGAAGTGCAGATAAGTTGCAGCAAAGACATGGGGGATGGTGGATGGGTAACCTGGACTGCAACAGTGAATACACTCGAACATTTACATTTATGGTAAGTGTACACAACTGTACTATGTTCTTCATGTTTCACTGTTGCAGTCATTACACTTGGGTTGAATCCCAAAGCTATGGTTGGGAGGCTGGAGCTAAACAGCATTAGGAGCGGCTATGAGGCCCTGCAGAACTGCAGTGCAAAGCCTGCCCTGGATTTATAGTAGAGTGGTAAATGACAGTGCTTTGTAAAGGTGTGCACTGAACTCCAGGTAGCAGCCTCTAAAATGTCTTTGGTTGGTGCTCCCCTGAGGGAGGCTGCTGAAGTGGCTGCTGTTCTGGTTGAATGTGGCCTAATGCCCTTAGGCACTGACTTGCCATGTTGTGAATAGCAGAAATGAATGCAGTGGCCTATCCACTTTGACATGGTCTGCTTTGAGATAGCCTTTCCTTGTGATCCTGCAGCATATGCCACTAGTAGTTACTCTGTCTTTCTGAAAGCTTTGGTTCTGTTCAAATAGAAGCATAGCTGTCTGTGTATGTCCAAAGAATGCAGAATTCTCTCCCCCTTATTCTGTGGGTTTGGATAAAAAGTAGGCAGATGAATAGTTTGGTTAAGGGCCACACTGGACACTACCTTAGGCATAAATTTTGGGTTTGTCCTCAGAGAAACCCTGTCTGGATAAAAAATGATAAAAGGTTCCACAGCCATGAGTGCCTGTAGCTCTGAGACTCGTCTTGCAGAGGTTATTGCTAGGAGCAGGGCTGTTTTCCAAGATAAAAACTTTATATCAGCTGTAGCGGCTGGCTCAAAAGGAGGCAGGGTGAGTTTTTCCAAAACATAATTGAGGTCCCATGCTGGTATTGGTGATCTCCTTGGAGGCCTTAAGTTTTTGGCTTCTCTGAGGTACTGCCTTAACAAGGGATGAGAAAAGATTGGTGGCTCTGTATTGTAATGAGCCAAAATGGCAGAGGCATGAATTTTAATTGATGAAAAGAATAGCCCTTTGTCCAGCATCTCAGTTAAGTATTGCAAAATCTGAGGAACATTTGGTACAGTTGTGTCAATTCCTCGTGCCTGGTTCCAAGCACAGAATCTCTTCCATTTTCCAGCATAAGATTTTCTGGTACTAGGCCTTATGGTCTCCAAAATGACATCCATTACAGCTTTAGTGAGAGGTGCGTTTTGTATCACTACATTATCCGCCATGCTGCCAGATTTATGGTCTTTAGTTGGCTGTGCAGGATCTGATTGTTTTGTTGGGATAGTAGATGAGGTATTTGAGGCAAGGTCCAAGCCGGGCATTGAGACAAGTTCCTTAGGATTGGATACTAGTGCTAGCGGGGCCAGTCTGGGGCAATCAGTCTCATCTTTGGCTTCTCTTGTCTGACCTTTAGGAGTACCTTGGGGAGGAGAGGCAGTGGAGGAAAGGCATATACTGCTAAGCTTTTCCAGCTGAAAGATAGGGCGACCACTTTCCATGCTTGTCTGTGATATGTCCTTGTGCAGAATCTTTTTAGTTGGTAGTTGTGAGGAGAGGCAAATAGATCTATATCCGGGCATCCCCATTTCCTTGTTATCATGCTAAAGACTTGTGGATCTATTTTCCACTCGTGGGGATCCATGAGGTTTCTGCTTAGTTCATCTGCCAGAGTATTTATCTTTCCTGGCAGGAATTGTGCCTGCAGATGTACTTGGTAAGTCAACGCTGTGTCCCACAAAGTCATGGCTAGTCTGCAAAGGGGGTAAGAATGAGTGCCTCCCTGCTTGTTTATATACCACATGACCATGGTGTTGTCTGTCTTTATCAGTAGTTGTCCTGGAGGAAGTAGGTCCTTGGAGGCTGTCAGGGCATTCTGAACAGCTAGCATCTCTTTTTGATTGATATGTAGATGCATTTGGTTTGTGGACCATGTGCCTTGAATACACCTTCCTGTAATGTGGGCCCCCCAGGCATAATCTGATGCATACGTTGTTAATGTCCGCCTGGCTGGGGGTAAGGTGAATGGATGTCCCTTGTTCTGGTGACAAGCCTTCGCCCACCAACGAAACTCCTGTTACAGGCAGGGAATGAGGGTAATTATTGTTTCCAGGCTATGGCAATGTTGAGTCCAAACACTTTTTAGGTACGATTGAAGTTTCCTCATATGCAGTCTCGCATATGAAATTAGTAGAATGCAGGATGCCATGAAGCCCAAAGCCTGCAGAATTTTTCTTGCAGATAACTGGGCCTTTGTTGCCAACAGGTTGAAATAGGTAGTCAGTTGCCTTTGTTTGTCTGGCGTGAGATGAGCCATCTGGGCAGTTGTATTTAAGCTTGCACCCAGGAATATTATCTCTTGAGAGGGTACTAGTTTTGATTTCTTTTCGTTGACTGTGTACCCTAGGCCTGTTATATATCTCTTTACAAATGCCAGATGCTGTAGTAGAATGTCCTTGTTCTCTGCTTGAATGAGGCAGTCGTCCAAGTAAGGATATATTTATATTTTTCTTTGTCTGCAGAATGCAATTACTGGTGCCAGGCACTTTGTGAAGACCCTGGGCACAGTAGATAAGTCAAAGGGCAGTGCAGAGAATTGGTAATGCATTGAGCCAGCTTTGAATCTGGGGTATCTTCTGCATGTTTGTCTGATTGGGACATGCTGGTATGCCTCTTTTAGGTCTAAAGTCACAAGCCAAGCCTTCTTGCCCAGCATGGGCAGAAGTTGCTGTAGAGTCAACATTTTGAATTATGGTATATCCAGAAACGTATTTAGAATAGATATGGCCAGTATTGGTCTCCAGGTCTTGTCCCTGCTCTTGCTCTGGTATTTGTTGAATGGCCCTCATGTCCATGAGGAATGAGACTTGCTTTTGTGCCTCTGCCCATTGATGTTTTGGCAGGTCTGGCCAACCATTTGTCCTTGGCAGGGTATGGAAGTGAAACTTGTAGCCCTGTGACACTGTCTAGGACCCATTTGTCCTGGGTTATGTGCCAGTTTTGAGAAAAAAGTGTTAGTTTTCCCCCAAAAGGTGCTGCCAGAATATAAGTGCTTGGTGCAGGCATAGAAAGTCATTGGGACTGTTTCCTGTATGGCTGTGATTTGTCTTCTCCACTTTTGGAGGTAGAAGCACCCCATTGTTTAGACCTGTATGAACCTTGGGGCTGGGATCTGCCTCTTGGGTGTCTGTATCTGCCCCTTTGTGGTCTGCCTGACACTGGAAAGGTCCAATTCTTTGTAGGCCAGTATCTGCTAAATCTTGGAGGCTGAACCTGTAAGAAATCCTTAACCGTTTGCATAGATTTAGCTTTGTCCTCCATTTTCTTTAACACCTCTTCTGCTTTAACACCAAACAAAGTATCATGCTGTAACGGGGCATCTAATAATTTTGCTTTGACATGATCAGGCAGACTTTGTTCCTTTACCCAAGCATGCCTCCTGATGACAGAACCCGTAACAGCGGCTCTGCAGGAGGACTCCAAAGAATCAAAACCACATTGCAAAGTATGCTTTCCAACTTGTTCAGCTGCATGCAATAAATCCTGCATTTCTTTGTTTTCTGCACATTCAGAATTTGTCAACATTTTCTGTTTAAGCAGTGACATAATATATTGCAGATATTTGAGCATATGAAACTGACAATTTAAAGCCCTTATAGCCAAAGTAGCGGAAGTGAAAATCTTTTTTCCCCATCTGTCCAATGCCCTAGAATCCCTGTCAGAGGGGGTAGAGATTTTTGCAGCGGAAGCCTTGACCCCTTTGAGACCCTGAGAGATAGTTTCTGGGTCAGCAGCAGGGTTTTTGAAAAGGAATTTATGAGAGTCAGGAACCCTGTAGTACCTGTCTGGCTTAACTGGAGCTGGAGGTAAGGAGTCAGGGGTCAGACTGCACTCTGAAAATACATCAACAACAATGCCTAACACAGGTGGAATAGCTAGGGGCCTGTGTTGTGGTAGTAAAAGGAAGTTTCTGAGCCTTTTCTTAGATTTTGAAAAATCTTGGCTCCCCCAGTGGAAATGCTCCCTCATGGTATGCAAGGTTTCCCCAAAAGAGTAATCCTCAGGAGGAGAGGCTGAAGGGATAGATTCTTCAGCATCAGAATCCTCATAGGGAGGGAAGAGAGTATTCCTGATCAGAAGAGGAATCAGATGAAATGGAAACCTGATCTGAAGATTCATATTCTGTCTCTTGCCTAGGCCTTTTATCAGGTGGGGGATGGGAACCCCTGATCAAAGTAATTAAGTCTTCGGCCATTTTTAGCATCTGTTTTTTGGGCATGGAGGCCTGTCCATGAGGCTGTTGTACTTGTTTCTTTGTCTTTAAGGGTGCTTTAGTCTTTGCCTTTGAAGCTGAATTTGTTTTAATGTATAATTGAGTTGGTCTGAAAACACCCTCAGAAGCCGATGCCTGCTCAGCAGCTCCGGACCCATCTGAGGGAATAGTCTCCAAAGGTCCAATACCTTGAGCCTCCAGCGGCCTAGGCGACTCCACGTGGGAGTCGGTAGCGGCCTGCGGGTCTAAAGTAGCAGGTGTCAGGGGCTGCGAAGGTGCCTCACTGAGAACTGGCGAACCGGCGACTGGCTTAGAAGAAGCCTCGTAGTCCGTTTTGGACCTCGGATGCCTGTCCTTTTCTTTTTCTTTGCTTTTCTTGTGAATTCCGGTAGTCGGATGGCTGTCCGACGACATTGTATAATTAAATCTTCTGCCAAAATAGTGTAATGCAAAATCGTACCGACGCTTAATAGTGCGTTTTGGTTAAATCTAGCACAAACCCGACAACTAGCAACGTCAGGGCCTAAGCAAGGAATACAGTAAGAATGAAAGTCCTTATGAGGTATTTGCTTCCCACAAGAAATACAATTATTAACTTTTTCTGACATCGATCTAGAGCAAGAAAAATGTTTTCCCAACGGGGTACTTAGCTTTTAATGAAGACTTCGGATCTGAAATTCGAACATGAAAATCTCAGGACCGGCACTTGCGAACTGCTTATGCTTCAGGCACCGCGTGGCAAGAAAGACTGAAGAAAATGGCGTCGGCTGCATCTTTTATACCCCTGGCGCACTGACGTCAGGGAAGAGGCGACAGCAACCTACGCCAGACCTAGACTTTGGAATTCAGGCCGACTGAGGGTAGCCAGCCAGCAGGATAACCCAAGTGTAATGACTGCAACAGTGAAACACGAAGAACATCTGGATGAGGAACAGAAAATAAACCCCTGAGATTCCATCTGTGCCCCTGCTGGACAGGGGCATCGGGTGTTGACTTGTCGGAACATAGGCTAAATTCTTGGCAAGGCTTGAAAGGGTTTGTAAGGGCCTCAGGGTCAATAGCCTAGAACTTCCTATGATCCTAGGCATTTAAAATAGCCACTAAAGCCAAAAATAACTTCAAATCTTAAGTATATCAGGAAGTTAAGAAATAACACCCAACAGCCTTCGGAGTTAGTTCATGATAATACTACAATCTCTAACCCAAAGGAAATAGCTAGTAACCTAGTTAACATAACACATTTAGTTCAAATTTTACTCCACCCACAGCTATAGCAATCCTACAGGTTCCACAACCTCAGCCACTCCCTTTAATTACTATGGGACAAGTTCTCTCAGCCCTTTAGAAAACTAAGAATACTTCATTCTTGGGCCCTGACAGCATCCCAGGTTGCCAAATTATTAGTGGCAAATATGGCCTTTTTGAACCCCCTCCTTAAACTCTTTAATCTACGCTTCTCCAATGCTTACATTCATGAAGCCTAGAAAACAGCTATTGTAATGCCATTACACAAGGGTGGCCCAACTAAAAACTCATCAATTTCACCAGCCTATTATGCAAAGCTATGGAAAGAGTTATCTCAGGCTTCCTTAAAATGGACTTTGAAAATCTCTCAACCCTGGACTCTCATCAATTTGGCTTTTTCAAAAGAAGGTCTTGCCTCTTTAACCTCATTAATTTCTTTGAAAAAGTAACCAAAGCAGTGGACAATGGTTAGGCAGTGCATACAGTATATCTAAAGCTGTCCAAGGACTTTGACACAATACTCCATGCAAGCATTACTGATAGACTTGTAAATCTGAATATAGATCCTTATGTAGCACAATGGATAGCTAAACTGGCTGTCTGAGATAACCCATGTGGTTAAGTAGCAGATGCCACTTCTGAAAGCAAAACAGTTACCAGTGGTGTGCTACAGGGCTCAGTTTTGGGGCCTGTCCTATTTGCCATATATTTCTCAGACCTTCAGGCCAGCAGTCCTGGCCTGTGATTAATAGTTTGCAGATGACTGTAAAATGTGTGTTGTTATTCAGCTTTTGGCTGATTCACATTTGCTCCAACACTGCTTAGGCCATGTTAAGAATTCGTACAAGGACAGTGGTCACAAATTAAATGTAAAAAATTGAAAATAGTTCATTTTGGTAAACAATACAGTTTCAGTTACCATACTGGAGGTGCCACCACTCCAATCAGATACTGCTGTAAGGGATCTGGGTACTGCTGTTGATAAATCCTTATAATTTGACCATCATGTCTTCACAGAAGTTCGGAAAGCCTTTTATCTGGCCCACTTAATTTCCAAAGGCCACTAGATCCAAAGAAGTCTTAATTCCCCTTTACTCATATCTTATTAGCCCCATTACTGAATGTGACATACCTTTTGGCATATATTTATCTAATCATAGCATATAACTTGAGTCCTCAGAGATTCATAACTAAAACTATCAGTGGCCTCAAACAATCACAGTTATCAAAAGACAGACTGGCAGCCTTTTCTCTGTACTCAGTCTCTAAATCTAGTCGTTCATGCCATGAGAGGATCCAACCTTGTGTGATCTGTTATCCCTTTGCAAAAATAACGGTACATCAAATACTACATAAAAGCAGCTAAACCTTCATTAGCAGATAAATAAGACATGTTGGAGTGGATAGATTCATATTCCAATGTGCCCAAACCTCTGAAACAAATTTCCACTACACACCAGATAATTGGGTGAGCAGCCTCAAAATTTCTCCTGGTCTAGCTTGTCTTGCCCTCCTTTTGGCTAGAGAAAAATTCTCAACAGGGTTTTTTTGGATAGCCTTGAAATGGTCTGCAGACAAATTGCCTAGTACTTATCTATGAAACTGCAAAATCGTGTCATCCTTGGTGTCAGGCTGAGAGCCTGCAGGTTGGAATGAAGCAGACAGCCCTTTTTTCTGTGTGAGTAGATCCACTCTGTAGGATAACTTGCAGCAATTGCTCCTGGCAAGGTAAAGAAGCAAGCAGAACCAGTTCTGCCTGGGCCAGAAAAAATTTACTAGCAAGATTTTTGGTATGTCCCATTGGCTTTTCAGCAGAACCTTTCAGATTACTGGTAGAGGGGAAAGGTATAGAGGTACTTCCCCCTCTGAGCAGAAGACATGGTGTCCATTTTCTAAGCCTCGGGACAATATGCCCTGAAACAAAACAGCTTGAGCTGTCTTTTCAAAATGGAGGCAAACAAGTCTGTTTAAGGAATACCCCATGGGTAGAATATGTCCAAGACAACCTCCCTGTTTAGCATCCATTCATGAGGGCCTTTCATGGATCTGCTTACAGAATCTGTGAGTATATTGTCCTCTGATGGGATGTACACCATCTGAAAGGACAAATTTGCCTTTACAGCCTGTTCCCATACCAGAAAAGGTAGTCTGCACAGATGACAGGACTTGGTCCCAACTTTTTGTTGATATACCACTAACTGCTGTGTAAATCCTGAAAGAGCCTGGCTTCCATGTGTGAGAAAGTACCTGAAATGGCCTGAATCAGAACCTTCATTTATTTGATACTGATGTGCTCCCTTCCTCCCTCTGGGAGACCACTGACCCTGAAGTGATGAGCAGCCTGTCCAGGCTCCCCAAGCTAGGTTCCTGACTGGGAGCGAGTGGGTGGGAGAAACGGAAGACTCTGACTTACTTGAATTTAAGATATTCACTGTACCTCTTTAGAAAAGGAAGGCGGGGAATTTGGAAATCCAGTGGATGACAGTGTTGAGACCACAGAGATTTTAGGTACAACTGGATCTTTCTTATTTGTAGCTTGACAAAGGACACCATTGGAATGGCTACTAACATTTATCCCAGGGTTCTTAGAAACTCCCTTGCAGGAGTATACTGAAGGCGTAGAAGGGATTGGAAGAACTTGGGAGAGTGACTGTACTTTCTCTTGTGAGAGAAGAGCCATCATCAATGGGCTATTCAACCTGCAATCCAGGAAAATCAGATCTTGGGAGGAGATTAGATATGATTTTTGGAGACTGAGGGTGAGTCTCAGTCTGTCGAGAAGTGAAACTTAAGTGAAAGCACAGAATGTTCCAAGAAGTAGCTTGGATAAGAAGATTATCCAGATAAGGAAAAATTGTACTCCTTGAGCTCCGCAATGGGAAACAGCTGGGGAAAGACACTTTGTGAAGACCCTGGGAGTGGTAAATAAAGTGAAGCATAACGCAGAGAACTGAAAGAGTGATTAAAAAGGCAGAGAATCTGAGGAATGTTCTACAAGTGAGGTGGATGGATACTGTACAGGTATGCATCCTGCAAGTCTAACTAGACCAGAAAAGCTTGAGGCAAAATGAAAGGAAGGAGAGTCTGCAGAGAGAGAATCTTGAAAGATGACACCTCCAGAAAAGTAGTGAGGTGAGATAACTCAAGAATAAGTCTTTTGGTGCATCTGGTTGAAGGGGAGGAGGAGGAGGAGGAATAGACCAAGAATGGGGTTTCCCTCCAAGACAACTTGAGGCCTTGTTGAATAATGGATAATACCCATTTGTCTGTAGTGATGAATTTCCAGGCTGGAAGGGACAAAGTTAGCCTTTCTGACAAGAGGATTCCTGGACTAAGGAGGGAGGAAGGCAGCAGCAGGTACTCAGGTTGACTTGTCAGGAAAATATGGTTTTCCAGACCTGCAGTCTTTTGTAGGCTCATCACACAATCTTTTCCTGGGTTAGCAGGGTCATTTCTTTGACACATTTGCAATGAAGTGAAAAAAATCTGTGCAAAGTCCTGTATCATTTTGCCCTTCTTTTGCAAAGTCTTGGGAAAGTTTTGTTACACAGGATCCAAATGAAAGTTCATGGTGAAGGCGAGAATCCAGGAGCTTGACCTTCACATCCTCAGGGAGGGACTGTAGATGAAGCCAAGCAAAGTCTTAATTCAACTTTACTTTATTTTTCTAATAAATGCTCAAGCAGCAACAGCTCTGGAAGAGGCCTCTGCAGAATTATAGCCGCATTTAAATATATGCCTGCCAATATGAGTGGCCTGTCCGAGCATGGAAGTTGCTTCTTACTTAGAATCAGAAGACTCAAGGTTAGCTATGGTCTTATTAAGATGTCATAAAATGGGCCTTAGATTTTGGTAGTTTAAAGCTCTGAAAGTAAGAGTGGCAAAAGTATAAACCTTCTTTCCACATCTGTCCATGGCCCTACAATCTGTCAAAATGCAAAACATTAGCTGCTGACAGAAGTTTCATGTTTCTCAGTGGAAATGGAAAAGGCAGAAAGATTTCTACAGAACTGGTATAAAGAATCTTAATGTTCTCAGGAATCTTATAAAACCTATTAGGCTTCTTAGGTGCTGCAGATCGGGAATCAGAAGCAGTCGAAGTGGATACAAAGGCATCCACAGGAAGGCTCTAAGACTGGAGGAAAATGACAGGGTCCAGGGCCCCCTAGCTCCAGCATAGAGCAAATTCTTTTTTTGCAAACCAAAAATCTGTTTCGTTTCCCAGTCAAAATGCTACATCATTTTAGTTATAGTTTTCCCAAATATTTCCACAATGGCAGAATCAGGAGACAAGGTTTCATCATCAGAGGCATGGTGACCAGGAGAATGGATTTGTGATGTTGAGGCTAGGGTACGTTTTTGGCTTTGGTACACCATCCAGATGTCAGGTTACCTCGCCGAGATAGCCCAATAGTACTGGAATACTGTAACAGTGATCTAAGAAAGGACATCTACTGTTGTCTGGGCCAGAAGGGAATCAACACAGCCATTTTGAGAGGTTTTTCCTAATTTCCCTGGATATTAGTGGAAAAGCATACAGAAGCATTCCTGCACAAATAAAAGCAGCAGCATCCATCTTCCAGTCCTTGCTGCATGGACATGTAGAGCAGGATTTTGACAAATGATCATTTACAGCAGAGACAAAAATCTGCTTGAGGTGTTCCCCACAGTTGGCTCAAATCTTGAAAGACCCTCTTATTCAGTTTCTATTCAGCTTGTATGCCACAGAATTTTGTTGTGATGCCAAGTAAGATGTAGTAAACAATATGATAAAAGTTGTGGTTCCCCATTGCTCATTTAAGTACCACATTATTGTGGTACTGTCTGTAAATGTGTGTACAGGTCTCAGGGACTACAAATGACAGATTTAAGCATGTTTATCAGAACCAAAATCTCCATTTATGTGCCTTTCTTGTTCCATTGACCCTGTACTTTTATTTCCATTGACACTACAAGCAAAGTCTGGGTCATTTGTTGTGACTGCTGGAGCAGGAGAGGAGAGGAGAATGAGAGACCCGGGCACTGAGAATTATGATGCCAACATTACAATACCCCTTTCACAAATCCCAAAAGTGAAATCTGAAAAGTCAAGGCATGCTCAAGATAGGACCATATTACAAGCATCATCAATACTATGAAAGACAGAATATGGAGGAATTCCCTTGTTGAGACAGAAGTCTAAATGGAAAGGGTCATGAATAGACTTGAGTATAGAAAGTACAGTTGTGTACACTTTCCATAAATGTAGATGTTCGACTGTATTCACTGTTGCAGTCATCACATATGTGTTATCTGCTTGCAGGTAGCCCTCAGTCGGCCTGATTATCAAAGTCTTGGGTCCTGCATCGGTTGCTGTCTCATCTTCCATGACGTCAGGTAGTCAGTGGTATAAAGCATGCAGCCAACTCCATTACATCAGTTTTTCTTGCCCCAGATGTCAGGTGCTCCCATAATGGGAAACAATTATATACAAGGTTACACCTCCAACAAAAAAGCAAGTACACCAAAAAGCTTAAAGCATAGTAAACAAGAATAGGTATAGTCAATAGACGTCAGGGGGCTGGAGAGAGGGTAACCAGGACTGCAACAGTGAATACACTCGAACATCTACATTTATGGTAAGTGTACACAACTGTACTATGTTCGTGTTTCACTGTTGCAGTCATCACATTTGGGTAGATTCCCAAAGTTAAGAATGGGAGGAGGTAATTAGATAATATTAGGACCAGCTAAAAGGCCCTGCAAGACTGCAGTGGCAAAGCCAGCTCTGGATTTAGAAAAAAAATGGCAAGTGGTAATGCTTGGTGAAGGTATGTACAGAACTCCAGGCAGCAGCTTCTAAGATGTCTCTGGTAGGGACACCTCTGAGAAAGGCTGTAGAGGTAGATGCAGCCCTAGTTGAATGTGGTCTTATCCCCTGTGGGGTAGATTTTCCATGGTGCTTATAGCAGAAATGAATGCAATGGCCTATCCACTTAGAAATGGTTTGCTTTGAAATGGCCTTCACCTCTGCCCTTGCAGTAAATGCCACCAGCAGCTATTCAGATTTCCTGAGAGGCTTAGCCCTGTCCAAGTAAAATCTAAGTTGTCTGTGCACGCCCAAGGAGTGCAGTATTCATTCCTTTTTGTTCTGTGGAGTAGAAAAAAAGGTTGGCAAATGAATGGACTGATTAAGGACCACACTGGATACCACCTTGGGCATAAAGGAGGGATTGGTCCTGAGGGACACCCTGTCCGCATGAAAGATGATGAAAGGCTCCACTGCCATGACAGCCTGTAATTCAGGCACCCTTCTTGCTGAAGTGATGGCTAAAAGGAAGGCTGCTTTTCAAGAAAGGAATTTCAACTCTGCATTTGCAGCTGGCTCAAAGGGGGGGTAAAGTGAGCTTTTCCAATACAAAGTTAAGGTCCCAGGCTGGAGTAGGGGCTCTCCTGGGTAGTCTTAAGTTGTTGGCCCCTCTGAGGAATTGCTTCAGCAGTGGATGAGTGAAGAGGGGTGGCTCTGTATTGTAATGTGCTGAAATGGCTGAGGTATGAATTATGATGGAAGAAAAGGAAAGGCCCTTGTGAAGCCTCTCAGTTAAGTATTGAAGAATATGAGGTAAAATGGGCATCCCTGTGCCCATCCCCAGAGTTTGGCTCCAGGAACAGAATCTTTTCCATTTTTCGTTACAGGATTTTCTAGTACTAGGCCTCCTTGCCTCCAGAATGACATCCATCACTTGCTTACTGAGGGATGGTAAGAGAGAGATCAGGTAATTAGCCAGGCTGCAAGGTTCAGGGTTTGAAGCTGTGGGTGCAGTATCCGGCCCACCTGCTACGACAGCAGGGCAGGGGTCTTTGGCAGGTGCCATGGTGCCAGCAGTGACACAATGTACAAGAAGGGGTACCAGTGTTGGCGTGGCCAGTTTGGTGCAATCAGTATTGTCCTTGGTTTGTCCTGTTTGATCTTTAGTAGCAATTTGGAGAGGAGAGGCAGAGGGGGAAAGGCATAAACTGAATTGGAATTGAGCCTGTAGGTGCATTTGATAGCTCAAGGCTGTGTTCCACAGAGCCATGGCTAGTCTGCAGAGAGGGTATGAGTGGTTCCCCCTGCTTGTTTACATACTACATAACAGTGGTGTTGTCCGTCTTTACCAATAATTGTCCTGGAAGAATGTGGTCCTTGAAGGCTGTCAGAGCATTCTGTACAGCTAACATTTATTTTTGATTGATATGCAGGTGCATTTCACTTGGGTTCCATTTGCCCTGAATGTACTGCCCTGTCAAGTGAGCCCCCCATGCATAGTTTGATGCGTCGGCTGTTAGGGTTTGGGCGACAGGGACTAGAGTGAATGGCAGTCCCTTGTTTTGGTGGCAGGCCTCTGCCCACCAAAGAAACTATGTCTTTACACAAGATATGATAGAAATCATTGATTCTAAATCCTGAGAATGTTGACACCATAGGCTTTTAGATACCATTGTAGTTTCCTCATATGCAGTCTTGCATATGGAATGTTTGAAGTAGGCTATCAAATGAACTTGTTTCTCTGGCGTGAAGTAGGCCATCTGGGAAGCTGTATTCAAGCTTGCTCCCAGGAATACAATTTGTTGGCAGGGTACAAGATGTGATTTCTTTTCGTTTATGGTGTAACCTAGAGAAGTTAGTAATTTCTTTACAAATGCCACATGATTTAATAGTATGTCCTGGCTTTCTGCCTGAATTAGACAATCGTCCAGGTATGGGTATATTTGTCAATTTCTTTGCCTGCAAAATGCAATGACTGGAGCTAGGCACTTTGTGAATACCCTGGACGCAGTAGATAAGCCAAAGGGCAGTGCAGAGAACTGATAGTGCATGTAGCCTGCTTTGAAGCGTAGGCATCTTCTGCAAGATTCCCTTATTGGGATGTGCAGGTAGGCTTCCTTTAATCCACTGTTGCCAACCAGGCATTTTTGCCTAGCATGGGAAGCTGCTGATGAAGAGTAAGCATCTTGAATTTTGGGATCACCAAAAATGTGTTTAGGATAGACAGGTCCAGGATAGGACGCCAGAAACTGTCTTTTCTGGGTACCAGGAAAAGTCTTGAGTAGAAACCTTGTTCCCATTCTTCTTCTGGAACAGGTTGAATAGCCTTGATGCTTAAAAGAGAGCGAACTTGCTTTTGAGCCACTGCTCACTGATTTGGGGGTAGGTCTGGCCAACCGTTTGGGGTTGGTAAGGAGTGGAAGTTGAATCTGTATCCTTGGGAAACTATATTTAAAACACATTTGTCCTGGGTAATGAGTTCTCAATTTATTTGCATGCAGGGCGATCTTTCCCCCTAAAGGAACAGTCAGTTGAGCAGGGCTTGGAAGGTTTAAAGTTAAGTCACTGAGACAGTTTACCAAAGGGGGAAGTCTTACTACTCCCTGCTTTGGAAGTGGTAGCCCCCCCCCCACTTCTTAGGCCTTTGAGTAACTTGGGACTGAAGCCTGGGTGTTCTGCTGGTTCTGGGTTTGAACTGAAACCCTGGAAGAGGCAGGAAAGGACCAATTCTTAGAGGGCCAATGCCTACTAAATCTGGGAGGCTGTACTTGCAGGAAATGTTTAACAGTTTGCATAGATTTAGCTTTTTCTTCCATCTTTTTAAGTACTTCTTTTGCTTTGTTGCCAAACAGGCGGTCTTGGTTTAAGGGAGCATCCAGTAATTTAGTTTTAACATGATCTGGCAAAGATTGCTCCTTAAGCCAAGCATGCTTTCTCAGCACAGACCCAGTGACAGCTGCCCTGCAAGATGCCACTAATGAATCAAAACCACATTGTAAAGTATGTTTTCCAACTTGTTCAGCAGAATGCATTAAATCTTACTGCGATTCTTTATTTTCAGCACAGTCAGGAATCAACATAATTTTCTGTTTAAGCAATCCAATAATATGCTACTGATACTTTAACATATGAAACTGGCAGTTTAGGGCCCTAATTGCCAAAGTTGCAGAAGTGTATACCTTCTTACCCCATCTATCCAGCACCCTGGAATCTCTATCAGAGGGGGTAGGGTTTTTGGCAGTAGTAGCCTTAATGCCCTTGGGTCCCTGTGAAATGGTCTCAGGATCCGTAGGATTTTTAAAGAGGAACTTGTGAGAGTCTGGTACCCTATAATACCCATCAGGTTTTCTGGGACCAGCAGGCAAAGTGTCAGGGGCCAGGCTAGAGTCCGAGAAGGCATCATCTACAATGTCCAGTACAGGAGGGATAGCTAAAGGTCTGTGTTGAGGTAGGAGTAAGAATTCCCTAAGCCTCTTTTTAAGAGTCAGAGTAATCCTGGCTTTCCCAGTGGAAATGCTCCCTAAGAGTATGCAAGGTTTCACCAAAAGAGAAATCTTCTGGAGGGGAAGCAGAGGAAATGGAGTCCTCTGCATCAGAATCTTCATAGGTAGATAACGGCAAATCCTGGTCATCAGAGAAAACAGAAATTTCAGAATCCTGATCAGAAGAATTGGAAGGAAAATCAGTCCTAGATCTCTAAGAGGGAGAAGGGTGGCTTCCCCTGATTAGAGTAATAAAGTCTTCAGCCATTCTTATAATTTGTTTTTTAGGCATAGGGGCCTGACCATGCAATCTGGGCGTCAATTTTCTGGGCATGGATAGAGTTGTAGGCCTTGAAGAAGAAGATGGTGTCGGTTTAATATGCAAGTCAGTAGGCCTGAATACACCCTCAGAAGCCAGTGCCTGCAAAGCGGCTCCGGACCCATAAAAGTAAGAGACATCCGCAGGTTCCACAGTTGAAGAAGCATCTCGAGGCATACCAGACTCCGAATGGGTCTCAGTAGAGGCAGCGAATCTGAAGTAGTGGGTACCAGGGGCTGCGAAAGCACCTCACTGAGTACCGGTGAACTTGTGACTAGCTTAGGAGAAGCGTCGTTGGCAGCTTTGGACCTATGCAGTCTGTCAATGTCTTTATCTTTGCATTTTTCGGAATGTCAGTAGTCAGGTGGCTTATCGAAACCATTTTTGGATAATTGAACCGAGTACCAAAGTATTTAGATGCGAAAATGAACAGACAACGAATAGTACGAGGCTTGATTAAGGCACAAAACTGACAGAGAGGTACATCATTTTCTGGGCGTAAGCAAGGAATGCAGTACGAATGAAAATCTTTATGAGGTATTTGCTTTCCACAAGAAATAAAACTGCTAGCTTTTACTGACATCGGTTTAAAGCAAGAAAAAGGATCCCCAACGGGGGTACTGAGCTTAGCTGAAGACTTCAGATCTGAAACTCGAAAATGAAAATCTCAGGAGTTGGCCAACCGGCACTTGCGAACTGCTTCTGCTTTGGGCACCATACGGCAAGAAAGACTGATGTAATGGCATTGGCAGCATGCTTTATACCCCTGACTACCTGACATCACAGAAGATGAGACCGCAACTGACGCAGGACCCAAGACTTTGATAATCAGGCCAAGGGCTACCTGCAAACTGATAACCCAAATGTGACGACTGCAACAGTGGAACAAAGAATTAGAAGTTATGTACTTACCATAATGTTCCATCTGAGTAGGTAAACTTCATTTGTCAGCAACCTATGGGCTATCGGATCCATATCGGATCCGAGCCGGCAGCTTCCAACAGCTAAGATCCGAGCTCCAAGCTCCTCCCCCTTGCTCATAATCCCCTGCTATCCCTTCCTGACCTCAGATCGAGTTTGCCTATCCTTAGACCATACCATACCAAGAACCATCTCCCTGCTCTAACCTGGAAGAATCTGCCATGACAGCAGGAGTCTTTTGAACATCCATATAGGCTAGGGGGGAGGGAGGGAGGGACGGTTGCTGACAAATTAAGTTTACCTACTCAGATGGAACATTATGGTAAATACATAACTTCTAAATCTGAAGTAGTTAACTTCATTTGTCCATCAACCTATGGGACAGAGTCCCCAGCTACCTGATTCTTGGGAGGTCCTCATGGAAGGATGTTCCGGAGCACTGCAGAGCCAAAGGATGCTCTCCCCCTGGAGACAATATCCAATTTGTAATGATTTATAAATGTATGAGATGAAGCCCAAGTGGCTGCTCAACAAATGTCATCCAATGATACCCTAGATCGAAAGGCCGCAGAGGCAGAGATTGATCGAGTAGAATGGGCATTGACTCCTTGAGGTGCAGGCCGGCCCGAACTCTCATATGCCAACAGAATACATTGGGAAATCCATCTGGACAATGTGACTTTTGAGACAGGTTTTCCCAAGGAGGACTGAGCAAAAAATACGGAAAGCTGGTCTGATTTCCTGTGATCAGCTGTCCTGTGCAAATAGAATCTCAGTTGCCTATGTACTTCCAAAGAGTGCAACTTGTATTCACCTTTGTTCTGATAATTTGGAAAGAAGACTGGTAAATTAATAGATTGGTTGATATTAGACTCTGATGCAATTTTGGGCAGAAAAGAGGGGTTGGTCCTGAGTGAGACTCTGTCTTTGTCGAAAATCAAATACGGTGGCTTGGCGCAAAGGGCTTGAAGCTCCGAGACCCTTCTGGCCGAAGTTATGGCAACAAGAAATGCCGTCTTCCAAGATAAGTATTTCAGATCCACTGAAGCTGCATGCTCAAAGGGAGGAGCTGTTACAGACTGAAGTACAAGAGTTAAATCCCAAGGAGGGACTGCATCTTTTACCAGAGGTCTTAGTAGGAAAGTGCCTTTTAGGAAGGTCTTCCATAATTTGGACGAAGTCAAAAGATTGAGATCACTACCAACATGATAATGAGAGATTGCGGCCAACTGGACTTTGACCGTAGAAGAGCTAGCTCCTTGGTCGAATAACCCTGACAGAAAATCAAGTACTGCTAGCTATGGAGCTGTAAAGGGATCCAAGTTCCGATGCTCCGCCCAAATAGAGAAACATTTCCATTTACTACTATAGATTCTTCTAGTAGATGGCTTGTGAGCAGCTACTAGAATAGCCTTAACAGGGGACGAGATACCGGGAGTCCTAGCTATCACTGGAACTGGATCAACCAAGCTGTGAGCTTGAGGTTGTCCAGATTCGGGGTTGACAGGCCTGATGGGTGAGATATCAGATCCGGAATGGGATCTAGAATCCATGGGGGATTCACTAGATGAGACCATAGATAAGGGAACCAAGCTTGACGAGGCCAGAATGGGGCAATGAGGATTATTCTGCTCCCCAACCATCTGGCTTTCTGTAAAAATTTGAGCATCAGGGGCAGAGGAGGGTAAGCATAAAGTAGACCGGGTGGCCAAGCATACATCAGAGCATCTCTGGGGGATTCCACAGGTAGGGGAATTAGAGCGAAGTAGTCGCTGCACTTTGCGTTCAAAGGAGAGGCGAAAAGATCGCAACGAGGTTGACCCCATTTGGAGAAGATTTGCTTCGCTACTTTCGGATTCAGAGACCACTCGTACGGTGACAGGATGGATCGACTTAGTCCGTCTGCTAAAATGTTGGACCTTCCCGGAATGTGCATCGCTATGAGAAAGCGGTTGGTGGACGTAGCCCATTCCCACACTCTCATGGCCTCCCGACAAAGTGGATAGGACCTGGTTCCCCCTTGTTTGTTGATATACCAGACGACAGACATGTTGTCTGTCTGGATCGCAATCGTCCCCAAGGGAAGAAGGCTTTGAAGTGCTTGCTAGGCCAAAAGCACCACTCTCATCTCTAGGACACTGATATGCAGTAAGGTCTCCGAATGGTTCCACATGCCTTGGACGGTCCTGCCCAAGCAGTGCCCCCCCACCCAAGGCGAGAGTCGTCCGTGGTCATCGTGGCTAGAGGAGGGGGCACAGAGAAGGGGCGCCCTTTCTGGAGGTCCGGGGACAGGAGCCACCATAAGAGGGCTTTCTTGCACACCCTGCTGAGAGGAACGGGAAAGCTCAGGGGATGTAGCAGCAGGGACCACTGGACTTGTAAGGTCCATTGAAGAACTCTCATGTTCAAGCGCACCATGGGTAGTAGGTTGATGGTTGCTGCCGTCGAGCCTAGAGCCCTCAGGACCAATTCCGCTGGGGGAGCTGGGGATTGTAGAAGGATCAGTACATGGAGTTTTAGAGTTCGTAGCCGGTCCGGAGTCAAGAAGGCTAGAAGCTGGTTTGTGTTCAATCTGGCTCCGATGAAATCTACGATTTGAGTCGGAGGAAGGGAAGATTTCCCGATGTTGATCATGATCCCTAGTCGGGGAGCTAGTCAGAGAAAGTAATCCCTGGCCGTACAAAGTAGATGCCTGGTGAGGGTGGTCAGGAGCCAGTCGTCCAGGTACGGGAAGACCTGAATTCCCTTGAGTCTCAGGTGGGCCGCTACAACAGTTAACACTTTGGTGAACACCCTGGGGACTGTGGTGAGACCAAAGGGAAGGACCCTGAATTGGTAATGGCTGGCTCCCAGCCAGAAGCAGAGAAACCTCCTGGATCGTCTGTCCATTAGAATGTGGTAGTACGTGTCCTTGAGGTCTATGGAGCACATCCAGTCGTTCTCCTGCAGAAGGGGGAGAATGGATTGAAGTGTGACCATCCAGAACTTTTCTTTGGCTACTGACAGGTTCAGGAAGGACAGGTCGAGGATTGGTCTCAAGTCCCCCGTCTTTTTTGGCACCAAGAAGAACCTGGAGTAGAAGCCTAATCCGGACTGGAGGGGACGTGCTGGATTGCTCTTTTTTCTAGCAGCCAGAGTATTTCCTCAGCTGCCGCCTCCCTCTGATTGGGTGGGACATCAGGGAGGTTTCGGGAACTGAGAGGGAAATTGAGAAAGGGGATTTTGTAGCCTCTGGATATGATCTGAAGCACCCAGCGATCTGTTGTAATGGACTCCCAAGCTGCCAGGTGCCTCGAGAAATGCCCCCCGACTGCCTCCAGAGTGGAGCAGTCGGGTAACCCCTCAGGGTTACTGCGTGGGCCAATCAGAGAAAGGTTCTCTGGACCCAAAGTTCTTCGGGCCCCCTCTGCCTCTACGGCGGTGTCCACCTTGTCCTCCTATGCCTCTGAAGGATGAGGGGTCCAGAGTGAAACAGGACTGTTGAGACTTCTGGAACCACATCTTCTTCCGTCTCTTTTGGTTACTGGAGAAGGACCTCTGGGAAGCAGAGAAGCGGACTCTGATGGCAGACGTCTTCCTGTCTTTTTTGATCTGGACCAATGTGTCACGTACGGTCTTGCCAAAAAAGGGCAGAACCATCAACCGGGGCATTAGCGAACGACGCTTTAAAGGGTTCGGCAAAATCACAGTGCCAGAGCCACGCCTGTCGCCGTAGGACGATGCCCGCTCCGCTAGCTCTAGCAGCTCCTTCCGTGGCATGGGATAGTAACCGCATAGAGGTATTGGAGATAGATTTGAGAGTGGCCATTCGGGTAGAGTACACTTTCTTGTCCTCCGCCGACATGGACTCTGGGGGCAACCCAGCATATTCTTTGATAAGATCCTGCTGGAGTCGAATCACGTGTGCCATATAATTCAGTGACCTCACAGAGAAGGTGGCTGAAGCAAACACCCGCTCCCCCCCAGATGGTCCATCGTCCGAGACTCCTTGTCCGGAGGATGAACCGAGGAACTCTCCTGGGCCAGTCCCCTTTTGGTGGCGGCCACCTCCAACATGACCTGTCCAAAGGGGGGCTAAGAATTTTGTCCAGCCTCTTTGGAATGGCCTCCACAGTGTCCGGTTCCTTCCATGCCCTGGTAGTAATCAGGTCTACCAGGGGATCGGCGGGAGGGGGCACCCAAGAGGTAGACAGGCCTGCTTCAAATGCCTCAGAAAAAACAAACTCGTCAGAGGAAGGTTTTGGGGCAGACCACCCCCCTCCCCGATCTGAAGCATCTCCATAATGTCTCCAAAGGAGACTTCTTTGGGGGTGACCTTGGGGAACCTTCCCCTTCCTCCAAGTCTGTGTCCTCTGTCAAGGACTCAGGGGAGTCCACGTGCCTCCTCTTGCACTTGCGTTTGTGAGGGACCTCCTCGTGGGGGCTGTCCAAAGAGGCCTCACCAACCACATCCTGTTCCAGCAAGGGAACTATCTGAGACGTCTGAGAAGGCTGTCCCTGCGGCTGGGTGATGGAAGGCGGACCCGTCTGAGAGGGAGTGCAGGGTGGAGCCATAGCTGAAGCCGGGGTCCTGGAATCCCTCGACAAAACCCTCTCTACGACGTCGAACGGCGAAGGAGAGCCACTCTCCCTAGGATCCGAGAGCAGACCATCCCTCGGATCCGACGTGTGGATAGGAGCCGGCGTCGACACGGTCGGATCCAAAGGGCCAGTATGCTCTGACTGAGATGGAGCCGAAGCCATACTGACACCTCCGGATCCGAAGCTCAGCTCTCGGCTCCAAGAGCTCGGATCCGAAGAAAATGTACCCGACAAACTCAAGGATGCTATCGGCACCGAAGTACCCGATACTATTGGCGGCGACAGTTCCCTGGCTCAGATGCTACCCGGCTCTGAGAGCTCCAAACCCCGGTAGTGGGTCGGAGAAGGAGCAATCGGGGCGAAAAAGGGGGTCAAGCTCCCCCCCCCCAGAGGGGGGGGGCAGGAGCACTCCCATCTGCAGCTGGGCCTGGAGAAACCTACGCATCATCCGGTCCAAGTCTGCGTCGGACATACTGCGGTTTGACCTTGATGAGGCCACTGAGGTGGGCCAGGAGTGCTGCCTCGATGACCTCGAAGGTGACCGGGTCTCCTCCTCCTCCGGCCCCAGGAGGAAGTGGGGGGATCGGAACCGGGAAGAAGACTCGGAGGCACTGGGAGGAGAAACCCATTTGGCTGGCGGGGCCGATGCAGAAGCTTTGGCCCGCCCGTTATGGTGCTTTTCCTGGTGTTTCTCCTTTCTGCCTTCCCTCTCCTCCTGGCCCAAGGTGGGAGGTTGAGTCCCAGCCAGGGGAAGGGGAATAGCAGCCGTGGTAGGTGCCATGGAGGGACCAGAGGACAAAGCCGGGTCCGGGGGCAGAAGTCCCGCCATAATCAGCTTCGCCCTCCGGTCCTTAAGGGCCCTGGGGTTGAACGCTGCGCAAATAGTGCAGCTGGAGGAAAGGTGTTCAACCCCAAGGCATAAAATGCACCAAGTGTGGCCATCCGCCGGGGACAGTTTATGGCCACACTCAGTACACTTAGAGAAAAATGTTTTGGGTGCCTCTGCCATTATCAAGGAAAACAACACACTCGCTAGGCCCCAAAACCACACACCCTAACGCAAAACACGGGGGGGATACTAAAAAGGAAATACTAAAAAAGATCAATAAGCCTTAACGCTACTGGGAGAATACTTAATACACACACACACAAAAATTCTGATTAACTAAAGAAAGGAAAGATTTTTCTCACAAAACCACAGAAAACACGCCTGGAAGCTCGATCGAGCTGCTGAAGAGAACCGCGGCAAACTAGATCTGAGGTCAGGAAGGGATAGCAGGGGATTATGGGCAAGGGGGAGGAAATTGGAGCTCGGATCTTAGCTGTTGGAAGCTGCTGGCTCGGATCCGATATGGATCCGATAACCCATAGGTTGATGGACAAATGAAGTTAACTACTTCAGATCATCTATTTTCTCCTGTGGAAGAAATGCTCTTTGAACTGAGGTGTCCAGGAGACACCCCAGAAAAACAATCCTTTAAGGAGGAGGCAGAAAGGAGGTCTGAATGTTCTGTTGGAATGGAATCTCAGCTTGGGTATGAGATCCGAGATTCATGACACTTTGAAAAAGATTGCAAAGAAAAGCAAGCCGCCTAAATAAGGAAAGATGTGAATTCCTTGCAGTCTGCAATAGGCTATCACAGTTGGGAGGGTGGCCTAATGGTTAAGGTGTTTGCCTTACAAACACAAGGTGCACGGTTTGAGTCTCACAAGGGATAATTGGCTAAGCTTAAAATGGCTCACAAGGGCAGTTAGCTTAGTACTGATCTATGAACCTATGAACAGGAGCTAGACATGTGAATCTCTTGCAGTCTTCAGCAGGCTATCACAAGACATGGACATGTGAATCCCCTGCAGTAGGCTATCACACAAGCTGGACACTTTGTAAACACCCTTGGAGCAGTAGGTAGGCCCAAGGGTAATGTAGAGAACCAATCATGTGATCCAGACAGAAAAAAAACCTTAAGATCTAAAATAAGGATTTATAGCAAGAAGATGGACTCTAAGGTCAATAAAGAAACTAAAATGAGGAATAGGGAAACAAGTTATGAATTGACAACATTCTGAACTTGAGGAAAAGCACAAACTGGTTCAGAAAGGAAAGGTCCAGAAGTAGTCTACAAGAATCTTCTCTCTTTGGCATGGGAAACATCCTTAAATAAAACCATTCTCCAAACGAGGAGGAAGAAAAGCTATCACCTCCTGAGTAAACGTATGCTGGATTACTGGAGGACAAGAGTCTGGTCTGGCAGGTGAGGAGGAATTCCCTGAAAAGTTGGGAGAGGCTCACATTGCCATCTCTACCCATGATGGATTACTCTCCATACCCATCTGTCTAAAACAATCTTGTAAGAGACAGAGAGAGAGAAGGAGGTTCAGACTTTCTGGAAGGATTAAGGGACTGCGAGGATGGAAGGGAGTCAGTCCCTCATGCAGTCACTTAGACTTATTAAACTAAACGTGTCCAACCTGCGGGCCGCATGCGGCCCTCAAAGCTCTTCCATGCGGCCCTCAACCTCTAACTGCAATATCGATGCACGCATGCCCCAAAACATTTTTTTTGTTTTGTGTTTTTCACTCCCGTGACCTGTAATGCTAATGTCGGTGTGCACATGCGCCAAAGCACCCTTCTAGTTTTGTTTTTGAGCCAAAAAAGGGTCAATGTGTTTACGCCATTATTTTGAGCCGAACAATCAGTGTGTGTGTGTGTGTGTGTGTGTGTGTGTGTGTGTGTGTGTGTGTGTGTGTGTGTGTGTGTGTGTGTGTTCTCGCTGAAGAGGGACTCATGTATGGATTTGCCGCTGTTGCCTTTGAAAGGGACAGCAATTACATGTTTTAATAGGTAAGTATGGAGTGAGTGTGTAAGAGAGAGAGAGAGAGAGAGAGAGAGATTTAATATGTATACTGAATATAATTTTGCAAATGGAATTCTTAGTTAAACATGCCCCTCTTCTTGAGCAACTAGACTTGAGTAACCAATATTATATCTTAGCCATCCAGCTGGGAAAGGTTAGTATGTGGATTTTCCATATAGTTTGATGAAGGCTATGCTACTTACCCAAGGACTACATATATGGCTATCCATCCAGCCATCGTGTTGCTGAACTACATTGTTTGATAATGAGAGGAGCTTTTTACAGAAGTTGAAGGTTTTTGTGTCAAGAACCTCTCCACAAAAAGTGGCTTGTTTATGTTGCAGTGAAGGCTGTGGTCTTTTTAGTGAGCATTTTAAGTATAACCAGTATTTCTGAGGTAGAGGAAGTCTCTTAAGGCAGGATCTTTCTTAGCCTGGAAAGCAAGCCAGTGATGAAATTTATAGGGGCCAGTGAGAAACAGATCAAAGCAAGAAACTTTTTAGTCTGTTTGGATAACTAAGTGAACTCAGTCCTTCGACCTTTTTTGTCAGAAATGGTTGTAGTCTTTCTTTTGGCAGGATGTTTTGTTGAGGCACATGCCAAAAGGGGCATTGCACTCAATAATGGCTCTTGTAAAGGAAGAATACAGGGATGTTATGACCTCCTTGTCCCTGGATGAGGTACCCTTACTAATGAAGTGGGCCATGTAAAAAGCTTTCCTTACAACGGAGACAACGTGGTGGTCAAAAGCCAGGTTTCTATCAACCTGGGTGCCCAAGCACCTCACGACTTACTGCATGCTTACAACACTGTTATTAATGTGATAATTTGTGGGGACATCACTCTCCTCAAAGGGGATGATGATGCATTTTTTGACATTTAACTTGAGGCCATATTTCTGCCCCAGTTATTTGTTTGGGTGAGACCCTCTTGTAGCTTATTCAGAATTGTTTTATTAAGTCAGTAATGTGAATTATTTACTTTATTGCAAATTCGTTGGGTTATTTTTGTGGATTATCATATTGTAGGACTGCTGATGTTGACATTGTATGTAGATGGACTGCTGGAGTGGTTTTCCCAGTGAGAAATGCTAGTGCTGTAGTGAATATCTGTTTATTTGTAAAAAAAAAAAAAAATATATATATATATATATATATATATATATATATATATATATATATATATATATATATATAGATATAGATATATAGATATAGATATATTAACTAATATGTTAGAGTTAACTGTTAGATTAGAGAATTAGAATTAAAATGAGAATTAGAATTTTAAGGCAAATATTAGGCATTTATTACATTTATTCATTGTTCAAATGCACCTACAGTACAGCCAGGAGGTCGACTGTGGTCTTCCGGAGCAACAAAAGAGTTAACTATATGATATATTTTATATGCGGCCCCAAGACCATTTCTGTTCACTCAATGTGGCCCCAGCAAGCCAAAAGGTTGGACACCCCTGTATTAGACCATCCTTTGTTTGAGAGGTGTTCCCGTTGTCTTTTCAGAACCTCACTGCCATTGCTTTGTTTTTCTAGCAGATTGCTAAGATTGTTTATTCTGCTTTTTAAAGTAAGCTGTAGAGGGTGCACTGAATCCTCTGGTAAACTTGGAGAAAGGGGGACTGAAAAACAGAGATCCCTTGAATCGGATCCAATTTTTCATCACACTTTTTAATGACCTCCTCAACAGTGGGTCCAAAAAGTAGCTCTCTGTCCCAATGGGAATTTAAAATTTCATTTTTGACATGCTCTGGAAAGTTTTGAGAATGCAGCCAGAAAAAAAAAGCAAAAAAAAAAAAAAAACTCCTTATAACACTTTCTGTGGCAGCAGCCCTGGAGGTGGTATCAATTCAGTCATATGCACATTTCAAACAACATGTAGTCACTTCAGACCAAAGGTTTCACATCCAAGAAGAAAGAGGTCATCATCCCTCTCTACTCATTCCTCATTAGATCAATCTTTGAATATAATGCCTTGTTTGGCATGCACCTTATCAGACACCTACAATAGCTGGAGAGGCCACATAAGTACTTACAAAAGGGATCCTAGGCCATAAACACATATCCTACATGGACAGACTCAAGAACCTTCAGCTGTTCTCAGTCTCTTATCGTCTACTTAGAGGTGATCTCTGCTTGACTTACAAAGCCATATCTGATTCAACCCTACTTGAAATGCTTCACCTAAAGAAATCCATATCCCCCCATGCCACATGCTCCAGAGATCACAACCTCATTACCACAATTAACAGAACATGCTGGTGGGACAGGTTCATCTCCCAAAGACTGCCCATACTCTGCAATAAGCTTCCCATTCATGTCAAGCAGAGCATCTCGCTGATTCTCTTCAAGAGAAATCTTAACGAGTGGATGGGTAACAAAGTTCACTCCAGTTGCCCTATTGGATAGGGTGATGATGTGAGGTAGTGCCAGCTGTGCTGGAGGGGGGGGAATAAGGCAGTGCATTTGTAACATATACCAGTATAGCTGGCTGGAGTTTTGTAAAGAATTATATGTCATTTGAATATCAAACTGATTTATACAGATGCTTGTGTTGAAAATGTATTTGCAATGTTGCTTGTGTTAAAAATGTATCAACAGTGGGTTCTGCTGGACAGAAAAAAATATGTATGTCAGACTGTACTGCTGTAACTGATTAAATGGATATATTTTAACGGAGAATACTGGAAGGGAAGGGTTAAGCTCAGCTCAGCTAACCTTAAGAAAAATAGCCTGAAATTAAATTACTTGGTTTAGGCCATAAAGATTTTATCTCACAGGTCTGAATGCAGCCAGAGATGCAATGCCTGTGAAAAACATGGACTGGGATTGTCCTTAGTGGCAAACTAATTGCTACTCTGAGGTGTCAGAGTATGGCTTCTTAGTTTCTGCAGGAAGGGTGGAAGTGCTGGAATTATTTTACAGTTTCCAGATGCTGTAATTAACTTAGCTAAAGTTCTATGTCTGTATTGTGACACATCTGTTCCAAATCCTGGCTCGGTTGCTAGTGAGGGGGTAGTGTGGGAACCACAGTGTCAGGTGACCAGATGTGATCTCATTCTGTAGCCAGCACTGAAACTGTATTCGAATACTAGTAGAAGATGTGATAGATGCACTCCTGTATTCTAGGACTTGACAAAACACACTTATCCAACTTCTTCTTGTCTTGCTTTAGTAATTAACTAGGGAACACTAATTCTTCAGTTAGTTAGAAAATATAGTGAGATTAGTGCGATTAGCCAAGTATTGTTTTTCTAGTAGAAGATGTGATAGATGCACTCCTGTTTTCTGGGACCTGACAAGACACACTTATCCAACTTCTTCTTGTCTTGCTTTAGTAATTAACTAGGGAACAGTAATTCTTCAGTTAGTTAGAAAATATAGTGAGATTAGTGCAATTAGCCAAGTATTGTTTTTCTGTACCTGGTGTTTATTGTAAATAGATATTCAGTATTTCATGTTTTTTATTTCACTATTTATTATTAAATATATTTATACCTTCCATTATGGCTGGTCTTTTAGAAAACATTTAATGTTTGAGAGTAATTACATTTATTTAGTGACACTGTGGCTCCACATTCCTGAAAGTCTTGCTGCTTAGTCAAACATTACTATATGTACAAGTATTAATTTTACTGAGAGTAATTGGGTACACTGGTAAGAGCCTCAGAGTAGCTGGCTTTGGATGTTCTGGTGACAGTCTATCTACCTTATATTCTAGGTGGAGGTGGCAAAGCGGGTATGCTATGCCAGCATTTTCCAGGTGTGTGTCTGGGGATTCTTATTTTGGACCTAGAGAGAAAGCCCAGCCTCAGGACTGGAATGTGCATTCCCTGTGTGCTCTTAAGGGAAATTTACTTGGTGAAGAGAGCTGCATCTAAAAATACTGTGTGTGTGTGTGTGTATTTTTCTCTAAGTGAAGATTCACCACCAGTGTCAGGTCAGTGGTGAGGATTGGGGTTCCTTGATCACTGGTCCAAAGGAGGAATTTCACAAAAGGTACCAGAACTTGTCAGAAATTTAGGATGCATGGCTAGGCTTAAGAAGGCCCTTGTAGTTGTTAGCCTAGTAAACACCTATGAGCTGCTCCCCAAGCAAAAGTGGCTGTGGGAGAACTGATAATGTAATCCAGACACAAAAACAAAAAAACTTAACAAACACCTGAAGTTTGGATGAATAGGGATTTTTATAAAAAAGCATATTTTAAGTCTAGTGTTATCGGGAAACTTAAACACGGAAAAAAAGACAACAGGTTGTGAAGCGACATCATTTTGAATTCAGGTACCATCAAAAACAGGTTTATGAAAGAAAGATCCAGAACTGGTCTCCAAGCATTGTTTTCTTTGGCACCCCTTGAATAAAACTCCTTCCTAACCTGAGAAGGAGGAACTGATTCTATCACTCCCTGGGGCAGCACGTGATGAAGAACAGAAGGAAACAAGAGAGTCTGATTTGCAGGATGAGGAATGTCCCCCTGGAAAGGAGGAATGTCCTCCCATTGCCAACTGTAACCCCACTGAATGACTTTCAGAACTCATTTGTCTGAAGCAATCCATTGCTAAACAGAAAAATGGAGACTCAGACTTTCTGGAAGAGAATAGGGGCCAGGGTGGGAGGGCGTCGCAAGGACTCTTGAACTTGTTGGGCTTTCCCTGATTTTGGGAGGTTTGAGACTTTGTTTTGAAACCCCTTGCCATTTCTTCTTAAAAGTCTGTTTACCTGAATTCTGGTGAGACTGTTTATTCTTGTTTTTTTCCCAAACTGGATGAGGACAAAGAAAATCTATTGACAATTTGGAAAAGGAGGGCTGAAAAATCTTAGAGATTCCCTGAATCAGCTTACCCCTTTCATCACAGTTTTTGATCACCTCTGCAAACATAGGGGCCAAACACAATTTCTGTGTAATGGTGAATTTAAAATCTCATTTTTAAAATCATCTGGGTGGTTCTGAGAATGCAGCCAAGCAAAATTCCTTAAAACAGTACCAGTGGCACAGCCCTGGAAGAATTATCAACAGAATCACACATACGCTGCAAACAATGAGCAGCGGCCTGTGCAATAAAAGAAACAAGTTATTCAAATCATGTTCTTCTCTTCTTCATAAGAAAATGGGGATAAAACATTTCTCATACATTCACAATATGTCAGAAAAAGAAGTTATGTACTTACCATAATGTTCCATCTATGTTGTTGAACTTTGTTCATTCTTGACAGATAGGATTCGGTTCCGATCCTCAGAACCAGCTCGGCAGTTATACAGCTCGTGCCAGTCAAAAATTCTCAAGCCAAGTCTCTACCCACAATGCCCCTGTACTCATTAGCTCAGATTGAGTTTGCAAAACTGCAGCAAGATGAAGCATCTTGTATAATAATAATAATAATAATAACAATAATAGAGAGGAAGCCATGTCCAAGGTAAAAAGCCAAGCATAAGCCCAGGACAAAGGCTACAATCCTCCAGAATATCTGAAAGGGGGGGATGTCAAGAATGAATGAAAATCGACAACACAGATGGAACGTTATGGTGAGTACCTAACTTCTTTATCTTATTTTGTCAATCTTCGTTTATTCTTGACAGATGGGACAGAGTCCCCAGCTACCTATACCCTGGATGGCCTTATGGAAGGATATTCCTGAGCACAACATAACCAAATGATGCTCTTCCCCTGGAGACCATATCCAATATGTAATGAGTGATAAAGGTATGAGGCATAGCCCAAGTGGCTGTCTCACATATTTCATCCAGAGAAGCCTTGGAATGAAAAACAACTGAAGTGGCCACTGATATGTTTGAGTGTGCCCTTACAGGAGCAGGTAATTTATGATTATGATCATAAATAAAGGTGACGCAATCTCTTAGCCATTTTGACAGGGTCACCTTGGAGACTGGTTTACCAATCCTTGGTCCTGAAAAGGAAAGAAACAGTTGGTCTGAAGATCAACCATCCTTAGTCCAGTCCAGATAAAATCTCAGCTGTCTGTGAACATCCAGCATATGTACACAGTATTCAACCTTGTTAAAGAAATTTGGAAAGAAAATTGGCAAATGAATGGACTGATTGATGTTTGATTCAGAGACATCTTAAGAAGAAAAGAAGGATTAGTTTTCAAGGACACTATCTTTATGGAAGATTACATATGGCGGTTTTGCACAAAGTGCTTATATTTCTGAAACCCTTCTGGCAGAGGTAATAGCAACTTGAAAAAAGGTTTTCCAGGAGAGGAATTTGAGTTGACAAGTGGCTGCTGGCTTTAAGGGAGGTAATACCAAATGTTGCAAAATGAAAGTAAGATCTCACAGTGGTAATGGATCCTTGCATAGGGGTTTTAGATGAAAACTTTACATAAGCAATGGGATTAAGGAGTGGCTACCACAACCATTGTGAAAATTAAAGATAGCTGCTCGACTGTGACAGTAGAGGCAGACGCTCCATGATTAAAATAATCTACCAAAAATTCTAAGATTTTTTTCAACAGGAGCTGAAAAGAGATCTAGATTATTCTCAGAAGCCCAAAGAGAGAATCTTTTCCATTTATTGTCATATAACTTCCTGGTGGATGGTGTATGAGAAGCCAGAAGAATTTTATGGACAGGGAAAGTAACAGAAGATTGCTTAGTGATAACTGGAATTGGAGAAACCAAGCCGTGAGCTTGAGGGATTGAAGGTCTGGGTGTAACAGCCCTTGGGGGTGTGAGAGTAGATCCAGAGCTGGGTCCAGAATCCAAGGTCAGTGAAATGAGTGAGGCCATAGGAAGGGAAACCAAACCTGCCTGGGCCAGAACGGAGCAATGAGGATTACTCTGGATTGCAACCTTTTGGCTTTCTTCAGAAACAGGGGAATGAGGGGAACTGGGGGGAATGCATAAATGAGACCCGGGGGCCAATCTAGAAGGAGAGCATCTCTGGGGGACTCTCCATGTGGAGGGAGTAGGGCAAAGTAAGTGCTGCATTTGTTGTTTACCAGGGAGGCAAGCAGGTCACGCCAAGGTTTGCCCTACTGGCGAAACATCTGTTTTTGCCACTTTGGGATTCAGAGACCACTTGTGAGGCAGTAATATTTGTCTACTCAACTTGTCCAATATCACGTTGAAACACCCTAGGATGTGCGTGCCACAAGAAAGCGGTTGGAAGATATTGCCCATTGACAAACTCAGAGCTTCCAGGCAGAGGGGTTAGGATTTGGATCCCCCTTGCTTGTTGATATACCAGACTACCGACATGTTGTCTGATTGGAGTGCAACTGTTCCCGGAGGAAGAACATTCTGAAAGGCTTGCAATGCTAAGAGCACTGCTCTCATCTCTCCAGAATGCTGATGTGCAAGCAGGCCTCTTAGGGAGACTAAGTGCCTTGGACTGTCTTTTCCAGAAAATGCCCCCACCCCCACCCCATCTGGAAGGTGTCTGTGGTTGCTATGGCCTTTGGTTGTTGGGGAACAAAGGGTTGTCCCATGAAGATCTCTTCTGACTCCACCAAGACAGGTATTTCATTCATGCAAGTTTGTATTATTAAAATTGGGTGACTTAATGGGTGATTAAGAATGGACCATTGTGAGGCTAGAAGCCATTGAAGTATTCTCATATGAAACCGTGCCACGGGAACTAAGCTAATAGCTGCTGGCATGGAACCCAGGGTTTGCAGAAGAAGAGCAGGTATTTTTCGCCTTGGTAATATGGATGGAACTTGACATCTTATTTTCTGAAGCCTGTGAAGTGGTAGAAAGGCTATGCAGGAGACTGTATGGAGTTGTGTCATGATATACTCAAAAGTCTTGAGGGGGGGACAGCTGAGGTCATAGTTTACTGTTATGCCAAGCTGTCTGAACAGATGTGTAATGGAGTCCAAGTTATGAATCAGCAGATGCCTGGTGGGGGTGGTGAGGAGCCAGTCATCTAGATAATAAAACACCTAGAATCCAAGTAATCTCACGTGGGCCATGATGGCCACCATACATTTGAACACCCTGGCTGTGGTGAGACCAAATGGTAGCACCCTAACTAATAATGGCTCCCAGCTGAAAGCGGAGAAAACTTCTTGAGCACTTGCCGATTTATTATGTGATAATACACATCCTGAAGGTCTATAGAGCACATCCAACTGTCTTTCTCCAGAAAAGAGAGGCTAGACTGAACCATGACCATCCGGAATTTGTCTGCTGGCCAAATTTGTTTAAAAGGCTGAGGTCTAGTATTGGCCTCCACTCCCCTGTCTTTTTTGGCACTAAAAAGAATCTTGAGTAGAATCCGGATTTTAGCTGGTCTGGTGGGACTTCTTCGATGACTCTTTTTTGAAGCAGCCTGTTTATTTCTTGGGCAGTTTGATCCCTTTGATGGGGGTGGAACATCTGGGATTTTCCTTTGAGAGTGGGAAATTACATTGAAGGGGATACTGTAACCTCCGGCAATGATCTTCTACACCCATGAACCGGTTATTTGATGCCAGGCTGAGAAGTGCAGAGAAAGTCTTACCCTGACTGCTTCCAGAGGTAAGCAATCAGGCCTCGTTTTAGGAGCGTTGGTAGGGCTATCCAGAGAAGGAATCTCTGGACTCCTGGCATTGCGGGCCACCTCTACCTCAGGGTTGGAGTCTGGCATCTGAGCTCTCCATTCTGCCTCTAGGGGAACAGCTGCCACGTGTGTCATGGAAAAGTCCCTGAAACTTTTTGAACCACATTTTCCCACTAATCTAATTCCTGGAGAAGGACAGTTGAGGAGTAGAAAAACGAATGCCCATGGCAGACAGGATCTTACCATCCTTTTCACATCTGATGAGTGTGCCCTTAATTTTAGGGCCAAACAGGGGAAGATTCGTCTGAGTGCTGACGAAGAAAGACTTGAAGGGCTCCGTGAAGTCACAAAAATGCATCCAGGCATGTTGCTTAATGGCAACATCGAAACCCACTGCTCTGGTCATCCCTTTGACTGCATGAGCAATAAGTCGCATCGACGAGTTCGAAATAGACTCCAGGGTGGCTAGCTATGAGGTAACCTTATCTTGTACCTGTCTAGATACAGCCCCACCTAGAGTTTCTGATAATTCTTTAATCAAGTCTCTCTGGAGTCTTGTAAAATGTGCCATAAAATTCACAGGCGTAAGAGAAAAGTCGATGAGGCATAGACCAGCTTTCCAAATCTGTCCATCGTCCTGGACTCCATGTTAGGAAGATGAACAGAAGGACTCTCCTCAGCTAGTTCCTTTTAGTGGCTGCCGCCACCACGATGGCATCTACTGACAAACCCTTTGCTCAACATTGGTGGTCTTCCTGTGGGGATAGTTTGTCCTGTCTCCAGGGGATAGGCTCTATGGTGTCAGGAGCCTTCAAAGCCCACTGCACGATTACTTTTACCAGGTTGTCAGGAGGTGAGGATACCCAGGAGGTAGATGGCCGAGCACCAAAGGCTTGCAAGTACACGGTTTCCTCTGAGGATGGGTCTTGGGACTTTCAGTTACTCCTCTGTTTCACAATCTCTAGGATGGATCTAAAGGAGACATCCTTGGGGGGGGTGACCATGGAGAACCCACCCCTTCATCAAAATCAGTGTCTTCCATGATGGATTCTTCAGGGAAATCTAGATGCTTCCTCTTGCAACTTTTTTCTGGGTGGCTCCTCAATGGGAATTTCTGGGGAGGACTCCAAAGAAGGACCCTGTACATGAGCAACTTGAAGCTTCAGTGCTTGCTGTCCTGTCGTAGAGACAGGTGTCAACTCTGGAGCAGAGGAAAGGGAATCGTGGCACTCTGAGGTGGGTGCAACCAGTTAGAAGCCTTTAGAGACTAAGGCCCTCTCCATAACCTGAAAGGCGGCACTCCCTGAAGAGGACTGGAAGTTCGGAACCAAGAAAGATCACCTCAAAACCGAGGTCACACTCCACTCTGAGAAGCCACCCTTCAAGGTTGGAGCCAAGGAAGGACCCACAACTGCCAAGGTTTCTGGAACTGACAGCACCATTCCCAAAGTGGGTGCTGACCCGGGAACCATGGAACTGATGGAGCTGTCTCAACCCAGAGACTCAGTTGGCTCTGAAACAGGAACCGAAGAAGTCAGAGCAACTTTCAGCACTGAGATGGATACACGCACCTAACGGCAAAGAGACAGCCAGTACCAGGAGTATCAAAGTGCTGGGCTCTGAAACTGCAGTCATAGTCAGAGGAGGACACTTAGGAGTCCCCAGGAGAAAAGATCCTTGATCCATATGGGAAATGGGGATGAAAAAGAGCAAGGATACCTCTGGCCAGTAACAGCTGATCTAACGACATCCAGTTCTGAGAGACCCCTGGAGAACCATACCAAAATGGCTGCAAACGAGTCAAGGCATTCTAAAAATGGACTTACTACTTGTCCTACATAGGGATCTATCACGAGAGAACATCTTGTCCTGGACACTTCTAATTTAGGTTTTGGCACCGAGAGGGTAGACTGAAATTGAATCGGTGTCAATGTAGCAAGTTGCATTGAAATAAATGAAGTCTGTGCCAAGCCAGTAACCATAGACATCGGCGCCAGCAAGGCAGTTGATTGCACCATAGAGGCTGATCCTGCTGAGGAGTCACAATTGTGTAATCTAGGAGCCTTGGTCCCAACAAATACAGAACTGAGGATTTCCATTTGGGAGCCTCTGGAACCAAGGGTGAGGTCGGTACAGACAGGCTTTTCTTTTTTGAAGGATCCTGTTTTACATCTGCCTTAGACAAGGCATATCTGAAGGGGGATTTAAGGAGACTTTTGAGTAAGAGCTTGTTCCAATGCTCTGCCAATGTTCTTTGACTGAAACCTTACAAATTTCGCAGTCCATTTCCAAATGAGATGCCCCTAAGCAGTATACACAAGAAAGATGCCCATTAGAATTGGGGCTTGATATTTGTTGCTGAAGCACCTACCAAGAGGAGAAAACACTGAGAGAAGAAAGGAGCCACTTTTGAGATTTTAAGTATTTAAAACTGCATTGCCGCCTACTTTTCGGCGTTTTCCGGCTTGCAAAAGTTGATATCTGTGTTAGAAACAGTATTTAGAACATACCTAGAGCCTGTTTATTGCATTTTTTGTGTTGCACTTAATTTAAAATTGTTTTTTCTTAAAATTGCATTTTACCTGCCTCTGACCTAGCACACACGTGTTGGGGTCATTTATTGCACTGTTCTGACTAGTTTGCTACTTGTGTGTCTCTGCTATCCTTAAAAAAAAAAAAAAAAAAAAAAAAAATCTTGCTATTTTCCCACTTTCTATAATTTAAAAAAAAGTTCAGTTACAGAGTTGCTGTTCTGAACTGTTTGTAAGTTTCTTGGAGGCCAGTGCTTACTTGGGCTAAAGGGAAGTCTCTGTGTTCACCAGTGGCAGTGGTTAACACTGAACAGCCTTGCCTGTCCCTGTAGGAGTGGTTACTGCCTAGAAACTGTAGTTTTATTGGCCATTTTGGGTCAATTCCAAACTCCTTGATCTCTCTCTCTTAAAACCCTGCAACTCTCTTTTTGCGCGGTCTTGCGCACAGAGCAGCGTCGGGCAGCGCCGGTGAGCTGGGGTATACTATACCTGGCTCCACAAAGTCTGCGCTGCAAATTTTCCCTTAGAACTAGGCAAGCCTCAACTCAAGTGCTTCAGATCAACTGCTCTTATTGCAGCACTTGCATAACCCAAATCAGCACTTGTCCAAATCTCCTAGACAACACTATTATAATACAGCATAAGACCCTCGATTGTCCGTAAGACAAGTGAAAGTTACTTTTCCAAGCATGTCCAGAGGTCAGCTTCAGGTGTACTCTCCAGTTCATCTGGTGGAATTGGGCATCCTGAGGCAATGTCACAACTGCCTCATGTATACAGACAATCCTCTCCTTTTACCTCCAGACACAAACACTTCTGAGAGACGCAAATACACAGCCAGACTGGAGGCTAAGCGCTCTCAACCCATGACTGTAACAGACAGTCAAGAGGAGAAGAGACACACTAGCATCACACCACCAGTCACACATGGATCTACAAAACAAGTACCGGCAAAACATACACATAAATACACAACAACATATTCGGAGGCACTAGGTACCAATCTGAAAAAGAAATAGTGCCCTCCAAAGCAGACAAGCAAGCAACCTGCACCTCCAAACACAAGCCAGAAAACACACAATTCACCTCAGCAGTGTGCCTCACAACAGCCCCTAAGGCAAAACACCATACCCAACACGCTAGTAATAGGAGACTCTATAGTAAGGCACACAGATGTTCCACTCACCAGGCTGAACAAGGAGAAGGTTACTGTCTGCTGCCTGTCAGGTGCTAGGATCCACCACATAACACAGGCACTTAGGTCACTCCAGAACAAGTACAAGTATGACGCTGTCATTGTACATGTTGGTGTGAATGATCTAAGACATACCTCCCTGGACTACATGAAGAGAGACATCGAGGAGATCATCTGATCATGTAGCCCAAGCTGGTATGACCCTGACCTTGAGTAGCATACTACCTTCACCTAGAATGATACCACAATACAAAGACAAAATGATCAATTTCAACAATTGGCTAAGCTTCTGGTGTCATTCTAAGGGGATCCAGTGTCTGTCTGCCTGGGATGACATGATAGACAAGCCTCGTTGTTTCGCCAGAGATGGTTTGCACCTGTTACCCCTAGGCTTTCGAATACTGGCCAAGGTTCTTGCCATCCCCAGAGTGCCTTTTTTAGGCAAGGCTCAAAGGACAACCCAACCACTGTAACAGCACAGGTAACCAAAAACTAAGGGTAATTAATGCTACTCAAAGCCAGAAGTCTCAACCTCAAAATGCACGCACTTGAGGCACTCCTCAGTATGGAGAAAATCGATGTTTGTGCAATGACGGAAACCTGGTTCAAGGCTCGAGAGAACGCCCAACACTACCAGGTTACAATGCATATCATACCTTCCAGCCTCAATTACCGGATTGCACTACAAAGGGCGGAGGTGTATCCATATTCATCAAGGATGCCCATATCTCCAGGTTAGTGGCGCAGCATGATGCCCCAGAGATCATCTATGCACAACTATCAGCAGGCAAAACCACATTTCAAGTCGTAGCCTGTTATAGATTGCCCACCATGTCCCAAGATGCTCACTCAGCATTCCTTGAGGCATTGGAAAATATAAAGGTCCTACCCAACACCATCATTTTGGGTGATTTCAACTACCCTGGTATAGACTGGGTGAACTACCAATGTTCCAACTCCTATGCTCAGCGATTCATTGAATTTATAAATTCAAATGCCCTTGAACAACTGTTATGCTCTCCCACTAGAGGGGACAACATATTGGATTTAATCATCACAAATATGGGCGCCCATTGTACCACACCCGTTACCACTCCCTCCTTGGTCAGATCAGACCACAAACTGATAACCCTAGACATCCTCACCCCTCCACCTCCTCCAGTCAAAGAAACCATCGTAATAAACCTTTCCAAAGCAAACTTCAAACTACTTGCGTCAGAAGTGGAAAGCTTCACTATTCCCTTGCAGAAGGATAACGATATCCAGGATGCAGAATCCTACACCAAGGCACTTTATATGGTTCCCCTTGATTTGATAGACATGCCAAAACACCGACGCTCAGAAGACCGACTCCAGAAGACCGACGAGACAGATGATCGACAAGGTGAAATCCCGACAGCCGAAACACTGACATGGGCAACTTGTGAGCGGGACTCAGTAAGTGTGCGATAGTGAGGGATTTAGCGTTAGGGAGCGGACAAGTAAGTGTGTGAGAGTGAGGGATTTAGGGTTAGGGTGTGGGAAAGGTGAGTGTGCGGTAGTGTCGGACTTAGGGTGCAGGTAAGGTATGTGTGCGATAGTGACTGACATGGTGGCGGGTTAAGTGAGTTAGGGTTAGGGTGCAGGTAGGGTAAGTGTGCGATAGTGACGGACTGTAGGTTTAGTGGTGGGTTAAGTGAGTTAGGGTTAGGGTGCGGGTAGGGTAAGTGTGCGGTAGTGTCGGACCTTAGGGTTAGGGTTTGGGTTACGGTTAGTGCATGTATAGTTGTGTGTAATGTGTAGTTTACATTTTGTGTGTCGGTGTTATGGTGTTCGGTTTTGTGAGTTGTCGGTTTTGTGCGTTTTCGGTCTTTTGGTGTCGGTGTTTTGGGTGTCGGCATTGTGATAGGGATCCCTTTATATACATCTTCAGGATTGCATGAACTGTGCTATCTCAAATAAAACCAAGACTCCTTCCTCAAGCAAGAAGAAACCAGTCTGGTGGACCCCGACCATAAGCAAACTATACAATAAAAGGAGGAGACTTATACAAAAAAAGGCCAAATCTCAAGTAGAAAAATCTTCCCTGATCACCTTTAGTAAGAAATTGAAGGCCCTCATCAAGTTAACTAAAGCCAATTTCGAAAAGAAAGTTGCCAAGGATGGCAAGGATAACCATAAGGCCTTCTATGGTTATGTCAAAAACCTAAATGGCAATGCTCAGGTCTGTTCTGAGCTAGTACAAAATGGAACAAAATACATTGACCCCACTGACACTGCCAACATCTTGGCTGACAGGTTCAGTGCAAATTTCTCCTCCCCCTCACCACCTACAGGGCCTATTACTATTCCAGGGGATTGTGTAACTCCAATTATTACTGATACATTTGGTTAATAAGGCTCTATCTAAAGCTAAAAACACTGCCTCCATGTTACCAGCTGGTGTCCCAGGCTGTGTTATATGCGAGCTCCAAAATGAATTAACCCCGCATCTGAATACCCTGTTCAGTCTCAGCCTCTCGACAGGATATGTGCCCATAGAATGGCACACAGCAACAGTGGTTCCGCTGCACAAGGGTGGGCCCACAACCGACCAATAAGCCTGACCAGTCTGATTTGTAAGGCAATGGAGCGAATCATTACGGAACTCATAAATGGAGAGATCGGGAACCTCCAAACACTTGACCCCACACAGTTCAGCTTCGTCAAGGGCAGATCATGCCACCTGAACCTGGTGGACTTCTTTGAGATAGTTACTCAGGCTATAGATAAGGGAAAGGAGGTACACACGGCTTACCTTGACCTTGCTAAACCATTTGACACCATTCCCCATTTGGGTATTATTGATAAACTCACCAACCTGGGCATAAACCCTTGCATCACAAGATGGATCGCAAACTGGATCTCAGACAGATCCTACAAAGTAAGAGTAGCAGGATCTATGTCCGAATCCAGACCAGTAACGAGCGGTGTGCCTCAGGGCTTTGTCCTGGTGCCCCTCCTGTTTGGCATATACTTCTCTGAAGTACAGGCAAACACTGAAGGGCTGTGGCTGACCAAGTTTGCAGACGACAGCAAACTGGGTGCTATAATAGAGTTTCCGGCCGACATGGATATCCTCCAGAAGGGCCTTAATGAGACTGATGCATGGTGTCAAAGCCATGGTCTCAAGCTAAATGCCAAAAAATGCATAGTAATCTCCTTTGGAAAAAACAGAGTACCCGCGAACTACCACATAGGAAGTAACCCCCTGAAATCTGAAGTAGTAATAAGGGATCTAGGGACCCAAGTAGATAGTCAGCTTTCCTTTGATAACCATGTTGCCAAGGTGGTTAGAAAATCCTTCTATGTGACGCATCTGATCATGAAAGGGTTCGCATCAAGATGTAATGGTGCCTCTCTACTCTTCCCTCATCAGACCCATTATTGAATACAATGCACCAACTGGTATGCACCTGGCTAGGCATCTCCAGCAGCTGGAGAGACCACAGAGGTACCTCACTAAGAGGATTACTGGCCTCAAACAGTTGCCCTATGAAGCATGATTGAAAAAACTAAGGCTTTTCTCTGTTGCATACCGCCTTCTCAGAGGCGATCTCTGTCTAACATACAGAGCCATGTCCAACCCAGAACTGTTGAACATGCTCCATCTTAGCAAAACCAAATCCACTCGAGCTACACGCTCTAGGGATATAAACCTCAGCACAACAATGAATAGAACATGCTGGAGGGATAGATTCCCTTCGCAAAGACTTCCTTTGCTATGGAACAAGGTCCCGATCTACATAAGACAGAGCCCCTCACTATCACTCTTCAAGAGGAACCTTGACGAGTGGATGGGTAACAGAAAGTTCACACCAGGGATCATACCAACAGCTCTACTAGATAGGGGCCAAGGGTACTAGCTGCTAGATCAAGGGCCTAGGGAACTAACCAAAGAGGCAGTGAATACCGCACAATGTGGCTGGGCTAATATATGCCTTCGGGCAGATAGCCCAGTACCTACCTATGAACCTATCTTCCTATCACAGTCTTTACAATGTTTGAAACCTGATGTATTGTTAGGGGTTTTGTCAGGAGATTTTTCAGTCATGGTTGGTTTATCAGACATATCCAAAATTGAAGGGAAAAATAAAAATACGAAAAAAAAAAAAAAAAAAAACCAGACTCGTGCACTCACACGCACACAAGAGGAAAGAAGAAAAGAAATCTACCAATGATGGTAGATAAGGTGAAAGAGGCTAGTGCCAACAATGGTACGAAGAAAAAACCCAAATCAGTTAAAAAAAGGTGGGTAAAGAAGGGAAATACAGTAATTTATAAGTACAACAGAACAGGAAAGAGTTTAGGGTGAAAGATTTAACTTTCTCACTAAAAGTATAAAAATAAGGCAACACTTAGCTGAGAGAAGGCTAACGCATCTTGCTGACAGAGCGGCTAACGAGATCTAGGTAGTGAGCACAAGGGCATTGTGTGTAGAGACTTTGCTTAAGAGTTTTTGGCTGGCACGAGCTGTATAAGAATAAATGAAGATTGACAGCATCAGATCAAACTTTAACATGCGTCTGGCAATTTAAAACATGTTACTAAAGACAGCCTCTACTTCTCCAGGGCTAGGGAAAGGATTTAGATACAAGAGAGAAACCTTTCCTGTTCCCTCTCCTAGGACCAACAAGACTGACTCTCTTCTTTTCCCATTGAGGGGACTCCGCGGCAGAGGATGTGGCTAATCCCCTGTCCATAGTGGCTGGAGGTGCTATATCAGAGGGATGTGGGGTACAAGATGAGTGGTCTGAGGTACAACATAAGGCAACAGCAAAGTCACCCACCTGCAGATGAGGCAAACTGCTAGCCTGATATAGTAGAAAAGGCTGTTTGCTTAACTTTTTCTTTTTGTGGCTGGAAGGACTGACAATGGGACGGATAATCTGTTCCATGGTCAAGCCAAAAATGGTGCCTCTTTCCCAGGTAAGACAAACAGCAAATGGCAGTAAAACTACCAGTCAACAAAGTTACTTTTTAGACAGAAAAAAAGAGTAAAAAGCACTTTCAAACACTATGGCAGCCCAACAGAAAATTAAACAATTTATTCACAGAAAATACGTTATCAGTTAGTTTACACTACTTCACAACTGACATAAAAGAAATGAGTGCTCCATTTAAAAGTAGATTACAATCTAGAAACAGTCCATTAAAATACAATACTCCTAGCTATAAAACAACTTTCCTGAACAGAAAAGAAATAAAACAGCAGTAAATGTAAAAGTAGATGTTTTCTTTTCCCCAAAGGAACCCTATCTGCCCAGCAAATGAAAGCACAAGGCAACCATCAATCCTCAAAAGCCTTACAGGAGCAAATTCTTCGCTGGAAGTAAAGACCTGAAGAGTTTCATGTCCAAACTTGTCTTGGTCACCTCAGCTCGATCCGTTTAACAGTTTGGGTACCTGGAAGGTGCTCTGAAGCTGGGCAACTGTTATATCCCTGGAAGGATATAACCCTATACAGCTAAGGCTACAGCAGCAGTGCTCAATATGAAGAACATTTTAGTACTCCAGAAAAATGGCCACAGGTGTGAGCATGTGCTTGTGTGTGGTATGGAAGAATCACTGAGGCAGGGCTAGCCACCCAGTGGTTTAAAGACTTGTTCTAGACAACAGTCCATGTTGATGCAACACTCCGACTCCATGTGTATAAGGATGGATGGATTTGAGTACTCCAGAAAAGATCTTCTGACATAGTAGGGCATTATAGTATCTTCTTGAGAGGATGTTAGATTTACAATATATACATCTATATGGTAACAAACCAGCTAAAGTGATTCAACACATTATGTAGCACACAAATCCTACAGAACTAGCAGTACACATTTTGTGGATTTCAAACCACATCCTATCTACACAGCGGTTACCTATTAACTCATTATCATCTGCTGGCAGTCAGTTACTGAGGTGAAACTTTCCCTGGAAAACTCTGGGAAAACCCATCTGTGATTACTGCAGCTGTATGCACGATGAACATCTAGCAGTACACATTCTGTGGATTTCAAACCACATCCTATCTACACAGCTGTTACCTATTAACTCATTATCATCTGCTGGCAGTCAGTTACTGAGGTGAAACTTTCCCTGGAAAACTCTGGGAAAACCCATCTGTGATTACTGCAGCTGTATGCACGATGAACATCTAGCAGTACACATTCTGTGGATTTCAAACCACATCCTATCTGCACAGCTGTTACCTATTAACTCATCATCTGCTGGCAGTCAGTTACTGAGGTGAAACTTTCCTGACTGCTGGCAGGCAGACTGTACAGCATTTGTCTGGAATTTACACTCAAATAGATTTTAAATGTGTGGAAAAATCTTTGTAGCTGAAAAAGTAAACACATTTTTGACTTGTGTTTTCAGAGAGAATGTTCTCACATTTTTAAGCTGTTCGATCATGGCAATGAATACTGCAAGATCAGTACCGTCATCAATGTACACTCTAACAAAAATGTTGCATTTGGTTTGCCTTTCATGCTCTGTAGACTTAAATAAGACCAGGCAGTCCATTAAACTAGGCCTACTGCAGTGAAGCTGTAAACAACACAATTAATGCTGCAAGTGTTAATTAGTTAAGCCTCGTGACACGACAGCAAACGTAAAGCGCACTGCTGGAAACAGAAGATCACATCACATCAGCATGTCTGCCCCATCATGTCACTTTAAGTTACTGCAAGACATAGGTTCATAGGTAGGTACTAGACTATCTGCCCGAAAGCATTTATAAGCTTTTGCCACCCCCTTTGATTAGTTCCCTGTGCCTCTGTCCAGCAGAGCCACTGAAGTGATCCCCGGGGTAAACTTTGTTTCCCATCCACTCGTCAAGGTTTCTCTTGAAGAGGGTTAGCGAGGAGCTCTGCCTAATGTAGACTGGAATCTTGTTCCAGAGCATGGGAAGTCTCTGGGACAGGAATCTATCCCTCCAGCACGTCCTATTTATTGTTGTGGTGAGGTTTAGATCCCTGGAGTGTGTGGCTCGAGGGGATATGGTTTTCTTTAGGTGGCGCATGTCCATCAATTCTGGGTTGGACATGGCCTTGTATGTCAGGCAGAGATCACCTCTGAGTAGGCGGTATGCAACCGAGTACAGCTGGAGTTTCTTCAGTTGAGCTGCATAGGGCATCTGCTTGAGGCCAGTGATCCTCTTGGTGAGGTACTTCTGTGGTCTTTCCATATAATACAATTCCACATAATACAAATGTCTCTGCAATACAGTACTAATTTAAGTGAAACAAACAAGAAAGGCATTTTTTCTTTCTAGTGCAAGATCATAGTGGACCTACAAACTCCCCCCCCCCTTGTACAAAGCCTTTGGCATCCCATTGCAGCTCAAAACTGATGACTCTTTCTACCAAATACAGGCATGAAAACAGAAAATTTAGTAAAATACACTTTGCACTTCAAACATGTCTAAGAGAAAGTGATGATGCTGGATAAGCTCTTTCAAATCACTACTCTGGGACAGGAGAGAATGATGGTGCTTTGTACTTCATACTGAATTCTCCTGTTAAACTCTGTGCTCATCCTTTGTCACCAGACATTGGTTTTAACAGAATATCTAATTCAGTTCAGAATTCAAGAAACAATTCAGCAGTTTATGCAATAGCAATCACTCCTATACAATATGCAGGTAGCAGGAGTAAACCATGTATAATAACAGCATGTCTTTCCTAGAGAGACATTATAATAATCTAATATGTTAACACAGAGCTCAGTATTTTATACTGAAAAGTGGCTTATCCAAAAACAAACCCTCCAACTCATCCCTCACCAATCTGAAAAGCTTCAGGAATGAAATAAATTCCACTGGAAGCCAGAACCAATTATGTAATGTAGTAAATGTACTCTTCAGCTATAAATAAAATAAATTAATTAATTAAAAAAGGCATTTGAACAGTTTTCTACATAATTTAGCGACTCCTACCACAAATGGTCCAGCCATCACAGGAGTCCTGACAATCATATCAGTGATACAGTACAATACAATCTAAGGCAAAAAGATGCAGCTAAGAGGAGTTACCAGCACATTTTTCAAGGGGGGGGGGGGGTAGAGTAAAATCTTGTGTTGAATGGCAAGAGCTGTTTCAGATTTCTGTAACTCCTCTTGCACATTCTGGCATCAGCCTCATAGTGACATGTGACAGGACTTGAGGCTTGTTCTATTTTTAATTTAATTCCTTCCTACAAGGCAGAGCTGCCTCCTTTCAGAAACAACTCTGGAATGTGGCCTGGGAGAGTGACTTGTCAAAACTGCACACTTTTCAAGACCAAGACACTCAAACCCCAGAATAAAGATGATTCTTATTAGTACCTCACAGCTCTACAATCCACTCAGCTGACAGACATCCTCTCCTATAACTCTGAACCTTCTTCACTAAAACAAAAGCATGCAAGCTATTTAACCTTCTAAGTTTGGCTAAAACTAATGTTTTTACACCAAGAATGATGAACAGAACGAGACAACCCTACATAAAAACAAGGCCTAAGAATGAAAATCAGTGGTTGCAATCTGTCATCCTCAACGTCACTTAGTATACTGTGTCAAAAAATAAAGTCTGAACCAAAACCCATAATCACAAAGTCACTTAGTATACTGTGTCAAAAAATAAAGTCTGAACCAAAACCCATAATCTCAAAGTCACTTAGTACACTGTGTCAAAAAATAAAGTCTGAACCAAAACCCATAATCTCAAAGTCACTTAGTATACTGTGTCAAAAAATAAAGTCTGAACCAAAATTAGAAGTTATGTACTCACCATAACGTTCCATCTGAGTAGGTGTATTCATTTGTCTGCAACCTGTGGGTTATGGATCCGATATCGGATCCGAACCGGCATGGTTTTCCAGCTATGGATCCAAGCTCTCAGCTCCTCCCCTCACCCATAATGCCCTGCTCTACCCTCATGACCTCAGATCGAGTTTGCCAACAGCAACAACACCCTGAAAAGGGTAACAGATAATATGCAGGAAACTGAAAGGCCAGGGGGATAGGAGGGCGGGATGGTTGCAGACAAATGAATACACCTACTCAGATGGAACGTTATGGTGAGTACATAACTTCTAAATCTGAAGTAGGAGATTCATTTGTCTGCAACCTGTGGGACAGAGTCCCCAGCTACCTGAATTTTGGGCGGCCATCATGGAAGGATATTCCGAGCACCTGAGCCAAAGGATGCTCTACCCCTAAATGCAAGATCCAACTTATAGTGGGAGATAAAAGTATGAGATGAAGCCCACGTGGCTGCTGCACAAATATCATCTAGAGGAATCCTAGCCTTGAAGGCTGCCGAGGTAGATACTGACCGGGTTGAATGGGCATTAACACCCTCCGGCGGCCTTCCTGAAGCTTGATAAGCCAATAAGATGCACTGTGAAATCCAGCGGGACAGAGAAACTTTAGAAATTGGCTTGCCCAAATTAAATTTTGCAAAGGAAATAAACAACTGGTCGGATTGCCTATGACCAGCCGTCCTGTTTAGATAAAATCTAAGTTGCCTGTGAACATCTAAAGAGTGAAGCTTATATTCACCTTTATTTTCATATTTAGGGAAGAAAACAGGGAGGTTAATGGACTGATTGATGTTTGCTTCAGAAGCGACTTTAGGAAGAAAGGACGGGTTGGTCCTGAGGTAGACACGGTCCGGATGAAATACCAAGTAAGGAGGTTTAGCTGATAATGCTTGAAGCTCTGAAACTCTCTTGGCCGATGTAATGGCTACCAAAAGGCTGTCTTGTAAGACAAGAACTTGAGATCCACCGTAGCCGCTGGTTCGAAGGGCGGTCAAGGCCTGGAGAACCAAAGAGAGGTCCCAAGGAGGAACCGCTTGTTTTACAGGGGCCTGAGAAGAAAAGTACCTTTAAGGAAAATTTTACACAATTTGGCTGACATAAGAGGATTAGAGTCATGGCCAATGTGATAATGAGAAATTGCCGCCAGTTGTACTTTGACTGTGGAACTGCTGGCACCATCGTTAAAAGAGTGGTTAGAAAGTCAAGCACTAAGGGAGAGGTACCGTGAAGGGATTCAGGCCTTGCCGCTCCGCCCACAAAGAAAACCGTTTCCACTTGCTGCGTAGACCTTCCTAGTGGACGGTTTATGAGCTGCCACCAGAATTGCCTTAACAGGTGACGAAATACCGGGAGTCCTGATCAAGAGTGGAACTGGAGCAGCCAAGCGGTCAGCTTCAGGTTGTCCAGATTCGGAGGAGGTATGCAGGATGGATGGGATATCAGATCCGAATGGGATCTAGAATCCAAGGAGGATTCACCGAGTGAGACCTTAGGAAGGGGAACCAGATCTGTCGAGGCCAAACGGAGCAATGAGAATCATTCTGCAACCCACCCGAGAGGCTTTCTGAAGAACTTGGAGCATCAGAGGCAAGGGTGGATAAGCATACAGAAGACCGGGTGGCCAAGCATGCACCAGAGCGTCTCTTGGGGAACCTCCGGGAGGAGGTATCAGAGCGAAAAACTGTCGCACTTGGTGTTTGAGGGAGAGGCAAAAGATTGCATGAAGGAGTTCCCCACCGTGCGAATATGCGTTCCGCTACTTGACAATTGAGAGACCACTCGTAAGGGGTCAGAATGGTGCGACTGAGCTTGTCCGCTAGGATGTTGGACCGACCGGAATGTGCATTGCTATTAGAAAGCGGTTGGTGGAGATTGCCCATTCCCAAACTCTCATGGCTTCTCGACAAAGGGGGTAAGACCTTGTTCCGCCTTGCTTGTTGATGTACCAGACCACAGACATGTTGTCCGATTGAATCGCAATTGTTCCCAAGGGAAGAAAGTCCTGAAGTGCTAGCAACGCTAAGAGCACTGCTCTCATCTCTAGAACGTTGATATGCAGTAAGGTCTCTGAATCGTTCCACGTGCCTTGGACGGTCCGGCCTGCAAAATGCCCCCACCCGAGGCGGAGGCGTCCGTGGTCACCGTGGCGAGAGGGGAGAAGCACAAAATGGGCGGCCTCGTGGAGAACTGGGGAGTGAAGCCACCACAAGAGGGACCGCTTGCAAGCCTTGCTGATCGCAATGGGATGATGCATAGGGAGAGCAAGGTAAGACCACTGTACTAAGAGAGTCCACTGTAGGATGCACATATTGAGCCTGGCAAGAGGGAGAAGTGCTATAGCAGACGCCATGGACCCTAGCGCCCTCACGACCAACTCCGCGGAACAGAACTTGAGTGGAGAATGGCCCGCACCTGGAGCTGCAGATTTTGAACTCTGTCCGCAGTGAGGAAGGCTCGTAAACTCCTTGTGGCTAGCCTGGCCCCTATAAAATCTAAGAGCTGTGTGGGCGCCAGGTTGGATTTCTTTGTATTTATTGTAATGCCCAGAAAAGGAGCAAGATGGAGAAAGGAGTCTCGCGCCAATAATAGTAGATGCCTTGTTGGGGCGGTAAGAAGCCAGTCATCCAGGTAGGGAAAGACCTGCACCCCCTGAAGCCTCAGGTGGGCCGCTACCACTGCTAATACTTTGGTGAACACCCTGGGGGCTGTGGTGAGACCAAAGGGAAGGACCCGGAACTGGTAGTGACTGGCTCCCAGCCGGAAGTGGAGGAACCTCCTGGAGCACCTGTCCATCAGGATGTGGTAGTATGCGTCTTTGAGGTCTATCGAGCACATCCAGTGATTTTCTCCCAGAAGGGGGAGAATAGATTGCAGAGTGACCATTCAGAATTTTTCTTAGGGGACTGCCAGATTCAAGAGAGAAAGGTCTAGAATTGGTCTTAGTTCCCCCGTCTTCTTTGGCACTAAAAAGAACCTGGAGTAGAACCCTGATCCGATCTGGTCTGGGGGGACGGGCTGGATGGCTCTTTTCTTTAGCAGATGGCCAATTTCTGCCAAAGCGGCCTCCCGTTGACCGGGTGGAACGTCTGGGAGGGACTTCAACTTTGGAAGGTGAAGAAAAGGGATGCGATATCCTCTGGATATGATTTGGAGAACCCAGCGGTCTGATGTTATGGACTCCCATGCCGCTAGGTGCCCCGAAAAATGTCCCCCGAGTGCCTCCAGAGTGGAGCAGCCGGGCAACCCCTCAGGGCTGCTGCGCGGGCCGTTCAGAGAAGGGTTCCCTGGACCCGAAGTTTCTGGGAGCCCCTCTGCCTCTAGGGCGGCGTCCTCCCTGTCCTCCTCTGCCACGGAAGGACTGGTTGTCCGGAGCAGGCTGGGACTGCTGCGACTTCCGGAACCACATCTTCTTCTGACCCTTTTGGTTCCTAGAGTAGGGCCTCTGGGGTGCAGAGAAGCGGATTCCGACGGCAGACAGCGTCTTCCGTCCTTCTCGCTCTGGGTCAACGTTTCGCGAACGGTTTTGCCAAAGAGAGCAGAACCATCAAAGGGGGCGTTCGCAAATGACGCTTTGAAGGGCTCAGAAAAATCGCAGTGACGGAGCCAGGCCTGACGTCTAGTGACTAGGCCTGCCCCTGCGGCTCTAGCGGCGCCTTCCGTAGCGTGGGAGAGTAGCCGCATAGAGGTATTAGTAACTGACCTAAGAGTGGCCATGCGGGTGGAGTGCAGCACCTTGTCCTCCTCCGACATGGACTCTGGGGGAGATGCAGCGTATTCTTTAATGAGATCTCGCTGCATCCTAATGACGTGTGCCAAGTAGTTCAGCCCTTACCGAGAAGGTCGCTGAACTAAACATCCGCTTCCCCAAGCGGTCCATCATCCGAGACTCCTTGCTCGGGGGATGGACTGAGGGACTCTCCTGAGCAAGTTCCCTCTTGGTGGCGCCGCCGTCAACATGGCATCTACCGGAGGCCCCTTACTCCAATGGGCACGGTTGGACGGTGGGCTAAGGATCCTATCGGGCCTCTTAGGAATTGGCTCCACGGTGTCCGGTTCCTTCCACGACCTGGTGGTAATGAGGTCCACCAGGGGTCGGCAGGAGGGACACCCAAGAGGTAGACGGGCCCGCTTCAAATGCCTCCAAGAACACGGACTCGTCCGGGGGAGACTTGGGGCAGACCACCCCTTATACGAGCATTTCCATGATGTCTCCAAATGAGACATCCTCGGGGTGACCGTGGGGAGCCTTCCTCTTCCTCCAAGTCCGTGTCTTCCGTGAGAGACTCGGGGGAGTCAATGTGCCTCCTTTTGCACGTATGCTTGCGAGGGACATCCTCTGGGGGGCTGTCAGAGGACTCCTCGCAAGCCGCAACCTGTTCCATTGGAGCAACTTGGGGCACAGAAGCGGGCTGTCCCAAGGGCCGGATGGTGGAAGCCTGGCCCAGTGCAGAGGGAGCGCGGGACGGAGTCGAAACAAGTGCAGGGGGTCCGGAGACCCTCAACAGGGCCCTCTCCACTACATCAAACGCCGAAGGGGAGCCGACCTCGACCAAAGGATCCGACAATCGGCTCCCCCTCGGATCCGAAGAGTGGATCGGAGCCGGCGCCGAAGCACTCTGATCTGAAGGGACAGTGCGCTCCGACACAGACGGCGCCGAAGGAGCACTGATCCCCCCGGATCCGAGGCTCGGATCCAGGCTCCGAGAGGTCGGATCCGATGCACTCGAGGGCAGGGTCGGATCCGAAGTACAAAGTACTATCGGCGCCGACCCACCCGCTCGGCTGCTCGGCTCCAGTTGCTCCGACGGCGGGTAGCAGGTCGGAGAAGGAGCAATCGGTTTGAAAAAGGGTGTTGAGCTGCCCAGAGGGGAGGCAAGAGCACTCCCATCTGCATCTGGGCCTGGATGAACCTTCTCATCATCCGGTCCAGATCAGCATCCGAAGGCTGTCGTGGATCTCGACGAGGCTACCGAGGTAGGCCTGGAGTGCCTCCTCGATAGCCTCGACGAGATCGGGTCTCCTCCTCCTCAGGTCCCGTGAAAACACACAGGAGACCGGAGCCGAAGGAGGAGACCGAGCCGACGGAGCCGGGAGAAGCCGCTTGGCTGGCGGGGCCGAAACAGAGGTCTCGCCCGCCGCTTATGGTGCTTCTCCCTCCGGTCCTTTCTTAGCATCCCTCTCCTCCGAACCAGAAACGGGAGGTTGAGTCCCAGGAGGAGGAGGGGGTGCCGCAGAGGGAATAACCGTAGGCACGGTTACTCCAGAAGGAGTGGAGGTCGGAGCTGAGTCCGGCGGTAAAAGGCCCGCCAAAACAAGCTTGGACCTCCGCTCCTTCAATGCCCTGGGGTTGAACCCTGCACAAATGGAACATCCAGATGTGAGGTGTTCAACCCCCAGGCATCTAACACACCGAGTGTGACCATCAGCTGGGGAAAGCTTATGGCCACACTCGGAGCATTTAGAAAATATAGACTTGGGCTGGTCTGCCATCCTAGTCTAAAGAAAAAAAGTAGTTACCAAACTAAAGTAACTATACAAGTAATACACACACAGGCCCAACACACACACTCTACGCCAACAGCGAGGGGAGGGATAAAACTTTTAGATTACCTCTAAAAAGTAAAAAATATCAAAGGGGAAACCTACTCTTTCACTCAAAAAATCAATACAAACTTCAAATTTCTGAAATTTAACAATAAAACTACCACTTAGCTTGAGAGCTTGAGAAACAAATCCAGTCACCATGCGCGGCAAACGAGATCTGAGGTCATGAGGGTAGAGCAGGGCATTATGGGTGAGGGGAGGAGCTGAGAGCTTGGATCCATAGCTGGAAAACCATGCTGGTTCGGATCCGATATCGGATCCATAACCCACAGGTTGCAGACAAATGAATCTCCTACTTCAGATCCCATAATTAACACTGAAAGCTTCACATCCTTTGACAGTACACTGATAATATGACAGCAGACGTTTTGGTGCCAAAAACTCATCAGACAGGCTTCACAGACAAGGCAGGCTAATGCAGTCCAGTGACCAGATGTCTGAGATTCAGAAAGAATTAAATCAAATATTTACCCCACTCATGTAGGTCAAATACAAGGCTCATGCCAACTATATTAATGTAGTACTGCTGTGGCGACCTGTGTTTGCTTGTGAAAGGGGGCAGCATAGCTGAAGTAAAATAGTCAAGATTCCCTACACTTCAGTGTGTCAGTAAGAATGAACCACTGTGCAAACTATTCTCCCCAAACCCAGCTTTACTGTCATTCCAATGCAAAGTACATATGAAGCACTGCCCACAAGCTTTAACTCAGACATGCTGTACTATATATCATCAGTACACTCACAGCCATGTGAAGCACTGCTTACAAGCTTCAGCTTAGGCATGGTACACCATATATCATTAGTACACCAACAACCATGTGAAGCACTGCTAACAAGCTTCAGCTCAGGCACAGTGTACCATACATCACAACCATGTGAAGCACTGCTCACAAGCTTCAGCTGATGCACAGTGTACCAGACATCAGTACACCAATAACCATGTGAAGCACTGCTCACAAACTTCAGCTCAGAGATGGTGTTCCACACATCATCAGTACACCAACAACCACATGAAGCACTGCTCACAGGCTTCAGTTCAGAGATGGTGTTCCACACATCATCAGTACACCAACAACCATGTGAAGCACTGCTCACGAGCTTCAGCTCACAGATGGTGTTCCATACATCATCAGTACGCCAACAACCATGTGAAGCACTGCTCACAAGCTTCAGCTCACAGATGGTGTTCCGTACACATCATCAGTACGCCAACAACCATGTGAAGCACTGCTCATGAGCTTCAGCTCAGAGATGGTGTTCCATACATCATCAGTACGCCAACAACCATGTGAAGCACTGCTCACAAGCTTCAGCTCACAGATGGTGTTCCGTACACATCATCAGTACGCCAACAACCATGTGAAGCACTGCTCATGAGCTTCAGCTCAGAGATGGAGGTCCATACATCATCAGTACTCCAACAACCATGTGAAGCACTGCTCATGAGCTTCAGCTCAGAGATGGTGTTCCATACATCATCAGTACTCCAAAACCATGTGAAGCACTGCTCACGTGCTTCAGATCAGAGATGGTTTTCCATACATCATCAGTACACCAGCAACCATGTGAAGCACTGCTCACAAGCTTCAGCTCAGAGATGGTGTTCCATTCATCATCACTATGCTAAATACAATGCATTGCAAAACCACTAACATTTAACAGACTGCACCAGCCCAAGCCACTCAAGAAAACTCTAAGATGCTCAGCACTGCTTATGGTGAAAAATGAAATGCCAGAAAGAGACAATGGTGCAAATCCTTTATTAAATTCAAATAAGGTAATAAATGCCAAGACTATTCAACTGGCTTCGATGTTACCAGCATCAAAGGTGTTACTGATGAAAATGCTGATCGCATCAAAACCAGTTTAGCAGCCTTGGCATATTTTACCTTGTTTGGATTTATTAAAAGGTTTGTACCATCTCATCATGGAATTTTATATTTCGGCACAAGCAGTGCTTTGACAATAAAAGTAACCATATATTACATAAGACTAAGGGCCACAAGGTAAAACCGTAAGTAAAACAATGGATATGCATCGAAAATAAGTTAGAAATAGGGAGGAAGGCAGCATTCTGCTTATTTACATTATTAGAGGATATTTATATGAAAAATGAATTAACTAAAATAAGTTAATAAACAGAGAACATGGAAATGTTAACTGGAAAATTACAAAAGGAAAGATTCTGGAGGCATAAAAGTGAAAATTATACAAAAGATCCAACATACACCCTGCTACAAAGTAAAGGATTCCAATAACTCAGATGATTTCTAGCATAATAAGTGGACAGTTAAGAGCTTATCAGCCTAAGTCCAAACCTGTCAGGGTAGGAGTGTAAGGAATAAAAGCAAGTTAAAAAATATCAAAAGTCCACACAGTTTAGACTGTCGCAGCACATGGCAAAAGTAGCATTCAATTAAAACATCAGTAAGGTAGCAACTGTCTTTTTTCTACATCCACAGAAAGAAGAGACACTGAAATATGATCAGGAAGAGAGACGGGAAAATAATTTGCCACAGCCTACTCTAGTCCCCACCTTTCAGTTCTCTCAATGGCTTACCGTGGTGCAATTTTCTTAGTCAGTGCCCATGCAAGACTTGGCACTGACTTACCTTGGCTGTTTTCACAAGTCACAAGATGCATGTAAAAGCGGATGTAGAGCAAAAAACTCAGCGGCTACTACCCCCCCAATTTACTGCACTTCATTCCCAGCTCTGCTCGCCTAACGTGCACCTTATCTTAATGATCTTACAGAAAATAGGCATCAACACTATCTGCTACCTCTTGTAATGCTGCACACATGCTCACCTTTGTTATGTCTACAGGTAATCCATTCTTTGCTGCTTCAATCATAGGATCTAACCCACGAGACTGGATAAGGTACATCTTTGCCCCCTCAATATCATTCTTCTGTTTGGCACGGAGTGCAGCCTGCTGGAATTGTTTCTTCCGGTTCTCTAAAAAGTCTAGTTGTTGTTGAGCTATGAAAGGGAAAAAGAAAAAAAAAAAATATATATATATATATTTTTTTTAAAGAGTAATTAATGTTAGTCTGCAGAAACAGAAATCAAAAAAGTAGTTTAATTGGGTCTATATTATAAGCAGGAAAAGACTAAACCGCGAACGCTCACATGAGCGAAAATGCCGGGAACCAAAAGTGTGATTGTGGGGTCATGTTACAGTGAGGAGTGGGATATTTGCCCTTTCCTCACTGTAGTGTGACCTCGGAGTTAGAATATTTAGTTAGCAGGGGTGTGGGGGCACAGCACCCCACAATAGCAAGTTCGATTACTGGCATTTTCGCTCATGTGAGTGTTCGCGGTTTAGTCTTTTTGTGCTTATAATATAGACCCAATTAATTTAATTATATTTTATAAAGTATTGCAAGTTACAGCTCCACCACTTTTAAACCACAGTAGTGACTCATATGGTTTAATTTTATTTAAATAAATATGTCCAAAATCACTTAACCAGACAGTGTTCTCAGGCAACTGAGAAATTGGGCCAGGCTTCTCAAAAGCCTCATGTACTGCAATGAGGCTTTTAGCTATGAACCTTAAGTAACCTAGGAGTACATGAAAACTGAAAAGAAAAATACTCGGTCATAAACTATGAAAATTGTGGATAACCAGACAGGCCAGTTCTCCTTTTTGACGCTTTAAACTTTCTGCTTCTTTGACTCTGAACAGGAACCCTTCTAATAAGAAAGGCTGCATTATTAAATCTAAACTTAATACACTCATTTCTCAAACTGACTGCAAATTAGATGAACAAAAAAGACAAGCCAACCTGCTTAAAGGACAGCTGAAGCATCCTGACTGGTAATCCTACAGATATGTAGTATAGTTATTAACTGTCCTTCAGACCAAATGCAGCTGTGTCCTCCTCCAAGAGCTGAATCGCTCCTGTAGTTTGCAAGTAAATTCAAACCAGAGTCAAAAGGTCACATAGACAAATCAATCAGCAAAAACTACAAGAAAAGCCTAGCCACACTAAAGCTTTCACTGTGTGATGCCTTCAACTTCCTGTAATATAGGCCCATGGAATATATGGTTCAGCTATATGGCTTTTGATGGTCCATGATGTTTTACTTTTCAGCAAGTGAATGTTTAATGACACTCCACATGTAAAATCAACGCACAAGGACAACCAAACAAAAAATAACGCTGCAATAATTTCAAACACGTATTCGTCAGTATTCACTTCTTCAGAAATGGCTAACAGTTCTAAATGTGTTTTATATATATATATATATATATATATATATATATATATATATATATATATATGTGTGTGTGTGTGTGTGTATGTCAGCTGTTATTTAAATCAGCCAATACAATCCCCTACTCGCTTAATAATAAAATTGAATAAACAGTTAAGCATTTGGTGTTAAAAATTAAACAAACCCGCAGGCTTCTTTACAAAAGTACAATGTCATAAAACTCACACTGTAGTTGTAACAATTGAATACATGTTCTTTAAATAATTTGTGAATTTTACAGTGGTCTTAAATAACTTAAAAAACTTAATATTTCAAGAACACGTTAGTGTTTTCTCCATATTAATACACTACCACCCTCTAGTGGTGAAACAAAATAATTGACATTGGAAGAGATATAAATGTTAAAAGGTGAATAAATAATATAAATCTTATGTAACATAAGATACATGATAAAATTCATACCTGTTTAGAAAAATATATAAAAATATATGAATATATACAACATGTATATTGGTGAATAATTATAAAGTACAGTTCAGTACCTACCATAAATGTAGATGTTCGAGTGTATTCACTGTTGCAGTCATTACACTTGGGTTATCCTGCTGGCAGGCGACCCGCAGTTGGCCCGAGTTCCAGTCTTGGTCCAGCGTCGGTTGCTGTCGCCTCTTCCCTGACATCAGTGCTCCAGGGGTATAAAAGTTGCAACCGACGCCATTTTCTTCAGTTTTTCTTGCCCCAGATGTCAGGTGCTCCCAGATAGGAAGGCTGAAAAGATATAAATATGCCAAACAACCATGCATATATTACTATAAACATTTCCTTCATCTACAAGCAAATACACCACATAGGTTGTATAGAGTTGAGAAGTACAGAATAGTCCCAGCAAAGAGGGGGATGGTGGGAGGGTAACCTGGACTGCAACAGTGAATACACTCGAACATCTACATTTATGGTAGGTACACAACCGTACTATGTTCATCGTGTTTCACTGTTGCAGTCATTACACTTGGGTAGAATCCCAAAGTTGAGGTTGGGTGGCTGGGTCTAGACTGGATTTGGCGAGGCTAACAAGCCCTGCAGAACTGCGGTGGCAAAGCCTGCTCTGGATTTAGAGTAGAGAGGTAGGTGGTAGTGCTTGGTGAAAGTGTGCACTGAGCTCCAGGATGCAGCTTCTAATATGTCTTTGATTGGTACCCCTCTGAGGAAAGCTGCAAGTGGCTGATGGTCTGGTAGAATGAGGCCTAATGCCCTTAGGCACAGATTTGCCATGTTGTGCATAACAGAAGCGGATGCAGTGTCCTATCCATTTGGAGATTGTCTGCTTCGTAATAGACTTTCCTTGTGATCCTGCAGCATACGCTACAAACAAACAGTTGCTCAGTTTTTCTGAAAGCTTTTGTTTTGTCCAAGTAAAATCGTAGCTGCCTGTGTATATCCAAAGCGTGCAGAAGTATTTCCCCTTTATTCTGGGGATTTGGGTAGAAAGTAGGCAAATGAATGGTTTGGTTTAAGGCCACATTGGAGACCACTTTTGGCATGAATGTTGGGTTTGTTCTAAGAGAAACCCTGTCTTGATGAAAAATGAGGAAAGGTTCCTCAGCCATCAAAGCCTGTAACTCTGAGACTCTTCTTGCTGAAGTTATTGCTAGGAGCAGAGCAGTTTTCCATGACAAGAATTTAAGATCAGCTGTGCTGGCTGGTTCAAATGGAGGCAGTGTTAGTTTTTCCAAAACAAAATTGAGGTCTCAAGTAGGTACTGATGCTCTTATAGGGGGTCTTATATTCTTTGCCCCTCTGAAGTACTGTCGTAGTAGAGGATGTGAAAAAATAGGAGGATCTGCATTGTAATGAGCTGAAATGGCAGAGGCATGGATTTTAATAAATGAAAAAGATAGGCCTTTGTCTAACATCTCAGTCAAGTATTGCAAAATCTGAGGTATATTAGGGACCAGTGGGTCGAGCCCTTGTGCCTGGTTCCAAGCACAGAATCTCTTCCATTTTTCTGCATAAGATTTCCTAGCGCTGGGCCTCCTGGCTTCCAAAATTACATCCATAACAGCTTTAGAGACAGGTGCAGTCTGAGTGGCTACATTATCCGCCATGCTGCCAGGTTTAAGATTCTGAGTTGACTGTGCAGAATCTGATTGTTTTGCTGTGTCAGAAGATGAGGGAGTTGAGGTAGAGGCCAAGGTGGGCCTTGGGACAAAGTCTTTAGGATTGGGTACCAGTGCTGGCGTGGCCAGTCTGGTGCAATCAGGATCATTTTTGGCCTCTCTTGTCTGATGTTTAGAAGCACCTTGGTGAGAAGAGGCATCGGAGGGAAGGCATAGACTGTCAGGTTTTTCCAGCTGAATGATAGAGCATCCACTTTCCATGCTTGAGAGTGATAAGTCCTTGTCTAAAATTTCTGTATTTGGCAACTGTGAGGGGAGGCAAAAAGATCTATGCCTGGACGTCCCCACTCCCTTGTTATCATGCTGAACACTTGTGGATTTAGCTTCCATTCATGAGGATCCATGAGATTTCTGCTTAGTTCGTCTGCCAGTGTATTTTTTGTTCCTGGCAGGAATTGTGCTTGCAGATGTACCTGGTAGGTCAGGGCTGTGTTCCACAAAGTGATGGCTTGTCTGCATATGGAGTAGGAATGCGTGCCTCCTTGCTTGTCTATGTACCACATAACTGTGGTATTGTCCATCTTTTTTAATAGTTGTCCTGGGTGTATTAGGTCCTTGAAGGCTGTCAGGGCATTCCGTACAGCTAGCATCTCTTTTTGATTGATTTGAAGATGCATTTGTTCCTTGGGCCACGTGCCCTGAATACATTTTCCTGCCATATGTGCTCCCCAGGCATAATCCGATGCATCCGTTGTTATTGTCTGCCTGGCTGTAGGTAAGGTGAAAGGCTGTCCCTTGTTGTGGTGACAGGCCTGGGACCACCATCAAAACTCCTGTTGTAGGCAGGGGATCAAGGTTATGATTGTCTCATGGCTGTGACAATGCTGAGTCCAAACACTTTTTAGATACCATTGTAGTTTCCTCATATGCAGTTTTGCATATGGAATTAGTAGAATGCAGGATGCCATGAAACCCAGGGCCTGCAGAATTTTTCTTGCAGGGAGCTGGATCTTTGTAGCCATCATTTGAAAGTAATGAGTCAGTTGCCTTTGTTTGCCTAGTGTGAGATAAGCCATCTGGGCAGTTGTATTTAAGCTTGCACCTAGGAATATTATTCTCTTGAGAGGGCACTAGTTTTGATTTCTTTTCGTTTACTGTGTACCCTAGGCAAATTAGCAACCTTTTTACAAACGCCAGGTGCTTTAGAAGAATGTCCTTGCTCTCTGCTTGAATAAGGCAGTCGTCCAAGTAGGGACATATTTGAATTCCTTTTTGTCTGCAAAATGCAATTACTGGTGCCAGTTATTTTGTGAAGACCCTGGCTGCAGTAGATAAGCCAAAGGGCAGTGCAGAGAATTGGTAATGCACTGAGCCTGCTATAAATCTGAGGTATCTTCTGCACGATTGTATGATTGGGATGTGCAGGTATGCCTCCTTGAGATCCAAAGTAACTAGCTAAGCCTCCTTGCCCAGCATGGGCTGAAGTTGTTGTAGTGTTAACATTTTGAATTTTGGTACATCAAGGAAAGTATTTAAGACTGACAGGTCCAGTATTGGTCTCCAGGCTTTGTCTTTTCTGGGTACTAAGAAAAGTCTTGAGTAAAATCCTTGTCCCTGTTCTTCTTGTGGAACTTTTTGAATAGCTCCCATATCCATAAAAGCAGCAATCTGTTTTTGTGCCTCTGCCCATTGGTTTTGTGGCAGGTTTGGCATACCTTTTAGTTTTGGAAGCATGTGGAAGTGGACCTGTACCCCTGAGAAACTATATTCAGCACCCCTTGGTCTTGGGTATGTGCCAATTTTTTGAGAAAAGTGCTAGCTTCCCCCCTAGGGGTGCTGCCAACAGGTAAGAGCTTGGCATTTGCAGAGGGAAGTCACTGTGACTGTTTCCTGTAAGGTTGTGATTTGTCTTCTCCTCCTTTGGGGGCTGAAGCACCCCATTGTTTAGGTCTGTAGGAGCCTTGGGGCTGAGATCTGCCTCTTGGGCGTCTGTGTCTGCCTCTTTGTGGCCTGTCTGACACTGGAAAGGACCAATTTTTGAAGGCCAGTTTCTGCTAAATCTAGGTGGTTGAACCTGTAAGAAATCTTTCACCGTTTGCATTGACTTTGCTTTATCTTCCATTTTCTTTAACACCTCTTCTGCCTTAACACCAAACAAAGTATCATGCTGTAGTGGAGTATCCAATAATTTTACTTTAACATGGTCAGGTAAACTTTGTTCTTTCAACCAAGCCTGTCTTCGAATAACTGAGCCTGTAACTGTGGCTCTACACAAAGCCTCTAATGAATCAAAACCACATTGCAGAGTATGCTTTCCCACTTGTTCAACTGCATGCAATAAATCCTGCATTTCTTTACTGTCAAGACGTTCTATATTTGTAACCATTTTCTGCTTTAACAATGACATGAGATACTGTTGATATTTAAGCATGTGAAACTTGACAGTTTAAAGCTCTTACAGCTAAAGTAGCAGAAGTGTAAACTTTTTTACCCCATCTGTCCAGAGCTCTGGAATCCCTATCTCAGGGGACAGGGTTTTTGGCAGTGGGAGCTTTAACCCCTTTAGGACCCTGAGAAATTGTTTCTGGGTCTGCAGTGGGGTTTTTGTAAAGAAATGTATGAGAGTCAGGGACCCTGTAGTACCTGTCTGGCTTTACTGGTGCAGGGGGTAAAGAATCTGGAGACAGACTGGATTCAGAAAAACATCATCTGCAATATCAAGCACAGGAGGGATAGCCAGGGGCCTGTGCTGAGGCAATAAAAGGAAATCTCTGAGCCTTTTCTTGGATTCTGAGTAATCCTGGCTCTCCCAGTGGAAATGCCCCCTCATGGTGTGCAGGGTTTTCCCAAAAGAATAATCCTCAGGCAGTGAGGCTGAAGGAATGGACTCCAGCATCAGAGTCCTCATAGGGAGGGAGGGAGAGAGAGAATAGCCCTGATCAGAAGAAGAATCAGAGGAAATGGAAACCTGATCAGAGGAATCATAATAAGTGTCTTGCCTAGGCCTTTTGTCAGGAGGGGGATGGGAGCCCCCGATTAAAGTAATAAGGTCTTCGGCCATTTTAAGCATCTGTTTCTTTGGCATGGATGACTGTTCTGGAGAATGCTGCACTTGTTTCCTTGGGCCATTTTAAGCATCTGTTTCTTTGGCATGGATGACTGTTCTGGAGAATGCTGCACTTGTTTCCTTGGGCCATTTTAAGCATCTGTTTCTTTGGCATGGATGCCTGTTCTGGAGAATGCTGTACTTGTTTCCTTGGGCCATTTTAAGCATCTGTTTCTTTGGCATGGATGCCTGTTCAGGAGAATGATGTACTTGTTTCCTTGTCTTTAATAGTGTTTTTGACTTTGCCTTTGCTGCTGTAGTAGCCTTAATTGTAAGCTGTGAAGGTCTGAAAACACCCTCAGAAGCCGGTGCCTGCTCAGTGGTTCCGGACCCATCTGAGGGTATAGTTCCCGTAGGCCCAATACCTTGAGTTTCCACAGGCCTCGGGGCCTCCACGTGGCTGTTGGTTACGGCCTGTGGCTCTGAGGTAGCGGGTGTCAGGGGCTGCGAAAGCGTCTCACTGAGAACCGGCGACTGGCCTAGAAGAGGCTTCGTCATCGGTTTTGGACCTTTGATGCCTGTCTTTTTCTTTGTCTTTGCGTTTTTTATACATTCCGGTCGTCGGTTGTTCCGAAAGCATTATATAATTAAATCTTCATCCAAAATAATCTAAAGCAAAATCAAACCAACGTTTAATAGTGTGTTTATTGAATCTAGCACAAAACCGACAACTAGTAACATCGTGATCAGGCAAGGAATGCAGTAAGAGTTAAAGTCCTTATGAGGTATTTGCTTCCCACAAGAAATACAATTAACTTTTACTGACATCGGTCTGGAGCAAGAAAAAGTTTCCCCAATGGGGTACTTAGCTTTATTGAAGACTTTGGTTCTGAAATTCAATTTTGAAAATTTCAGGAGTCGGCCGACCGGCACTTGCAAACTGCTTTTGCTTCGGGCACCGCGCGGCAAGAAAGACTGAAGAAAATGGCGTCGGTTGCAACTTTTATACCCTTGGCGCACTGACGTCAGGGAAGAGGCGACAGCAACCGACGCCGGACCAAGACTTTGGATCTCGGGCCGACTGTGGGTCGCCTGCCAGCAGGATAACCCAAGTGTAATGACTGCAACAGTGAAACGCGATGAACATCTTGGCTGATCTCAGTTTTAATACAGGTTTTAAAGAAATCATTTCATTTAAGCATGGATAGCTACCAGCTGCCAAAGTTAGTTGCCAAAACAGCTCTTTACATTCTAAACGGGCCTCCCAAGGTCCACCCCTAGGGTCTAGGGGGACTACCTCAATGGCAAAAAATTTTTTTGGCAATGCTGACAAATTTCTTGAGTTTTATGATTATGCTTCAAGTACAACGGAATTTTTAAAGTTTGCCTACAAAATAGATGGTTCTCAACTCAGTTTTTTTAGATGTGTGTATACAAAGAACAAATCAGGGTTTGAAGTCTAAAATATACAGGAAGGAGACCTTCTTCAATACTTACCTGCATTACACCAGCTCACATCCTCCTCATCAAAAGAAGGCAATTGTCAAGGGGCAGTTGGTAAGAGCCAGCAGGATGACCTCAGATGAACCTGACTTTCAACTAGAATGTGAATTTATTGCAAACATGTTTTTAGAAAGAGGTTATTCAGATGATTTGATAAAAAGGGTGACCGACGAAGTAAGAAAAGCAAGGACAACTAGATTTTTGCCTATTTTAGGAAATGCAACAAAAATTTTAAATACCATCAACACTAACGTTAATTTTCCAGTTGATGGAAAACATTATCAGTCGGCTTTGACCATCACTTATAATGGTGAGACTAACAGGGTTAAGAACATTATACATGACGAGTGGAACAGGTTTGCCAACTTCTCAGATTTAAATTTAAATTTTGAAGAACCCCTTAGATTGTTTTTTAAAAAAGGACAAAATATTAAGAACATATTGGAGGGTGGAAAAAGTACAGTTTTGTACCTACCATAAATGTAGATGTTTGAGTGTTCACCCTGTTGCAGTCATCACACTTGGGTTATCCTGCCGTCAGGCGGTCCCCGCAGTCGGCCTGAATTCCAAAGTCTTGGTCCGGCGTCGGTTGCTGTCACGTCTTCCCTGACGTCAGTGTGCCAGGGGTATATAAGAGGTATCCGACGCCATTTTCTTCAGTTTTTCTTGCCCCAGATGTCAGGTGCCCCCAAAAGGTAGGCAAAAAAAAAAATATATATATATATATATATATATATATATATATATATACGTACATATGGCTATATAAAAAATAAAACAAAACCCTTAGGTACAAGCAAATACACCACAGAGGTAGAATAGGATAAAGTGGTAGAGTTAAGTTCAGCTAGTTCAGAGGGGATGGAGGAAGGGTAACCTGGACTGCAGCAGGGTGAACACTCGAAAATCTACATTTATGGTAGGTACAAAACTGTACTATGTTCATCGTGTTACCCTGCTGCAGTCATCACACTTGGGTTGAATCCCAAAGCTAAGGAGGGGAGGTGGAGTCAAACAGGGTTAGAAGAAGCTAGTAGACCCTGCAAAACTGCAGTGGCAAAACCACCTCTAGTCTTAGAGTAAAGAGGTAAGTGATAGTGTTTGGTGAAGGTGTGCACTGAACTCAAAGTAGCAGCTTCCAGAATATCCTTGGTTGGCACTCCTCTGAGAAAGGCTGCTGATGTAGCTGTAGCCCTGGTGGAGTGGGACCTAATGTTAGCAGGTACTGGTTTCCCATTATGTGTGTAGCAGAAACGTATGCAATGTCCTATCCATTTAGAAATGGTCTGTTTTGAGATAGCTTTTCCTTGTGATCCTGTAGCATAGGCTACAAAGAGCTGGTCAGTTTTTCTGAAAGCCTTAGTTTTATCCAAGTAGTAACGCAATTGCCTGTGAATGTCCAAAGAGTGCAGGAGTCTTTCTCCTTTGTTCTGGGGATTTGGGAAGAAGGTGGGCAAGTGAATGGTTTGGTTTAGGGCCACACTGGATAGCACCTTTGGCATAAAGGAAGGATTCGTTCGTAGAGAAACTCTGTCTTGATGAAAAATGAGGAAAGGTTCCACTGCCATTACTGCCTGTAGCTCTGAGACTCTTCTAGCTGAGGTTATTGCTAGTAGTAGGGCAGTTTTCCATGAAATAAATTTTAAATCAGTTGAAAAAGCTGGTTCAAAGGGCAGCAGTGTAAGCTTTTCCAGGACAAAGTTGAGATCCCAAGTAGGTGCTGGAGCTCTCCTTGGCGGTCTTAAGTTTTTAGCCCCTCTGAGGTACTGTCTTAGGAGTGGATGTGAAAATAAAGGAGGATCCGTGCTGTATTGAGCTGAAATTGATGAGGCGTGGATCTTAATAGATGAAAAGGAAAGTCCTTTGTGTAACATCTCAGTTAAATATTGTAGAATCTGAGGAATATTCGGCTCCAGGGGATTTAGGCCTTAAGTCTGGTTCCAGGCACAAAATCTTTTCCATTTGTCTGAGTAGGTTTTCCTGGTGCTGGGCCTCCTGGCTTCCAGAATGACATCCATAACAGCTTTGGATAAAGGTGTTGGCTGGTTGTTTAGGTAATTTGCCATGCAGCCAGGTTTAAAGTCTTGAGCTGGCTGTGTAGAATCAGATTGTCTCGCTGGGTGAGCAGGTGAGGAATTTGTGGCAAAATCCATGGTGGGCCCTGAGCCATGTTCCTTAAGATTGGATACCAATGTTGGCATGGCCAGTCTGGTGCAACGAGAATCATTTGTGGCCTCTCTAATCTGACTTTCAGCAGTACCTTTGCTAGAAGAGGCAGTGGAGGGTAGGTATACACTGTTAATGTATTCCAACTGAATGAGAGGGTGTCCACTTTCCAAGCTAGTGGATGGAAGGTCCTTGTGCAAAATTTTTGAAGTTGGTGGTTGTGGGGGCTTGCAAACAGATCTATGTCTGGGCGTTCCCATTTTTGAGCTATCATTGCAAATACTTGTGGATCTAGTTTCCATTCGTGTGGATCCATGATGTTTCTGCTTAGGTCGTCTGCCAATGTGTTTTTCTTTCCTGGCAGGAATTGTGCTTGTAACTGAACCTGGTAAGAAAATGCAGTGTTCCACAAGGTCATTGCTTGCCTGCATAGAGGGTAGGAATGTGTGCCCCCTTGCTTATGTACCACATAACTGTGGTGTTGTCTGTCCTTATTAGTAGTTGCCCTGGGTGTAGAAGGTCCTTGAAAGCTGTTAGGGCATTCTGCACTACTAGCATTTCTTTTTGATTGATATGCAGGTGTCTCTGATCTTTAGTCCATTTGCCCTGAATGCACTGTCCTGCCATGTGTGCTCCCCAGGCATAGTCTGATGCATCTGTTGTCATAGTTTGCCTGGCTGTGGGTAAGGTGAAAGGCTGACCCTTGTTGAGGTGACATGCCTGTGCCCACCATAGAAACTCCTGTTGAAGGCAGGGAATGAGTGGTATCATTGTTTCCAAGCAGTGGCTGTGTTGAGTCCATATGCTTTTTAGGTACCATTGTAATTTCCTCATATGCAGTTTTGCAAATGGTATTAGTAGTATGCAAGATGCCATGAATCCCAAGGCCTGCAGAATTTTTCTTGCAGGGAGTTGGGTCTTTGTTGCCATTATTTTGAAATACTGAAACAGCTGTCGTTGTTTGTCTGGCGTGAGATAAGCCATCTGGGCCATTGTATTCAAGCTGGCACCCAGGAATATTATGTTTTGTGAGGGCACTAGCTTTGATTTCTTTTCGTTTACTGTGTACCCTAGGCAACTTAGAAGGTGTTTGACAAATGCCAGATGCTGTAAAAGAATGTCCTTGCTTTCTGCTTGAATAAGACAGTCATCCAGGTATGGGTATATTTGAATTCCTCTTTGTCTGCAGTATGCAATTACTGGTGCCAGGCATTTTGTGAAGACCCTGGGCGCAGTAGATAAGCCAAAGGGCAGTGCAGAGAATTGATAATGCGTTGAACCTGCAATGAAGTGGAGGTATCTTCTGCAATTTTGTCTGATAGGGACATGCACGTATGCCTCCTTGAGGTCCAAAGTGACTAGCCAAGCATTCTTGCCCAGCATGGGAAGAAGCTGCTGTAGTGTTAGCATCTTGAATTTTGGCACTTTCAGATAGGTGTTCAGAATTGAAAGATCCAGAATGGGTCTCCATGCTTTGTCCTTTCTTGGAACTAGGAAGAGTCTTGAGTAAAATCCTTGTCCTTGCTCCTGTGTAGGTACCTGTTGAATGACTCTCATGTTCATGAGAGCTGTAATTTGTTTTTGTGCCTCTGCCCATTGATTTGGTGGCAGGTTTGGCATTCCTTTGATCCTTGGTAAGGTATGAAAGTGGAATCTGTATCCTTGAGAGACCACGTTTAGAACCCATTTGTCTTTTGTGATGATGTGCCAGTTGTCTGCAAAAAATGTTAGTTTTCCTCCCAAGGGTGTTGCCAGGAGAAATTTGCTTGGTAGTTTGAGGATTGAGTCATTGTGTTTGCCTTCTGCTAGCTTGGGGCCTGTCTTCTCCTCCTTTCTGGGTAGCAGAACCCCATTGGCGAGGTTTGTAAGGGCCCTGTGACTGACCTCTGCCCCTTGGGCGTATGTACTTGCCCCTCTGTGATCTGTCTGAAGCTGGAAAGGACCAATTTTTTGTTGGCCAATTTCTGCTGAAGCGAGGGGGTTGTACCTGCAAGAAATCCTTGTCCGTTTGCATAGATTCAGCCTTATCCTCCATTTTCTTTAAAACCTCTTCTGCTTTGACACCAAATAATACATCTTGTTGTAAAGGTGCATCTAATAATTTTGCTTTAACATGGTCAGGGAGGGTTTGCTCTTTTAACTAAGCATGTCTACGAATGACAGAGCCAGTAACAGCTGCTCTACAGGAAGCTTCCAATGAATCTAATCCACATTGTAAAGTATGCTTGCCCACCTGTTCAGCTGCATGTAACAGATCCGGCATTTCCTTGAATTCAGGCTGTTCTGAATGTGTGCTCATTTTTTGTTTTAACTGAGACATCAGGAATTGTTGATATTTCAACATGTGAAACTGGCAATTTAATGCTCTCATAGCCAGAGTTGCAAAGGTGTATATTTTCTTTCCCCATCTATCTAGGGCTCTGGAATCCCTTTCAGAGGGCACAGGATTTTTAGCCATAGAAGCTTTTGCTCCCTTAGGACCATGGAATATGGTTTCTGGGTCAGCTATAGGGTTTTTATAAAGGAATTTGTATGAGTCAGGTACTCTGTAGTATCTGTCTGGTTTGGCTGGAGCAGGAGGTAGAGAGTCTGGATTTAAACTAGACTCCAAGTAGACATCATCCACAATATCTAAAACAGGAGGGATAGCAAGAGGTCTGTGCTGGGGTAATAAAAGGAACTCTCTGAGCCTTTTCTTAGAATCTGAGTAATCCTGGCCTTCCCAGTGGGAATGTTCCCTCGTGGTATGTAATGTTTCCCCAAAGGAGTAGTCTTCAGGGGGAGATGCTGAGGGAATAGAGTCTTCAGCATCAGAATCCTCATAGGGTGGAAACGTGTGATCCTGTTCCTCAGAAGAATCTGAGGAGAGAGAAAGCTGGTCAGAGGATGCATAATCCTCCTCTTGTCTTGGTCTTTTATCAGGAGGGGGATGGGAACCCCTGATAAGGGTAATTAAATCTTCAGCCATCTTAAGCATCTGTTTCTTAGGCATGGGGCCTTGACCTGTAGACTGATGAACAGTTTTCTTAGGTTTTAAAGGAGTTTTAAGCTTAAGATTTAATGGTGAGTATAGTCGGTCTGAAGACACATTCTGCAACCGAAGGTGTTTCCTCTGCACCGGTGTCTAATTCTGCTCCGGTGTTGGTAGATGGCTTCGTCGGCCTAGTAGACTCTGCTTGGGAGTCGGCAGCTGTCTGGGGTTCCATCTCTGCGGTCGTCAGGGGCTGCGTAGGCGCCTCACTAAAAACCGGAGAACCGACGACAGGCCCAGCTGAGGCCTCGAGGTCTGGCTTATTCCTAGGCTGCCTGTCCTTATCCTTGTGTTTTTTATGAATTGCAGTCGTCGGCTGCTCTGACGGCATGATATAATTAAATTTCCTACCAAAGTAATGCCGTGCAAAGTCAAAACGGCGTTTGATAGTGCGTTTATTAAACCTAGCGCAAAACCGACAACCTGTGACGTTGTGGTCTGGGCCTAGGCAAGGTATACAAGAGGAATGGAAGTCCTTATGAGGTATTTGCTTCCCACAAGAAATGCAATTGTTAACTTTTTCTGACATCGGACTGAGGCAAGAAAATGTTTCCCAACGGGGTACTTAGCTTTATTGAAGACTTCGGACTGAAATTCAAATCGAAAATCTCAGGTGTCGGCCGACCGGCACTTGAGAACTGCTTCTGCTTCGGGCACCGCTCGGCAAGAAAGACTGAAGAAAATGGGGTCAGATTTCCACACTGACATCAGGGAAGAAGTGACAGCAACCGACGCCGGACCAAGACTTTGGAATTCGGGCCGACTGCGGGACCGCCTGATGGCAGGATAACCCAAGTGTGATGACTGCAGCAGGGTAACACGATGAACATCAGGTTATACACCTCTCTAACAAAAAAGGTACACACAAATGTGGAAATTGCCATTATTGTGTCAGCATCAGGGAAGTAGATAACATATTTTTGAAAAGTAGAGGTTAAATTATTACCAAAGGATTTGCAAACTGCAACACTTGTGGTTTGGTATAGATTGTGACGTGAAATATGTGACTCCTTCTACATTGGCAAAACAGAGAGAAAACTGAGACAAAGGGTGTACGAGCACTTATATGATTTAAGAAAAGAAAATGTAAACAATGCATTGTTTAAACACACTTTATCATGTAAGTCAGCAAAATATAAATTTTTTGTCATTGAGGTAGTCCCCCTAGACCCTAGGGGTGGACCTTGGGAGGCCCGTTTAGAATATAAAGAGCTGTTTTGACAACTAACTTTGGCAGCTGGTAGCTATCCAGGCTTAAATGAAATGATTTCTTTAAAACCTGTATTAAAAGTGAGATCAGCCAAGTTATAATTATTCACCAATATACATGTTGTATATATTCATATATTTTTATATATTTTTCTAAACAGGTATGAATTTTATCATGTATCTTACGTTACATAAGATTTATATTAGCGTTCCTTCGTTGAAGGCTGTGCGTCAGGCCCGGCAAGCCAGCACGTAAAACTCTACTGCCAATCATTAGCGGATCGGAGTTCCACTGTGGCAACCCCTAACTGGGAAAAGCCGAAAGACACTAACAATTCACCTTTTAACATTTATATCTCTTCCAATGTCAATTATTTTGTTTCACCACTAGAGGGTGGTAGTGTATTAATATGGAGAAAACACTAACGTGTTCTTGAAATATTAAGTTTTTTAAGTTAAGACCACTGTAAAATTCACAAATTATTTAAAGAACATGTATTCAATTGTTACAACTAAAATGTGAGTTTTATGACATTGCACTTTTGTAAAGAAACCTGCGGGTTTGTTTAATGTTTAATTTTTAACAACAAATGCTTAACTGTTTATTCAATTTTATTATTAAGTGAGTAGGGGATTGTATTGGCTGATTTAAATAACAGCTGACATACATACATACATATATATATATATATATATATATATATATATATATATATATAAACACATTTAGAACTGTTAACCATTTCTGAAGAAGTGAATACTGACGAAAATGTGTTTGAAATTATTGCAGCGTTATTTTTTGTTTGGTTGTCCTTGTGCGTTGATTTTACGTGTGGAGTGCCATTAAACGCTCACTTGCTGATTTGCTGTGCCTTTCATTTGGTTATCAGTGACAGTTTGGGCACAAAGACCACTTTTTGTGTTTACTTTTCCCTTTTTTAGTCTTTACAGACATATTCAAGCCAATAAAGCAAAACCCCAATAGCTGTGGATATGCATGTTTTGGTCTTCTTATGACTTCAACAGCATAGCATAAGTGGACTATCTGGCTATACTTTAAAAACAAAAGGTCTTTAAACACATCTGATGTCCATAACCATTAAGGTGTCTGCAAAATATCTCAACTAACATCTATAACAAAGACTAAAAAGTCACACAGACAAATCAATTAGTAAATTCAGTGGACACTTAATTCTGCACAGCTGAAACTCAGCTTCAAGTTATCAGTGTTCATACCCACGAACTCTCTCTAAACTCACCATTTTACTTTTCTACTCTTTCAATCACTAAAACCAGAAGCTTTTATCCAAAACCGACCAACCACCTTAACTGCTAAACCTTTGATAGTATTAAGCTTAAAGTAAGTTATAAAAAGTGCTCAGACATTCTGTTTGATTTGCTGGTCTTGGACAAATCGCTGAAATCTGAATGCCTACATGTCGAAGCAAAAGATGCACATGCATAACATTTACTAACATGCACCATACATTACAAACTGACATGCAGGATAATTTTTAGTAAGGCAGGTAACACGTGTATTAAGTACTTCCACAAATCAAGGTTGTAAGATAGTAAGGCAGCTCTGAAATAAATAAAAAAACACAGCTTAGTCACAGCGATATGTGACTGACTAACTAATCAGAGTATTGTCAGATAGCTGCTCTCTCACACATGCTGTCTATATGAAGGTGTGCTCTTGCTTGCATGCTGAAGGACCAAAGATTACTCAGTGCAGTTAATAGTTGCACAGTTTTCTCAGTATCACATGTGCACCAAAGGAGTACCTCAAATCTGATCACTGATGGAACCTCCTGGCTGCCTCGAACCTGTCCCCTACAACTACACAAACTAAACCAGAACTTGGAAGTTTGGAAAAGGGTGGCAGCAACTGGCAGGGAAAGATACACAAGGAACACATGCCTTCATTAGTGTAGGAGATGAAATTAGAAGTTATGTACCTACCATAACGTTCCATGTTAGTTGTCTTCTCTCACCTTCTTTCTTGCTGGATGGGGTTCGGAGCCGATCCTCGGCTCCGACTCGGCACTAGCTTTAGCTCGAGAACTCCTTTTACCAGCTCGAGGCAACCCTATATCCCATGATGCAAGGCGGAACTACCTCAGATCTCCTTTGGTAGCTAACTAACCCTGCTAAAGACTTATCCTAAAATAATTAGGAACCATGGTTCCTAAAAGAAGTCCTCATAACAATGCTCCAGAGGAAGCAATCTAATAGGAACTCTCCAAGATCTGTCCAGGCCAGGGGGAAGGAGGGAGGGCCTTAAGAAAGAAGGCGAGAAGACAACTAACATGGAAGGTTATGGTAGGTACATAACTTCTAAATGTTAAGTTGTCAATCTCGCCTTCATTCTTGCTGGATGGGACCGCGTCCCTAGCACCTGTATCCCGGGTGGCTCAATGGAACAGACTCTTGAGAACAGTGGAACCAAAACTGGCCCTATCTCTGGAGGCCAAATCCAACTTGTAATGAGACACAAAGGTATGAGGCGTGGCCCAAGTAGCTGCTGCACAAATAGTGTCAATGGGAAGTCTATCCTGAAAGGCTACAGAAGTGGATAGACTCCTGGTCGAATGTGCTTTTGGCTTAGAAGATAGTTGTTTGCCCCTTAGAGAGTACACATAGGAAATGGTGGAAGTCAACCATCTAGATAAGGTCACTTTAGATACTGGAAGACCCAACCTGTTTCCTGCATAGGAGACAAACAATTGGTCTGATTTTCTAACTTGTTTAGTCCTATGTAGGTAGTACCTGAGCTGGCGGTGAACATCCAAAAAATGTAGCTTCTGTTCAGCTCTGTCAGAATAGTTAGGAAAGAAAACTGGTAGATCAATAGATTGGTTAATATTGGCTTGAGATACAACTTTGGGAAGAAAGGAAGGGTTAGTTCTGAGCGAAACCCTATCCTTATGAAACACCAGATAAGGTGAACGAATACAGAGGGCCTGAATCTCAGAAACTCTTCTTGCAGAGGTAACAGCCAGCAAAAATATAGTTTTCCATGTCAACAACTTTAAAGAACACGTAGCAGACGGTTCAAAAGGAGGTAGAATTAGGGATGCCAACATTAAGTTCAGATCCCATTGCGGAGGAGGATGTTTCACAGGCGGTTTTAGGAGAAAAACTCCTCTCAAAAGGCTTTGCATAACTTATGAGACATGATGTTATTGTCCTGCAAGCCAACATGAAATTTGGAAATAGCAGCCATTTGTACTTTGACTGTAGATGATGACGATCCTGAATGAAAAACCTCCGCCAGGAAATCCAAAACAGAATGTATAGGAGCGGTGAGAGGATCAATATTTCTGGCGTTTGCCCAAATAGAAAAACGTCGCCACTTGCTAGCATAAACAGTTCTAGTGGACGACTTTAAAGAAGACACTAAAATGTCTCTGACTGAGTCAGAAATCATTGGTAGCCTGGCTAGGGAAGGAAGTGGAGCAACCAAGCAGTGAGGTTGAGAGAATGAATGGCTCGGTGCTGCTGACCCGACTGGTGGATCAAAAGATCCGTAACTGGGTCCAGATGCCAGGGCTGCACCAGAAGGTGATGATGTAGAGACGGAAACCAAATTTGTCGAGGCCAATATGGAGCAATGAGGATCAATTTCGCTCTCAGAACGGTGGCTTTCTGAATGACTTGTGGAATCAATGGAAAGGGTGGAAAAGCATAAAGAAGTCCCCGAGGCCAATCCTGGGTTAGAGAGTCTCTCAAGGGTTGGCCTGGAAGAGGAAATAGTGTGAAGTAATCTGAGCACTTGCTGTTTTGAGGGGTAGCGAAAAGATCGCAACAAGGGGTGCCCCACTTCAGAAAAATCTGATCCACTACAGATTGATTGAGAGACCACTCGTGAGGCATCCGAATAGATCTGCTTAGCCTGTCCGCCAATAGGTTGGACCTGCCGGGGATGTGCGTTGCTATCAGAAACCGCTGAGAAGAGATCGCCCATTGCCAAAGTCTGAGAGCTTCTCGACATAAGGGATAGGACCTGGTTCCGCCCTGTTTGTTGATGTACCAGACCACGGACATGTTGTCCGTCTGTACTGCAATAGTCCCTGTGGGAAGAAAGTCGTCGAGGGCTTGCAGCGTTAAAAGCACTGCTCTCATCTCCAGGACATTTATGTGCAGGTGGTATTCTATGGGTTGCCACGTCCGTGGACCATCCTGCCCTGATAATGCCCCCACCCGATCAGAGAGGCATCCGTGGTGACTGTGGCAACTGGAGGAGGGGGAACAAATGGTCGGCCCTGATGAAGAAGAGGGGAAGATACCCACCATCGTAGATGAGCCCTGCAAGACTGTGTCACTAAGATCTCGTGTCTCATGGGCAGATCGTGGTACGACCACTGCGTGAACAACATCCACTGCAGGAGACGCATGTGGAAGCGAGCTAGTGGAAGAAGAACAATGGCTGCAGCCATTAGGCCTAGAACCTTCAAGACAAACCTGGCTTTGACCTTGCTGCTTTGTAACAGAAGTTGAACAAATTTCTGGATGTCCAGAATCCTTTGATTTGTTAGTCTTGCTAACATGTTGACGGTATCTAACTCTGCGCCTATAAAGGTGATAGATTGGCAAGGCAACAGAGAGGATTTTTCAAAATTCACCGAAATTCCTAGACTCTTGCAAAGGTGTAAGGTGTAGTCTCTGGACCGAAGAAGCTGATCCTTGGAGGTGGCGGAGAGGAGCCAGTCGTCCAAATAAGGAAACACTTGGAATCCTCGACGTCTCAGGTGAGCTGTGACCACTGTCATGCATTTGGTGAACACTCTGGGGGCTGAAGTGAGGCCAAAGGGCAGTGCTCTGAATTGGTAATGACTGGCTCCCAGCCAAAAGCGGAGAAACCTTCTGGAGCGTCTGTGAATCTTTATATGATAGTACGCATCCTGAAGGTCTATCGAGCACATCCAGTTGTCCTTGCCCAGAAAGGGCAGAATGGATTGCAGCGTGACCATCCGGAATCTTGCCTTTTTGACAGACTTGTTTAGTCTGCTTAGGTCTAGTATTGGTCTCCAATCTCCCGTCCTTTTGGGGACCAAAAGAATCTTGAGTAGAAGCCGGATCCTACTTGGTCTGCCGGCACTGTTTGGATGGCTCTTTTTTCCAGGAGTCTTGAAACTTCCTGTTTTGCCAAATCCCTTTGACCGGGTGAGATGTCTGGAAGGGATTGTAAAGGTACGGGAAACCTTTCGAAGGGGATTTTGTAACCCTCGGATATAATCGACTGTACCCACTTCTCTTGTGATAGGGATTGCCAGGCTACTGGGTACAGCGAAATTCTTCCCCCGACTGCCTCCAAGGGTGGACAGTCGGGCAACACCTCAGGGATGCTGAAAGGGCTTCTCAGGAAGAGGCTCCCTGTTGCCCTGATTCTGAGGACCCCCCCCTGCCTCTAGGGCGGCGTCTATTATTGTTACCCCTCTGCCTCTAGGGGTAAACTGACCACGTGTGTCCGGTGTAGCTCCTTGGGCTTTACGGAACCACATCTTCCCCCCCCTTCTGACCCTTGGGATATGGTCTAGAAGGAGTGGAAAACTGGACTCCAACGGCAGAAAGAGTTTTACCGTCTTGTTCACATCTGGTCAAAGTATCCTTCACCTGAGGTCCGAACAAAGCCGAACCGTCAAAGGGGGTGTTGGTGAAGGACGCCTTAAAAGGGTCCGCAAAATTACACAGCCGCATCCAGGCTTGGCGTCTAAGAGCAACACCTGTGCCTGCGGCCCTGCTCGTTCCATCGGCTGCATAAGATATGAGCCGCATGGAGGAGTTAGATATCGAATTCAGGATAGCTAGCTGAGAGGCAATCTTTTCCTGAGCCCCAGCAGCTGAAGGATCCTGGACTACTTCTCCCAGTTCCTTGAGAATATCTCGTTGAAGCCTGGTGAAGTGACAAAGGTAATTCAGCGAACGCATTGCAAAGGTCGCTGAAGAAAACATCCGCTTTCCATACCTGTCCATGGTCCTAGAATCCTTATTAGGAGGATGGACAGGTACTGAAGGATCCGCCAGTTCCTTCTTAGTGGCCGCCACCACCATAGCATCCACAGAAACACCTTTGGACAGGAACTGTTTGTCCAAAGGGGCCGTGATGAACTTGGATGGTCTCCTAGGAACAGGTTCCACAGAATCTGGAGCCGCCCACGCCTTCCGAGCCACTACCTGCATGAGTGGGTCGAAGGCGGAGACACCCAGGAGGTGGAGGGTCGGGATCCAAAGCCTCCAGGTATACCGACTCATCCTCGGAGGGGTCAATGGAGGCCAATTCCCCTCTGTTTGAGGAGCTCAAGGATGTCTGAAAATGAGACATCCTCAGAGGGGGACCGTGGGGAACCCTCCGACTCATCTAAGTCGGTATCAGATGTAGTAGACTCAGGGGAGTCTGTGTGTTTCCTCTTACGTCCTCTTCCGAGGGGGTTCCCCTGCAGGGTCAGGAGAAACCTCGGAAGAGGAGGAAATTCCCAGTGGGGAAACCTGGGGCGATGGATCCCTGGGCCTGAGAGCAAGAGGCTGGCAAGAGGCATCTGCAGGCACTGATGAGGGAGGAGCTAGAGGGATAGACCGTTGACCAGGCTCAGAGGCCAGGACACTCCTCATCACCTCAAAGGCTCCTCTCCCGGGAGACCTGAACACACCCGCTCCAAAGAAACAGGAATGGTCGGCTCCAAGGAGAGAAGGCTCCGAGGCCGATGTCGGCGCCGAGCTTACCAAAGCCGAAGCTCCGAGAGGGAGGGCGGGGTCGGACAAGGGTCCGATGCCACTAGCCCCCTCGGAGCCGACAGTGGAAACCCGACGACCGGATCCCTCCAAGGAAAGTCTCAAGGAGGAGATCGGAGCCGAGGATGACGGAGCCGAAGGATGTATCGGCTCCGGCATCGAAACAGTCGTTGTCCCAAGAAGCTCCGGCTCCGAACTCTGGAGTGGAGTCGGAGGAGGAATCTCAAGAAATGGGGCTGTAGCCGAAGTCTGTTGAGACGGGCTATGGAGCATTTGGGCCAGTGCCTGAGACTTCAACAGCCTGCTTACCAACCTCTCCAAATCGTGGTCAGACAGCCTGGAAGATCTCGAAGATCGGCTCCGATGGCTCCGCTCCGACAAAAGAGGAGACCCCGGAGCCGAGTGAATACTTAGTATCGAAGGGGACCGGGATCTCTTACGGGCGGAGCCATCGGGCGAAGTCCCTTGAACCCCAGATGGAGCCGAGGATCTCTCGGCTCCGATGCTGGATAAAGTGTCGGCTCCAGCCGGAGCCGACAAGGCAACAGTAGTCAGGGTATCGGCGCCGGCCGGCACCGAACCCACTACTCTAGCAGCAGAAGCATCGGCTCCAGCCGGAGCCGATATTGGCTCGACGGGCGGAGCCACCGGAGGAGGCTTGGACACTGTAGCCTGAGCCTTCGGTGGTTTAAGAGGTTTTCCTGCCCCTTGCTTGGGAGGAGAACCTTCAGGTTTTAACAAACCTCGGAGGATCAGTTTGTTCCTCCTTTCCTGCAGGACTCTCTGGCTAAAGGCATGACACAACGCACAGGAGTCCTGCAGGTGCAAAGGCCCCAGGCAACACACACAAGAAGTGTGACCGTCTGTCAGGGACATTTTCTGACAGCACTGGTCACACTTCTTGAAGCCTGAGACCTTGCCTTCCCTAGACATCCTAAAAGGATATACACAAACAGTCCCCACAAACACACAACTTAATCCCTACACAGACACACAGGAAGGGAATAACTTGGGGAACTAGGCCTGACTAAAACTTTAACTGAAAAAACTATTATAAAAGTTTAAAAAGGAAGGGAATAGGGTGGGCTGTACTAATACAGGCTAACCTAACACGGAAGGGAAATTAAAAACCCCTAACTAAACTTTTTTTTCTCTTATTTAACAAGAAAAACTTACCTCAGCTGGCAAAGGAGACCTCTTTCGCTAAGCGGCAAATGAGATCTGAGGTAGTTCCGCCTTGCATCATGGGATATAGGGTTGCCTCGAGCTGGTAAAAGGAGTTCTCGAGCTAAAGCTAGTGCCGAGTCGGAGCCGAGGATCGGCTCCGAACCCCATCCAGCAAGAATGAAGGCGAGATTGACAACTTAACATGTACAGAATTACAAGCTGTGGCATGTACTAGTGTGTGCAGCTGGCAGGGACAGTTTACACAAGGAACACATGCCTTCATTAGTCTAGGAGATGGCAGTACAGAATTACAAGCTGTGACATGTACCAGTGTGTGCAGCTGGCAGCGAGTGATACACAAGGAACACATGCCTTCATTAGTCTAGGAGATGGCAGTACAGAATTACAAGCTGTGGCATGAGCCACTGTGTACAGCTGGCAGCGAGTGATACACAAGTAACACATGCCTTCATTAGTGTAGGAGATGATAGCACAGAATTACAAGCTGTGGCATGCAGTAGTGCGTGCAGCTGGAGGAGTGATACACAAGGAACACATGCCTTCATTAGTGTAGGAGATGATAGGACAGAAATACAAGCTGTGGCATGTACCAGTGTGTACAGCTGGCAGGGAGTGATGCACAAGGAACACATGCCTTCATTAGTGTAGGAGATGACAGGACAGAATTACAAGCTGTGGCATGTACCAATGTGTGCAGCTGGCAGGGAGTGATACACAAAAAACACATGCCTTCATTAGTCTAGGAGATGGCAGTACAGAATTACAAGCTGTGGCATGTACTAGTGTGTGCAGCTGTCAGGGAGTGATACACAAAAAATGCCTTCATTAGTGTAGGAGATGACAGTAAAGAATTGCAAGCTGTGGCATTTACTAATGTGTGCAGCTGGCAGGGGCATATAGAAAAGGAACACATGCCTTCATTAGTCTAGGAGATGGCAGTACAGAATTACAAGCTTTGGCAGGTACCACTGTGCACAGCTGGGAGCGAGTGACACACAAGGAACGCATGCCTTCATTAGTGTAGTAGATAGTACAGAATTACAAGCTGTGGGGAGGTACCAGTGTGTGCAGCTAGCAAGAAGACCATACACAAGGAACACATGCCTTCATTAGTGTAGGAGATGAAAGTACAGAATTACAAGCTGTGGCATGTACTAGTGTGTGCAGCTGGCAGGGAGTGATACACAAGGAACACATGCCTTCATTAGTCTAGGAGATGACAGGACAGAATTACAAGCTGTGACATGTACCAGTGTGTGCAGCTGGCAGGGAGAGATACACAAGGAACACATGCCTTCATAGTGTAGGAGATGACAGTACAGAACTACAAGCAGTGGCTTGTTCCAGTGTGTGCAGCTGGCAGGGACAGATACAGAAGGAAAACATTCTTTGATTAGTCTAGGAGACGACAGTACAGAATTACAAGTTGTGGCATGTACCAGAGTGTGCAGCTGGCAGGGAGTGATACACAAGGAACACACACCTTCATTAGTTTAGGAGATGACAAAACAGAATTATAAGCTGTGGCATGTACAAATGTGAGCAGCTGGCAGGGAGTGATACACAGGGAACACATGCCTTCATTAGTGTAAGAGATGACAGGACAGAATTACAAGCTGGGGCATGTACCAGTGTGTGCAGCTGGCAGGGAGACATACACAAGGAACACATGCCTTCATTAGTGTAGGAGATGACAGTACAGAATTACAAACTGTGGCATGTACTAGTGTGTGCAGCTGGCAGGGGGTGATACACAAGGATCGCATGCCATCATTAGTGTAGGAGATGACAGGACAGAATTCATGTACTAGTATGTGCAACTTGCAGGGAGTGATACACAAGGAACGCATGCCTTCATTAGTCTAGGAGATGGCAGTACAGAATTACAAGCTGTGGCATGTACTAGTGTGTACAGCTGGCAGGGAGTGATACACAAGGAACACATGCCTTCATAAGTGTAGGAGATGGCAGTACAGAGTTACAAGCTGTGGGTATGTACCAGTGTGTGCAGCTATCAAGACGACCATACACAAGGAACACATGCCTTCATTAGTGTAGGAGATGAAAGTACAGAATTACAAGCTGTGGCATTTATTAGTGTGTGCAGCTGGCAGGGACAGTTACACAAGCAACATGTGCCTTCATTAGTGTAGGAGATGACGGGACAGAATTACAAGCTGGGGCATGTACTAGTGTGTGCAGCCGGCAGGGAGTGATATACAAGGAACACATGCCTTCATTAATCTAGGAGATGGCAGTACAGAATTACAAGCTGTGGCATGTACTAGTGTGTACAGCTGGCAGGGAGTGATACACGAGGAACACATGCCTTCATTGGTGTAGGAGATGGCAGTACAGAATTACAAGCTGTGGCATGCAGTAGTGCGTGCAGCTGGAGGAGTGATACACAAGGAACACATGCCTTCATTAGTGTAGGAGATGATAGGACAGAAATACAAGCTGTGGCATGTACCAGTGTGTACAGCTGGCAGGGAGTGATGCACAAGGAACACATGCCTTCATTAGTGTAGGAGATGACAGGACAGAATTACAAGCTGTAGCATGTACCAATGTGTGCAGCTGGCAGGGAGTGATACACAAGAAACACATGCCTTCATTAGTCTAGGAGATGGCAGTACAGAATTACAAGCTGTGGCATGTACTAGTGTGTGCAGCTGGCAGAGAGTGATACACAAAAAATGCCTTCATTAGTGTAGGAGATGACAGTAAAGAATTGCAAGCTGTGGCATTTACTAATGTGTGCAGCTGGCAGGGGCATATAGAAAAGGAACACATGCCTTCATTAGTCTAGGAGATGGCAGTACAGAATTACAAGCTTTGGCAGGTACCACTGTGCACAGCTGGGAGCGAGTGACACACAAGGAACGCATGCCTTCATTAGTGTAGTAGATAGTACAGAATTACAAGCTGTGGGGATGTACCAGTGTGTGCAGCTAGCAAGAAGACCATACACAAGGAACACATGCCTTCATTAGTGTAGGAGATGAAAGTACAGAATTACAAGCTGTGGCATGTACTAGTGTGTGCAGCTGGCAGGGAGTGATACACAAGGAACACATGCCTTCATTAGTCTAGGAGATGACAGGACAGAATTACAAGCTGTGACATGTACCAGTGTGTGCAGCTGGCAGGGAGAGATACACAAGGAACACGTGCCTTCATTAGTGTAGGAGATGACAGTACAGAACTACAAGCAGTGGCTTGTTCCAGTGTGTGCAGCTGGCAGGGACAGATACAGAAGGAAAACATTCTTTGATTAGTCTAGGAGACGACAGTACAGAATTACAAGTTGTGGCATGTACCAGAGTGTGCAGCTGGCAGGGAGTGATACACAAGGAACACACACCTTCATTAGTTTAGGAGATGACAAAACAGAATTATAAGCTGTGGCATGTACAAATGTGAGCAGCTGGCAGGGAGCGATACACAGGGAACACATGCCTTCATTAGTGTAAGAGATGACAGGACAGAATTACAAGCTGGGGCATGTACTAGTGTGTGCAGCTGGTAGGGGGTGATACACAAGGATCGCATGCCATCATTAGTGTAGGAGATGACAGGAAAGAATTCATGTACTAGTATGTGCAACTTGCAGGGAGTGATACACAAGGAACGCATGCCTTCATTAGTCTAGGAGATGGCAGTACAGAATTACAAGCTGTGGCATGTACCAGTGTGTACAGCTGGCAGGGAGTGATACACAAGGAACACATGCCTTCATTAGTGTAGGAGATGGCAGTACAGAGTTACAAGCTGTGGCATGTACTAGTGTGTGCAGCTGGCAGGGAGTGATACACAAAAAAAACATGCCTTCATTAGTGTAGGAGATGACAGGACAGAATTACAAGCTGTGGGTATGTACCAGTGTGTGCAGCTATCAAGACGACCATACACAAGGAACACATGCCTTCATTAGTGTAGGAGATGAAAGTACAGAATTACAAGCTGTGGCATTTATTAGTGTGTGCAGCTGGCAGGGACAGTTACACAAGCAACACGTGCCTTCATTAGTGTAGGAGATGACAGGACAGAATTTCAAGCTGGGGCATGTACTAGTGTGTGCAGCCGGCAGGGAGTGATATACAAGGAACACATGCCTTCATTAATCTAGGAGATGGCAGTACAGAATTACAAGCTGTGGCATGTACTAGTGTGTACAGCTGGCAGGGAGTGATACACAAGGAACACATGCCTTCATTGGTGTAGGAGATGGCAGTACAGAATTACAAGCTGTGGCATGTACTAGTGTGTGCAGCTGGCAGGGAGTGATGCACAAAAAAACATGCCTTCATTAGTGTAGGAGATGACAGGACAGAATTACAAGCTGAGCCATGTACTAGTGTGTGCAGCCGGCAGTGAGTGATACACAAGGAACACATGCCTTCATTAGTCTAGGAGATGGCAGGACAGAATTACAAGCTGTGGCATGTACTAGTGTGTGCAGCTGGCAGGGAGTGATACACAAGGAACACATACCTTCATTAGTGCAGGAGATGGCAGTACAAAATTACAAGCTGTGGCATGTACTAGTTTGTGCAGCTGGCAGGTAGTGACACACAAGGAACACATGCCTTCATTAGTGTAGGAGATGGCAGTACAGAATTACAAGCTGTGGCATGTACTAGTGTGTGCAGCCGGCAGGGAGTGATATACAAGGAACACATGCCTTCATTAGTCTAGGAGATGACAGTACAGAATTACAAGCTGGGGCACTGACAAATGCCACAGCTTGTGATACATGTGTTAAGGAAACAGTCTTGCAGATGAGAGCTGTGAATCACTGATCTGAGGAGTGACTGTTTATGGCATCTCCTTACGTACCCCTTGTGTTGCTTTTTGGCACCTGTTTGGCAGGAGCAGCAGCAGTATTTGAAGCAGCGGTCCTTGCAGTCTGAGGAGCAGCAGATTTCACCTGCATGGCTGGAGCTGCTCTCTGTGGAACAGGATGTGCTGCTACCTACAATGTATTAAAAAAAAATTAGCAATATGCATAAACATATGCGACGTTAAATATATAAACTGTATCTCAAGTGTTCAAAACAACACTGTGTATGTGTTTACATTCTTGAATAAAATGTAAAAACAAGTTGTAGGAAGCTCCTAGACCCTCTTCTAGCACGCACTAAGGATAAGAGACCATGTATACTTCTTAGTTCATACTTACAGGAGATAGTTCAATAAAAACAGCAAAATGGCAAAGGATTCATAGAATCAATCAGAAAAATTGTTATGATCACAAATGCATCTGATAAGCTAGTATCACACTTTTAATAAATGCTGCTCAAAAAAGCAAAGACTTCAATTGGTTTTCATGCAGTATGAAGGAACAGTTGTTTAAACCAAAAGTTACTACAAATGGTGTGCTTCACTCAACTCACAGGCATAAATAATGATGTAGAGCATGGTACAGAGGCAATCTTCATGATTCTCTACAAGTTTAACAGCTCTGAAATTATATTTGCCTTATTTCACATAAGCAGCACCACCACTCTAACCCCGGAGCCTCTAAGTGGACAAGGCTCTGAAAAGCACCAGCAGAAGGCAGCTCTCTGCTCCCAGAAGTCATAACCTGCTTCATTTGCAGGCAGGGATCATCTGTCTGAGGCATAAAGGTGTGGAAGCTGCAGTCATTGAGCTCCTAGAGCTCAGGCTGGTGTATTTCCATGGGTGGGGATGCAACAGCCCATGTATCTGCCTGCCCCCAAGTAAAACACATTCAAATACAATAAAATGCCCCCTTCAGTATGTATCTTGCCAAGCACATACTGCAGATGGACAGATCACAGAGGCTCCTGACCAGAAAAATCCAGGGTTTCAAACACCTATCCAGTACAGATAGGCTAACAGCCCTGTCCATCTACTCAGTCTCGTACAGAATGCTCAGAGGTGACCTGTGTCTGGCATACAAGGTCATCTCAGACCCAGCCTTGATAGAGTTGTTGTATATCCATAAGTCAAACTCCACTTGTGCAACCTGCACACAAGGCCTCAACCTGGTCTGTGACATTAATAGAACTTGTTGGTGGGATAGATTTGCGTTCCAAAGACTCCCCCATCTGTGGAACAGACTCAGTCTACATGTCAACCAGAGTACCTCATTAGCCCCTCATTAAGAGGAACCTGGACGACTGGATAGAAAACAAAAAATACACCACTGGGATCCCAACTGTGTCCCTCTGCTAGATAGGGGAAACAACTGCTGATTATGTGGGAATATGGACAAAATTATTGGCTAGGCTTATAAGGCCTCCAGGCCAATAACCTAGTATCATCCTATGAACCTATAAAAGTCAGAGACGTAGCCATGCACCAGATCCTACCTCAGTCCCTTACAAGTCAGGGAGGGCTAGGAAACCATCTGGCACTCATTTCTGGTGCTCCCGTTTCCTTCCTGAACATGAGATATCATGCAGATGTGCTGCAGGAAACAAGGTTCAAAATCATTTGCCCTAAACTACAAACATGGACTACTTGCGTTCTGCAGAGCTGCACTAAAGTCATTAAAGTAACTAGCCCCATCCCCTCTGGAATCTCTTACTAGAGACATTACAGTAACTAGCCCCATCCCCACCTGACTCTCCTAGAGTTATTAATGTAACTAGCCCCATCCCCACCTGACTCTCCTTCTAGAGACATTACAGTAACTAGCCCCATCCTCACCGGACTCTCCTACTAGAGACAATAAGGTAACCAGTCCCATCCCCACCCGACTCTCCTACTAAGGCCATAAAGGTAACTAGCCCCATCTCCTCCCGACTCTCCTACTAGGGTAATTAACGTAACTAGCCCAATCCCCACCCAACTTTCCTTCTAGAGACATTACCGTCAATAGCTCCATCCCCATCCAACTCTCCTTCTAGAGACATTACAGTAACTAGCCCCATCGCAACCCGACTCTCCTTCTAGAGACATTACAGTAACTAGACCCATCACCATCCGACTCTCCTTCTAGAGACATTACAGTAACTAGCCCCATCCCCACCAGACTCTCCCACTAGAGACATTAACGTAACTAGTCTCATTCCCACCTGACTTCTACTACAGACATTACAGTAACTAGCCCCATCCCCACCTGACTCTCCTTCTAGAGACGTTATAGTAACTAGCCCCATCCCTACCTGACTCTCCTTCTTAAGACGTTATAGTAACTAGCCCCATCCCCACATGACTCTCCTTCTAGAGACATTACAGTAACTAGCCCCATCTCCACCTGACTCTCCTTCTAGAGACATTACAGTAACTAGCCCCATCACCACCCGACTCTCCTTCTAGAGACATTACAGTAACCAGCCCCATCCCCACCAGACTCTCCTACTAGAGACATTAACGTAACTATTCCCATCCCCACTTGATTTCTACTAGAGACATTACAGTAACTAGCCCCATCCCCACCAGACTCTCCTTCTAGAGACATTATAGTAACTAGCCCCATCCCACCTGACTCCCCTTCTAGAGTCATTAAGGTAACTAGCCCCATCCCCACCCGACTCTCCTTCTAGAGACGTTATAGTAACTGGCCCCATCCCCACCTGACTCTCCTTCTAGAGACATTACAGTAACTAGCCCCATCCCACCTGACTCTCCTTATAGAGTAATTAAGGTAACTAGCCCCATCCCCATCAGACTCTCCTTCTAGAGAGGTTATAGTAACTGGCCCCATCCCCACCTGACTCTCCTACTAGAGTCATTAACGTAACTATCCCAATCCCCACCCGGCTCTCCTTCTAGAGACATTACAGTAACTAGCCCCATCCCCACCTGACTCTCCTACTAGCGACAGTAAGGTAACTAGCCCGATCCCCCATCTGACTCTCCTTCTAGAGACATTACAGTAACTAGCCCCATCCCCACTCAACTCTCCTAGAGACATTACAGTAACTAATCCCATCTCCACCTGACTCCCCTACTATAACTAGACCAATCCCCATATGACTCTCCTACCACAGAGATGTTCAGGGGTATAAATGACAAATCCTGATGACAGAAAAAGACTCAAGTGCATGTGGTCTTCCAAGAAGGGGAATCCTATGCCAAGAATTTCCTAACCTTATATCAGTTCTTTGTCTAGGCTTGTTTCCATTTTGCTGTCTGAAAAGCCCCTCACTTACCTGTAGTTCACAATAAAGGTTCACCTCAGAGGCCTAGCGAACTAAAATTTCCTCTTTTTTTGTCTTTTAATAGGCTATCTTACATTTCATTACATATCCCTTGTGTTGCGTTAGCCACCTTTGCTAAACAACATAGATGCACATCATTAGATTTACTGTGGTCTTTCTGACTTCCAGTAAATTAGGGTTCTAAGACTTATTTCCCTAAGTTTACTTGCCCTCATAGTATGAGGACTATTTGGTTGATATCCAGTGCACCTGCTGACCCAGCACACTTTCTCACTGCCCTCAGTGATGTAAATTTCTGTCTAAACTTGCCCATCATGGATAAAGATACTCACTTGAGCTGGGCATGACCATGTGTGGGTGGGGCATTCAGTTGTGAATGAACCATACCTGAGGTTGGGCACCACTCACTATGGGTGGAGCACAGATTTTAACAAAGTGCTCATCTGACTACAGCACTGTCTTCTGTGAATGAAGTATACATTCTAGAGGATACCAACATGTGTTTTACTACTGAAGTACAGCCCTGATGAAGACTGGCCTATTGCAGACTGATGCAGAGTTGCTTAGTAACATAAATGTCATGAAACATAATACAGTGAGTACATATGCAAAGTCAGCAGAGCAGAGAACAAGGTTATAACTATTACATATACTAATGCACAGCTGCCTGAACTGAGTCTGGCAGACTAACAAGCATTAACTGCAACCCACAGGTTTCACAATCCAAGTATTATAGCTTTTATATATATATATATATATATATATATATATGTGTACCAAATGACTGCAAGACATTTACAAAGTCAGAAAAAGTGGTAGAAATATATGTATCAATTAGCACATTAGATGTGAAATTCTGAGGTGAGAGGGTTAGTGGGGCAAGTACAGTAAGGCAGCGAGTGCAATGATGCTGCTATGAGCATCAGCATCGACTAGTATGTCCTACCTAGCTGCATCTACACTTACTCCATGCAAACAGTCTTTGAGCAGTATCCAAATCTGGCAGAACTGAAGACCTTTGTGAAATCTGAGGGGAGAACATAATTCAGGAAGTACAAAACAACAGAGTCTTGTGATCATTTATGCCTTGCCAGTACTCAACTCCAGACTGAGCCTCATCCCTCAGGGAGGGCCAGGATACTCAAGCCAGATGTGAGTTTGTGAATAACTATCCAATTTTCCAGTTCCCGCCTGAGGGAAGATTAGGTTCATAGGTGTGTACAAGGCTAACGGCCCTGGAGCCTTTACAAGCCTAGCCCATAGGATTATCCTGGCATCGTGGCACCCTACGTTAGTTCCTAGTGTTTCTGTCAAGTAGAGCGACTGGAATGATCCCCAGGGTGAATTTTCTATACCCCATCCACTCATCAAGATTTGTCTTGAAGAGGGCCAGTGAGGGGCTCTGCTTGACATGTATGGGAAGTCTATTCCATAGCATGGGCAGTCTCTGGGTTATGAACCTGTCCTTCCAGCATGTTCTGCTGATTGTGGTAATGAGGTTGAGGTCTCTGGAGCATGTGATGTTGAGGGATTGACATTTCTTTAGATGTAGCATTTCCAACAGAGCTGGGTCAGACATGGCTTTGTAAGTCAAGCAGAGATCGCCTCTAAGTAAGCGATATGAGACAGAACAGTTGGAGTTTTTTTTAGTCTGTCCATATAGGACAAGTGTTTAAGGCCTAGGATCCTCTTTGTGAGGTACTTTTGCGGCCTCTCCAGTTGTTGCAGGTGTCGAGTGAGGTACATGCCAAATGAGGCATTGTACTTGATGACTGGCCTAATGAGGGAAGAGTAGAGGGAGACAATGACCTCTTTCTTCCCGGATGCAAAACTCCTTAGTAATGACATGTGCCACATAGGACTTTCTGACCACAGTGGCAATGTGGTGGTCAAAAGAGAGGATGCTGTCAACCTGTGTTCCTAGATCTCTTATAATGCCTTCTGTGTTTAGTGAGCTACCATCGATATGGTAATTCAAGGGAACCGGGTTTTTCCCAAGGGAGGTGACGACACATTTTTTTGGCATTGAGCTTAAGGCCATGGTTTTGACACCAGTTGTTAGTTTAATTGGCACCTTTCTGTAGGATGTCAACATCACTTGGGGAGTTAATAATAGCTCCCAACTTGCAATCGCCTGCGAACTTTGTCAGCCAGAGTCCCTTCATGTTGGCATGGACATGAGAGAAGTAGATAGCAAACAGGAGAGGATCCAGGACGAAACCCTGTGGGACTCCACTCGTGACTGGTCGACAGTCTGACTTGGAGTCAGCTACTTTCACACTGGGGGTTCTATCTGTAAGCCAGTTTGACACCCACCTAGTGATATAGGGGTTGATGCCTAGCTTAGTGAGTTTTTTTTAATGATTCCTGAGTGGGGGATGGTATCAAAGACCTTGGCCAAATCAAGGTAGGCTGTATGAACCACCTTGCCTTCATCCACAGCTCTGGTGACTGACTAAAAGAAGTCAATCAAATTGAGCAGGCATGATCTACCCTTCACAAAACCAAACTGTGTAGGATCCAGAGTTTGGAGAGTCCCTATATCCTTGTTTATTAGGTCCATGAAAATGTGTTCCATAGCTTTGCATATCAGACTTGTCAGGCTAATGGGGAGATAGTTCCCGGGGTCTGTAGTCGCTCCTCCCTTGTGGAGAGGGATGACTGGTAGCAGTGCACCATTCTATAGGGACAAAGCCTGAGGTGAGGCTATGATTGGACAGGACACACAGATGAGGTGCCAGTTTACTCTGTAGTTCATGTAGAACACAGCAAAGGATATTCTCAGGTCCCAGAGAAGCTGCATTCTTGGCCTTGGACAGTGCTGTTTTAACCTGTGCAGCAGTAATACTGGGTGCCTGGTAATCTACTGGTATTGTGATTGGTCCTTTGGGGGGGTAAAGTTAGCACTGAATCTGCTGGGCAGTATACTGGCAATATCTGTTGGCTTGGTATAAGAGGTACCACTGTGCAGTAGCTCACAGCAAATCTGGGTAGTGCCATGGAGATTCTTTAGATAACTATAGAAGGCCATGTGATTGTCTTTACTATCTGCTGCAATCCTGTTTTCAGACCTAGCTTTAGAGGAGTTGATGAGGGATCTCAACTTTTTGTTGAGGCTGATATGGGAGTTTTTCCAGTCTTGGGACTTCACCTTATTCTGCATCAGTTTCCTCCTTCTGTTGTAGAGTTTGTTTAGGGTAGGGGACCACCAGATTGGCTTTCTTTTTTTTATTGAGATGAGCGTCTTGGTTTTATTGGGTATGGCGAGATCCATGCATTTGTGTACATGTTCATACAGTGCACTGGTGTATGATTCGGTCATGCAACTGTTCTCCAATTGCATGGGTGCCATGAAGTTAACCACCTCTGTTTTTAGGAGCCGAAAGTTAGCTTTGGAGAGATTTTTCAAAGTGGTTACCTCGGGGGGGGGGGGGGTGGATTTCCAAGGTGATTAGTTTGTGGTATGATCTAACCAGGGAGGAGATGACTATTGATACAGAGCAACGGTCGCCCATGTTAGCAATGACCAGGTCAAGGACGTTGCTACCTCTAGTGGGGGTAAGAATGAGCTGGCCTAGGGCATTGGAATTAATGAATTCCAGAAAGTGTTGGGCAAGTGTATTGGTACATGAGCTTAATGTGCAGTGAGATTCTATTACGAGGGTGGAGGAGGTACTGGGTAATGAACCTGTCCCTCCAGTTTGCTTTATCTACTGGTGAAGATTTAAATCCCTTCCCTGATACTTGTGCAACAATCTGATTTGTGGAGAAACACAAGATCCTGGACCACTGGGTCCCTCTAGGACCCAGGAAGGGAAGAGAGATGCCACCATGTCTATAACAGAATGTCAGAAGGGACAGTGCTTCCAGTCTTTTCTGGTGGTTTAGAATCTTTAAACCTGTGACCTTCTTAGTTGGGATCTTTTTAGTTTTTTGATAGGTTTATTAAAATACATCCCAATAGGGGAATGTAAATAATCATTATAAACAAACAATGATCTACTTTGATTTGAAAGCTATCCCCTTGGTGATCAGTTGTGCTAAGTAGGACTTACATGATGACCAAAGGAGAAGGGATTATCTGCCCGATTTCCGATGTCTCTACGAGCATTCTTATTTTGGAGTGTGGTATTGTTTACATTGTACACTGGGATGAGGGATGATTTACCAAATGCTACTGTATTACACTGTCTGGCATTTAGTGCAAGTCCATTTTAACACATCAGGTATACACGAATGTAAGTTCTTGTTACAGGGACTGGGTATCAGACGGTGACTTGACAATGGCTCCAAATTTGCAGTCTTTTACAGCTATAAATTGAATGACTGTATAGCTTAGTTGATGCAGGTTTATCAGCTTTAGAATACCATCTCTAAGCTAAGTTATGGATGTGTTTTTTGTGATGTTGTCTTTGTGTTACAATTTATCAATAATGAGCTGCTGAATTGTTTAATTACTTGATTTTGTAATTAATTGATTCAATTAATTGAATTGGTTTTGGTATAAAAGATCCGATTGAATTGTATATAGTAGATCTGAAGAAGCGTGGTTTGTTAACGCGAAAGCGCTCATCGTTTTTCCAGTTTGTTCAACAATAAACAACTTTCTTTTTTCATCGTGGTGATTTGCCTCTAATTTATCCTATTTTTTTATACTTCCTTTGTCAAATCCATACGCAGTCCGGTCAAGTCAGCCATGTAGTTCAGTACTCACAGAGTAAAGGTCAACGAAGCATGCACACATTTCACAAATATCTCTATAGCCCTAGACGGTCTACTCCAGTGAAAGACAGAAGCATGCTCCTCAGGGAGCTCCTTTTTAGTGACAAGCACCACCACAATAATATCATCTGCAGGTCTCTTATTCCAAAGTGTGCTGGTCCTGTGGAGAGACTAACATTTTATCAAGCTTGGAAGGAACTCGTTTTACTACACCCACTTCCTTTCAAGCCTACTAGAACACTAAATCAACTAAACTGTCCACTGGAGGCACCACCCAAGGTGTAGATGAGTCTTCCAATAAACATTCTTCTCCAGGGAAGGGGCATTATTGGACCAATCTCCACTCAGCCCAAGTAATTTTGAGTTCTCCATAGAAGATACCTTTCAGGGGAGATCCTGGGGACCCTGCTTCTTCCTCAAGCTCAATATCTTCTGTGATGGACTCCAGGGGAAAACCCAATGCCTCTTTTTACATGTGTGCTGCCTATGCTCCTCCATAGGGGAGGAAAGATGAGGAAGTATCAGAAGTGGTAGGGAAACTTCGTACCTAATTTAGCTTCATGCTGGTCAGTGCAAAATGTCCCACGGATAGATGATTAAGTACCAACCCCCTGAAAATGCAGGGGTTTGAAGTGTATCCAAGAAAGTACAAGTCACCCCCTCTTTCAAGTTGGAAAGGATGTCTTCAAAAGCCTCAAATGCAGAAGCACGTCACAAGGACCTGCCAGGTCCAGAAACCAGGACACAGCCCAGTCAGTATTGGAGGCAGAGGTCTGTGTGGAGCTGACGAGCCCACAGAAGCAGACAAGGCTCCAAAAACTTCAGAGTCAACACCTAGCCTGGAGCCTTAATGCCAACCTTCTTGCTTCAAGAACTACTCAGATCTCATGTGGTTGGAATCAACAGGGTCAAAGAAATTATCAGAATTGATGACATCCAGGTCATCTGCTCCAATAGGAGGATTATGTAGGAAACATTCTTATACACATTCACCAGATATGACATGTGGATCAGAAAAGGAGAAGTGACAATGGAAGTCGATGGGCAAGGTCTTGCCACCCCTCGGGTAGGGTGCTATTTAGTTACATCCTCCCATTCATAGCTTTGGGATTCTACCCAAATGTAATGACTGCAACAGTGAAACACAAAGAACATAGTACAGTTGTGTACACTTACCATAAATGTAGATGTTCGAGTGTATTCACTGTTGCAGTCCAGGTTATCCACCCGCCATCCCCCTTTTCTATAACTTCTCTTTCCTTCACTATATTCGAAAGCCTTTGTGGTGTATTTGCTTTTAGATGAAGGTAAAGTTTATGTTGCTACAAGTGCATTTACATATATATTGCTGTTTGTTTATATATAATTTTGCTCCCCATTTGGGGGGGCACCTGACATCTGGGGCAAGAAAAACTGAATAAAATGGTGTCGGCTGCATGTTTTATAACCCTGATGACCTGACGTCATGGAAGAAGAGACAGCAACCGACGCAGGACCCAAGACTTTGTTATTCAGGCCGACTGAGGGCAACCTGCCAGCAGATTACCCAAATGTAATGACTGCAACAGTGAAACATGAAGAACATATACACACTAAGGTTATGGATTACCAACAAATTTACCGTAGAAAATTTAACTCTGATAACAACACCCAATGGAGCAATGGACACCCAAATTAAAGAGAAACCAGTGGAGCAGGAAGCATCTAATTACTTAACATATGAAAATATTTTGGAGCCTCCCACAGGAAATTAGTACAAAGGTTCAGCTGGAGCTACACAGCAAGGGAAAAAAAACAGGAAACTGTGGCAACTCTGACACAGTTAATATCGTGGAGTGATAGGACAGTGAGTTCCCATATGAAAGAGCAACAAATGACACAGGGTGAAACTGAAGAGAACATGGCACATGAAAAAGCTCTGGAAATTTCTATAGAATGCCCACAGGAAATGGCGAACAAAAATGTGCCCTCATTTTAGAAGAAAATGATCTACAAGACGAGTTGCTTGATTTAATAGAGATGGATCACTGAAAGAAATAGACTGCAGAAGGTCAATTAAACCCAAAAAGTTATAAGTTCGATAAAACAAATGAACACAGTAATTAGGACTCTCCGTAGAGATCTAGGTGATATAACAGAAGTAATCAGGATACATTATTGTGTAGGTACATTAATAACTGATAAAGTTCTACTACAAGAACACAGGGTAGTGAAGGAAAGAAAGGGGAAAAATCGAATATCATCATGGAATTATCGAATAGAGAAAACTATACAGGAATTAAGACAAGAAGTGTCGCTGTTAGAAGATTATAAAAGAGGGAAGAGATCAACGAAAATACTCAGACTGATGTGATAAAAGCAATGCACAGTATTACAACGGATCAGGATCTATCATGCACTATCGCAAATAATACACTGAAAATAGCACAGGCAGAAAAAACTTAGAAGATGCACAGATAAATATAAAGAAAAAGTACAGAATAAGCAATCTGCTTTTACTATATTTGTGTTTCTTCCTACTTTATTACTAGGGGCATTGACTACAACTCTGAATTGAGATATATAACAATACGTATACTTTTCTGTGCATTTTAAGTGCTTTTTTTGATTGTATCTGCTTTATTTTCTGAAAAAAATATATACTTGTTTCCCGCCTTTCTAAGCTAGTACAGTCCAGTTTTCAGGTTAAGTGCTGACTTCTGGGCTGTGTTACAAATCTCTTTGTTTGCCCATACCTTACTTGGACAGAAGGAAGTTTCTCTGTTCACCTGTGAGAGAGGGGAGCTTTGACCAGCCTATCTGTCCCTGGAGGAGTGGTTCCAGCCTGGAAGTTAGTAGTTTGTGGGCCATTTTGGGCTAATTTCTCTCTCTTTCATTTCCCTGCTGTAAAAACTGCATTTGCACGGTTTTGCACAGCAGTCAGCACCGGTTAGCTAGGGTATAACTATTCCTGGCTCCACAAAGTCTCCTCTTCAATTTTCCCCTTGGAACTAGACAAACTTTCCACTTAAACACTCAAGCCATTCATTTCTCAGCCAGGCACTTGCTGAAAACTCATAGCAAGCACTTATAAACCCTAGCAGTAGACCCTCCTATACTGTACAGAAGGACAAGGCTCTAATTCAACCTTACCAGCTATTTAGTAAAACAGTTCATTGTACCTATCCAGGCATGTCCAAAGGGCAGTTTCAGGCGTACTCTCCAGTCCAACTGGTGAATCTGGCATTTTGAGGCAATGTTACAACTGCCTCATGTACAGAGACAACCCTCTCCTCCTACCACCAAACACTAATACATGTGACAGATGCAATTATACAGCCATACTGGAGACTAAGCTCTCTCAACCCAAGGCTGGATCACACAGTCAAGAAGAGAAGGGAAATACTTGCATCACATCACCAGTCTTACATAGACCCATTAAACCAGCACCGGCAAAAAACACACAAATACTGAAAAACATACTCAGAGGCTCTAAATAAAAATTTGCAAAAGCAACCGAGACCTCCAAAGCAGACATCCACGCAACCTCCACCCCCCAACACAAATCATGAAACATACTTCACAAAACCAGTGTGCCATGCAATCACAGCCCTTAAGGCACAATAACATACCCAACATACTAGTAATAGGTGACTCTATAGTCAGGCACACTGACGTCCCACTCACTAGGCTGAATAAGGAGATGGTTACTGTTAGCTGCCTGTCGGGTGCCAGGATCCGCCACATAAAACAAGCACTCAAGTCACTCCAAAACAAGTAGAAATACGACTCTGTCATTATCCATGTTGGTGTGAATGACGTGAGCTGTACCTCCCTGGACTACATGAAGAGAGACATGGAAGCGGTTCTCTGCTCTTGTAGCCCAAGCCGGTATGATCCTGACCCTGAGTAGCATTCTGCCCTCGCCAAGAATGATACCCCTGTATAAAGAAAACATTATCAATTTCAACAATTGGATAAGTTTGTGGTGTCATTCAAAGGGGATCCAGTGTCTGTCCGCCTGGGATGACATGCTCGACAAGCCACGCAGCTTCGCTAGAGACGGCTTGCACCTGTCACCCTTAGGCTTTCGAATACTGGCCAAGGCTCTTGCCAACCCCATAGTGCCTTTTTGAGTCAAGGCTCAAAAGACAAACCCACCAACATAAATAGCACAAGTAACAAAAAACTGAGAGTAATGCTACTCAATGCCAGAAGTCTAAACCTCATCATGCACGTACTCAAGGCACTCCTCAGTATGGAGAAAATCGATATATGTGCAGTAACAGAAAACCTAGTTTAAGGCTCCAGAGAGCACCCCAGCACTACCAGGCTACAACTCCTACCATACATTTCGGCCACAGAACCCAGACCGAAATACAAAAGGCGGGGGCGTATCCATATTCATCAAGGATACCCACACCTCCAGGTTAGTGGCACAGCACGATGCTTCAGAGATCATCCACATGCAACTAACAACGGGCAAAACTGCAATTCAAACTGCAGCTTACTACAGATCACCCACCATGTCCCAAGACCCCCATTCAGCATTTCTGGAAACAATGGGAAATATAAAGGTCCTACCAAACACCCTAATATTGGGTGATTTTTATTACCCAAACATTAACTGGGTGAACTACTCAAGTACTAACTCCCTTGCCCAACATTTCCTAGAATTTATAAACTCAAATGCTCTGGATCAACTGGTCAACACTCCCACCAGAGGTGACAATATATTGGACCTGATCATCACCAACATGGGTGATCGGTGCTCCACACCGGAGGTCAACCCCTCGCTGATTAGATCTGACCATAAACAAATCACTTTGGATATCCACATTCCACCCCCCGGACAAGGAAACCACCGTGAAAAACTTTTTAAAAGCAAACTTCATGTTACTTAAGACCAAGATGGAAAGTTTCAAAGCCCTCATGCTAAAGGATAATGTTGTCAAAGCTGCAAAATCCTTTACGAATGCATTCTACAGGCACACACAAGAATGCATGGATCGTGCTATCCCAAGCAAAACCAAGACTCACTCCTCCAAATAAAGGAAACCAGTCTGGTGGACTCCTGCCATAAACAAGCTATACAATAGGAGGAACCTAGTACAGAAAAAGAGTAAAATCCCAAGAAGGGATGACATCCCTGATCAGTATCAGCAAGAAACTACGATCCCTCATAAAATCATCCAAGGCGAGTTTCGAAAGAAAAACTGCCAAGGACTCCAAAGATAACCACAAAGCATTCTTTAGCTATGTCAAGAATCTAAGTGGCAATGCTCAGATCTGCTCTGAGTTAGTGCAGAATGGTACAAAATACACTGAACCGCCCGATATTGCCAACATCCTGGCAGACGGGTTCAGTGCAAACTTCACCCCCCTCTCACCCCCAAAAGGGCCCATAACCATACCAGAAGAATGTAGAGCCCCTGAAATCATAGACACTCAGGTTAAAACAGCCCTCTCCAAAGCCAAAAACAGCATCAGTGGGACCGGATGGCATCCCAGGCTGCGTCCTACATGAGCTCAAAGAGGAACTAACCCTTCACCTAAACACACTGTTCAATCTCAGCCTCTCCACAGGTCACGTACCTATAGAGTGGCGTACAGCAACAGTTATTCCTCTCCACAAAGGTGGAGCCACAACAGACCCCAGCAACTATCGCCTTATAAGCCTGACTAGCTAGGTCTGCAAGGCTATGGAGCGCATCATCATGGAACTCATTAACAGAGACATTGCGAACCTCCAAACACTGTACCCTACCCAGTTCGGTTTTGTTAAGGGCAGATCATACCTCCTAAACCAGGTGGACTTCTTTGAGACAGTTACCAAGGCTATAGATGAGGGAAAGGTGGTACACACAGCCTACCTAGACCTCGCAAAGCCCTTCAACGCCATTCCCCATTCTGGTATTATAGACAAGCTCACCAGCCTGAACATAAACCCCTACATCACAAGATGGGTTGCCAACTGGCTCACGAACAGAACCCACATGCTAAGAGTTGTGGGAGCTAGGCCTGACTCTAAACCGGTTACAAGTGGTGCTCCCCAGGGCTCAGTCCTAGGACCTCTCCTGTTTGGCATATACTTCTCAGAGGTACAGGTAAGCACAGGAGGACTATGGCTGACCAAGTTCGCAGACAACTGCAAACTAGGGGCAATAATTGACTCTCCGGCTGACACAGACATCCTCCAAAAGGGTCTCACTGAGACGGATACCTGGTGTCAAAATCATGGCCTCAAGCTAAATGCCAAAAAGTGCATAGTCATCCCCTTTGGAAAAAAAAAAAAAGTACCCACAAACTACCACATAGGTGGTAGTCCCCTAAATACGGAAGACGTAATAAGGGATCTGGGGACCCAAGTAGATAGTAATCTCTCCTTTGATAATCACATTGCCAAACTGGTTAGAAAATCCTTCTACATGGCCTACCTTATCACAAAAGGGTTCGAATCCAGATCAAACAGGTTATTGTGCCCCTCTACTCATCGCTCATCAGACCCATCATAGAGTACAACGCCCCATTTGGGATGCATCTTACAAGACACCTGCAACATCTAGAAAGACCACAGAAGTACCTCACCAAGAGGATCACTGGCCTCAAACAGATGCCCTATGCAGCTCGACTGAAGAAACTTCAGCTGTACTCGGTTGCATACCGCCTACTCAGAGGTGATTTCTGCCTGACATACACGGCCATGTCCAACCCAGAACTGATGGACATGCTCCACCTAAAGAAAAGATCATCACCTCGAGCCACACGCTTTAGGGTTCTAAACCTCACCACAATAGTAAACAGGATGTGCTGGAGGGACAGATTTCTGTCCCAGAGACTTCCCATGTTTTGGAACAAGATTCCAATCCACATTAGGCAGAGCTCCTCGCTAACACTCTTCAAGAGAAACCTTGACGAGTGGATGGGAAACAGAAAGTTTACCCCGGGGATCACTTCAGTGGCTCTGCTGGGCAGAGGCACAAGGAACTAATCTAAGGGGGCTGTGAAAGCCAACACATTCTAGCTAGGCTTATAAATGCCTTCGGGCAGACAGCCTAGTACCTACCTATGAAACTATTTATCGATGAGCCAAAAAAGTTTTACAGAGAATTGGGAAACATGGTAAAAGGAATTGAAACACCACCAAAAAAAGAAGAAATAGAAGAATTTTGGAAAAATATCTATGAAGATCCTGTGGAACATAACAAATATACTAAATGGAGAGAAATAGTAAAACAAAGAATAAGAAGTTTAAATGTACAGGATATGAAATGGGATGAAGTAATGATAAGACAAATTGAAACAAAGTTAAGAAAAGCCGAAAAGCCTCCAGTTGGAAAACCCCAGGCCCAGCTGCAGTACCTAACTTCTGGTTAAAAGTATTAACATATTTACAAGATTTAGCCATGAGTAAGAACTATTTATATGCGCACCCCGAACAGACACCAGACTGCCTAACAACAGGAAAAACAACACTTCTACTTAAGAGTAAACCTGCGAGCTACCCTAAAAACAATAGACCAATAACTTGCCTTCCGATGACGTAGAAACTATACAATGGAATTGTTGCTGACAGAGTTTATAGTCATTTAGAAGAAAACTCAATTATGGCAATAGCATAAAAGTGTAACAAAAGAAAGTCAAATGGAACAAAGGATCTTTTGCTGTTGAAGTCATAGTGGAGAACTGCAAAAAGAGGAAGAATCAGAGTATGGCATGGATAGACTATAAATAAGAATTTGACAGTATCCCACATTCATGGATAACAGAGTGCTTAAAAATGTATAAGATACACCCCTACAATGATCAACCACATCACAGCGACCATGAAACAGTGGCAAACCACTCTGCAGTTAAGCCATGATAAAGGACAAAAAAGAAGTTATGTACTTACCATAACACTCCATGTGAATTGTTCATCTCGCCTTCATTCTTTACTGATGGGTTCGGTGCCGATCCCTTGGCTCCGATACAGCCAATTGCAAAATAGCTCGAGACCAAGTCCCTATCCCATGATGCACCTGTGAATTACCTCAGATCTTGTTTGCTGCATATACTAATACCATATGTCATTGTTACACTTCCAGAGAAAAGGAAGAGAAGAGGTTTGAGTAACCAGGATGGATCCAGTATCTCAGTCATCTATCAGCACAGGAGGGAGTAGGATGGAGGGACGTAGGAATGAAGGTGATATGAACAACTCACATGGAACTTTATGGTAAGTACATAACTACTTTATTTGAAGTTGTTCAATCTCACCGTTCATTCCTTACTGATGGGTAGCGTCCCAAGCACCATCAATCTCAGGTGGCTCACGGGAGTACATTTCTCAGGACCGTGGATCCAAAGGAGGCCCTGTCAACTTTGTAATGAGTGATAAAGGTATGAAGTTTTGACCAAGTGGCTGCTGCACAAATGTTATCAATGGGAAGTCTGGCAGAAAAAGTAGATGATGTAGAAACTGCTCTGGTTGAGTGAGCTTTAATTTTGTGTTGCAAAGGTATATTGGCAGCTGACTAGGCAAAGGTGATACAATCAGATAACCATTTAGACAGAGTTGTTTTTGCCACTGGTCTCCCTTTTCCTGGAGTCTGAGAATGAAACAAAAAGCTGGTCTGATTTCCTGAAATATTTTGTTCTATCCAAACAGAATCTGAGCTGTCTGTGAACATCAAGTTTGTGCAGCATATACTCTAAATTGTTAGAATGATTGGGGAAGAAAACTGGCAAATCAATAACTTGGTTGAGATTGGTTTCACAGCAAACTTTGGGCAAGAATGAGGGATTTGTTCCAAGTGATACTCTGTCAACATGAAATATCAAATAGGGAGGCTTGATGGATAAAGCCTGAAGCTATGACACTCTGCGGGCAGAAGTAATAGCTACCAGAAAGATGGTCTTTCAAGACAAAAATTTGAGATCACAAGATGAAGATGGCTCAAATGGTGGAAGAATTATACGTGAAAGCATAAAATGTAGATTCCATGGAGAATAGGGAGATTTCACAGGTGGCCGAATATGAAAAGTCCCTTTGAGAAATGCTTTGGATAACTTGTGAGACATGATATTCAATCCTTCAAATCCAAGATGAAAATTAGAAATAGCAGCCAATTGAACCTGAACTGTTGCTGCTGCAGCTCCTTTGTTGAAAATCATAGTCAAGAACTCTAATATGGAAGCCATAGGAGCTTGTAAGTATCATTATTTTTAGAGGCCCATATAGAACATTTCTTCCATTTGTTCAGATATAGCTTTCTGGTAGAAGATTTATTCAAGGGCAAAAGGATCTGTTTCATCTCATTTGAAAGGTTATGGAACCTGGCTATGATGGGAACTGGAGCAGCCAAGCTGTCAGCTTCAGGGACTGCAAAGGAGGATGAAGGTCTCCCGACGGGTGTGTTAGAAGGTCTGGAACTGGGTCCAGGATCCAGGGATCCTCCAAAAGATGAAGTCGAAGGAAGGGGAACCAAATCTGACGAGGCCAGTGAGGGGCTGTAAGAATGATGGTCCTTCCCAGGGCTTTTGCTTTCTGTAGAACCTTGGGTATCAATGGGATTGGTTGAAATGCATAGAGGAGACCCGGAGGCCAATTGTGTACATGTGCGTCCCCTGGGGCTTCTCCTAGAGGGGGAAGCTTCTGCATTTCATGTTTATGTGACTGGCAAAAATGTTGCAGTAAGGCTGGCCCCACCTGCGGAATATCCTGTCCGCTATTTCTTTCTTGAGGGACCACTCATGGGGCAACAAGATTGCCCTGCTCCGTTTGTCTGCTATCACGTTGGATCTCCCCGGGATGTGCATTGCCAACAGAAAGCGCTGGGTGGAAACAGCCCACTGCCGAACTCTGAGAGCCTCTCAACAAAGGGGGTATGATCTGGTTCCTCCTTGTTTGTTCAAATACCAGACCACCGACATGTTGTCTGCTTGAATTGCAATCGTACCCAGAGGAAGAGAGTCCTGAAAGTACTGCAACGCCAAAAGTATTGCTCTCATCTCTAGGACATTGATATGCAGATGTTTCTCTTGGTCGGTCCATGTGCCTTAGGCAGTCTTTCCCTGAAAATATCCCCCCCCCCCAATTAGGGAAATGTCCGTGGTCACAGTGGCTGCTGGAGGGGGTAGCATAAATGGGCATTCTATTGTGACATGAAGTGAGGTCAACCACCACCGAAGGTTCTTCTTGCAAGAATTTGTGATCATTATAGTGTGATTCAAGGGTAGCTCTTGGTAAGACCATTGAGTGAACAACAGTCATTAAAGTACCCGCATGTGCATCTGAGCTGGTGGTATGGCTAGAACTGCTGCTGCCATCACGTCTAATACTTTTAGAACTTCCGATGCTGGTGCTCTGTCTTTTGATATCAGGATGCTGACATGTTGACGAATGAGAAGAACTCTTTCCATTGGAAGTCTTAGAGTGGTGGCGGTGGTGTCCAACTCTGCCCCGATAAAAACGATATGCTGCGATGGCAACAAGGCAGATTTTTCTGAGTTGATTGTAATGCCCATATGATTGCAGAGTGGACTCCCTGGCCTGAATGAGTTGATGCCTGGTGGTGGGAGTAAGGAGCCAATCATCTAGGTATGGAAACATCTGGAATCCTAAATGCCTCAGGTGAGCCGTGACCACTGCCATGCATTTGAACACTCTGGTGGCTGTCGTGAGACCAAAGGGCAGGACTCGAAACTGGAAAGGATTGGCTCCCAGCCGGAAGCGCAGGTGATCCATGCATGGCCTGTCCATTTTATGTGGTAGTACACATCCTTGAGATCTATCAAGCACATTCAATTGACTGAAGCGTGACCATCCGAAACTTCTCTTTCTTTATGAACTGGTTCAGTCTGCTGAGGTCCAATATGGGTCTCCAGTCCCCCATCTTCTTTGGAACCAAAATGAATCTTGAGTAAGTTCTGGATCCTGTGTGGTCTGCTGGGACTGGTTGGATGACTCTTTTTGCTAGCAACATTTGGACCTCTATAGTTGCCTGTTCCCTGTAACTGGGTGGAACGTCTGGGATTTTTCTTACGACTGGGGGGGGAGTTGGCGAATGGAATGAAATACCTTCTGGAAATGATACTTTGTACCCAGCTGTCTTTTGTTATTTTGAGCCAGGTGTCTGGGTAGAAAGACAAGCGACCCAATTGCCTCCAGAGCAGGACAGTCGGGCCTCCTCTCAGGAGCACTGGTAGGGTTTCCCACAGAAGTGATGTCTGTCACCCTGGTATTGTGGACCCCCTCTGCCATGAGGGTGGCATCTTCCATTATTATCCCCTCCTCTGCCCCTGGAGGTAGGTTCACCTCGTGTGTCCTGAAAGGCTCCTTGGGCTTTTCAGAACCACATTTTTCCTCCCCTTTGACCTTTAGGATAGGGTAGAGTAGGGGTGGAAAAACAGACCCTGACGGCAGAGAGTCTTTCCATCCTGTTCACACCTGGTTAAGGTTTCCTTCACTTTAGGCCTGAAAAGGGACAAGCCATCAAAGGGAGTGTTCACGAAGGATGACCTGAAGAGCTCCGCGAAGGAACACAAGCACATCCAGGAATGTCTCCTAAGAGCAACTCCTGTACCCGCTGCCCTACTCGTTCCATCAGCTGCATAGGATATGAGACACATGGATGAGTTGACTATAGAATTTAGGGTTGCAAGCTGAGCAGCAACTTTGTCAGAGGCTCCTGCAGCTACTGTACCCTGAAGAGTATCTCCCAACTCCTTAAGGAGATCTCTTTGCAACCTAGTAAAATGGGTTAAGTAGTTCAGTGAACGGAGAGCAAATGTCGCTGAACTGAACATGCGCTTCCCATATTTATCCATAATCCTGGAGTCTCTGTTAGGAGGTCTGATAGACAAGGAAGTCTCAGAAATTTCTTTCTTGGTGGCTGCTGCCACCACCATGGCATCAATCAGAACACCTTTAGTTAAGAATGTTTTGTCAAGTGGGGCAGAAATAAATCTATTAGGCCTCCAAGGGACAGGCTCCATGGTATCCGGAGACTCCCACACCCTTCGTGAGACCAGCTACATCAGCTCATCGAAGGATGGAGACACCCAAGAGGTGGAGAGCGGACACTCGAAAGCCTTCAGGAGAATTGACTCATCCTCAGTAGGGCTTTTGGACTGCCAATCACCCCTCTGCCTAAGGATCGTAAGTATCTCAGCAAAGGAGATATCCTGAGAGGGGGACCATGGGGACCCTTCTGACTCATCTAAGTCAGTATCCAATGTGAGAGACTCCTGTGGGAGTCTAAGTGCTTCCTCTTGCACAATCTCTTGCTGGGAACCTCATCAATGGGGGGGCTCTGGTGAGGTCTCAGAAGAGCAAGAGCCACCCATTGGGGCTTTCTGAGGCTCTGGGTCTCTATGCTTAGTGAGGACGTGATGCAGAAGCAGACACAGGCACTTTTGGGGGGGGGGGCAAACCCGAGGTCGAGGATGCCCTAGGAGACATGTCTCTCCTCATGGCATCGAAAGCACCCCTGTACCGATGTGAGGGAGCCGACGGATCAGAGGAAACAGTCGACACCCCCGGCACCAGAACAGTGGGCTCCGAGACCGGGGTAGGAGCCGAGCTCATCCGAACAGAGGCCCCAAGAGGCAAAGTCGGAACCAACAAGTCTGTCCGACTGCCCTCCCCAGACCCGACCACAAAGTGTCGGCTCCTAGAATCCTCGGTAGGCACCGAGGACATCAGAGTACACGGAGCCGAAGACTCTGGAGCAGGCGTCGGCTCCAAGGGTTCCACTAACATCAGGTCTGCCTCCTCCAGCTCCAAAGGACCAGAATGGCTCGGAGGAGGAATAGAAAAAGCCATTTGGGCTGAAGCCGATAACATTTTGGCTAATGCCAGTGCCGACAACAGATTCTGTACCACACAATCCATGTCCAGATCCAACAGGCTGATAGATGATCGAGAAGATCATACCAAAGGTGGTACCAACTGGAGAATAGGACTCTTCGGCACTTCGGAGACCAGTTCCAAGATTGGGGACCAGCTCCGAAAGGAAAAGACTGTCGGCTCCGAGGGCAGTGGAGCCAAAATCAATGACTTCTTTGACTTTTGCGAGTTCAATGTCCTGGAAGACTTTGAAGATCTACTGGAACCATCCTGGTCACATAAAGCTTCCTGAAATGAAGGCTTCAGCAAGCCTCTATCAATCAGTTTCCTCTTCCTTTCCTGCAGAACCCTAGAGGAGAAGGAATGACAAATGGCACAAGTGGCTTGCAAATGCAAAGCCCCTACACAGTAAACACAGTTAACGTGGCTGTCTGTAAATGACATTTTCTGGCCACACTTTGGGCATTTTTTGAACCCAGACTTACCGTGCTTATCTTGTTCAACCATAGCACTATTAGAAACATTTTACTGTTGCCACAAAAAATCTATAACAGTAATTTTCCACACAAGAGAACAAAAATACCACACAAGCCTTAATAAAAGTAGGCTAAATCACACACACACACAATATATATATATATATATATATATATATATATATATATATATATATATATATGTAATTTCACACAAGCAGACTATACAAAAACAAATAGCTGAGAAACAACCTTATCTAATATAAGAAGTGTTTACTGTAAAATATTTAACAGTAATAAAGAACTAAGCCTTATTACAAAATACAGAAGGCTAGAAGACCACACAGTAAATAAAAGTTACTAAAACTACCCAAGAAATGTGACAAAGGTCACTAAAGAACACACAGCAAGCTGACAAAAGGAAAAATATCCTTATCTATAATGTCTGAGGTTTACTGTACTAAGCCCTAACTAAAAAAACGAAGGCTAGACAGACCACACCCAGACGAAACTACAACGAACTAGGCCTAAAAGAGGTCAACTAGAATTATATCAAAAACAGTAACTGGGAAGGAAAACACACTGGAAAGCTATAAGAATTATATAAACAATTCTATCGAATAATACTAACAAAAAACTTTTTTAGAAAATTTTAATGAAACATTTGCTTATCTGGCCCGAGCTAAATCAGAACCTCCGATCTGTTGCAGCGGCAAACTAGATCTGAGGTAATTCACAGGTGCATCATGGGATAGGGACTTGGCCTCGAGCTCTTTGAAGACCTCAAGCTTTGAAATTGGCCATATCGGAGCCGAGGGATCGGCTCTGAACCCATCAGTAAAGAATGAACGGCGAGATTGAACAACTTCACATTTAGTATTCCATGGATAAAAATTCAAAGGGGGATATTCCGGGGTGAGTCTCTGTCACCACTGCTCTTCCCTTAACCCATTAAGCTGCCTGCATAACAGATTAGATCATGGCTATATTTGGCTCCCAGAAAGCAACAGTGTAAAGACTTCTCATCTTCTCTTTATAGATGATTTAAAACTGTATAGCTCATCAGATGAGGAACTGAAAGCACAACTGCAAGTAGTCATAACTTTTTCAGATATAAGATTGTCATTTGGTCTTGACTGGATACGGGCCTGCTGGATCTTGCTTTGTTTGTGTAACTTGAGCACTAATCCAGGCATTCTCTAAAGTATTCAATTGTATTTATTACTGCTTGGTAGTAACTTGATTAAAGTGTAGCTATCATTCTAAGTCTTTTGGATTAAGCACTTGGGCTTCAGACCAGTTGTTTTACATTAGGAAGGTTTGTGGCATGCACTGTGGTGGCAGGACAGGTAGCTTTCATCCTTCTAAGCTGGGAACTGCTGATTGAGAGCCCAGTGTCTGTTATTCTTAAAGTGTATTAGTTCTGGTTTAAGCACCTGGGCTTCAGGCCAGTTATTTTACATTAAGAAGGTTCGTGGTCTGCACTCTTGTGGGAGAAGAGGCTGGACTCTGCCCTTCTGAGCTGGGAATTTCTGGTTAAAGGTTTATAGTGCCTGAATATTTGAACTGTATCTTACTGAAATTGGTACACCTTGTTTGCTGTAGCATAGACTAGATCCAGGCCTGCTGAATCTAGCTTTGTTTATATGCTTGTTGTCTGTTTGCTTGTTATTTCCCTGGAACGCTAATTCCACCTAAAACGCGGCTTCTCAGCGCTTCTGTGGATCACTAGTGATATCTGCATTGCTTACTGTACTTATTTCCTTGTTTCACTTGAAAGAAAGTTACTGTTTGTCGTTTTTGCATTTAAGTTACCTGTAACACATTGCACTTAAGTTACCTGTTACTATATAAGTCAGCACTAAAAATTAAAAGCACTACACCCTCACTCCCTAGTGGCCCTCGTTTTCAATTATTAAGGAAATCCCAATATTATTCTAGCATGTCCAAAGGTCAGTTGTTATTCTCCTCTCTGGTCCAGCTGATGAATCTGGGAATCTTGAGGCAATGTTACAACTGCCTCACAGACAACCCTCTCCTCCTCCCAACAAATTCCAACACATGTGAGAGATGCAACCATATAGCCAAACTGGATGCTAAGCTCTCTCAACTCAGTACTGGCATAACCAGTCAGGAGGAGAAGGAAACCACACTCACTACAATTCCAGTCTCACACAGACCTACCACGACAGCAAACCAAACATAATCACACAAAAACATACTCGGAGGCTCTAAATAAAGATCTGCCTAAGCAGCAGAGACCTCCAAAGCAGACACCCAAGCAACCGCTACCCCAAAACAAAACACGTGCAACACATATCTCACAAAGCCAGTGTGCCGAACAGTCACAGCCCTTAAGACTAAACAACACACCTGATACACTTGTAATAGGTGACTCTATCATCAGGCACACTGATGTCCCGCTCACCAGGCTGAACAAGGAGAGGGTCACGGTGAGCAGCCTGTCAGGCACTAGGATCCGCCACATAACACAAGCACTCAGATCACTCCAAGGCAAGTACAAATATGACTCAGTCATTGTCCATGCTGGTGTGAATGACCTGAGACGTACCTCCCTGGACTACATGAAAAGAGACATAAAGGAGCTCTCTGAGCATGTAGCCCAGGCCGGTATGACCCTGAGCTTGAGTAGCATCTTACCCTCACTAAGAATGATGCCACAATATGAAGACAAGATGATCAATTTCAACAATTGGCTTAAGTACTGGTGTCATTCAAAGGGGTCCAATGCCTGTCAGCTTGGGATGATATGCTCGACAAGCCACGATGCTTCGCTAGGGATGGCTTGCACCTGTCACCCCTGGGCTTTCGGATATTGGCAAAGGCTCTTGCTACCCCCATAGTGCCTTTTTTAGGCAAGGCTCAAAAGACAAACCCACCTCCATAGGTATCACAAGGGATAAGAAACTAAGAGTAATGCTACTCAACGCCAGAAGTCTAAACCTCAAGATGCACACACTCGAAACTCTCCTTAGCATGGAGAACATCGATATCTGTGCAGTAACAGAAACCTGGTTCAGGGCTCCCGAAAGCACCCCAGCACTACCAGGTTATACCTCATACCATGCTTTTCGGCCCCAAAACTTGGACCAAACCAAAAAAGGAGGGGGAGTATCGATATTCATCAAAGATACCCACACCTCCAGGTTGGTGGCAAAGCACGAAGCATCAGAGACTATCCATGTGCAACTAACAGTGGGTAAAACTGCATTCCAGTTTATAGCCTGCTACAGACCACCCTCCCAAGCCCAGAAAACCCACTCGGCCTTCCTGAGAACACTGGAAAATATGAAGGTCTCTCCAAACACCATTATATTGGGCGACTTCAACTACCCAAACATAGACTGGGAGCATTACTCTAGCTCCAACACCCTAGCCCAAAGGTTCCTAGAATTTATAAACTCAAATTCTATGGAACAACTTGTTACCACTCCCACAAGAGGGGAAAACATACTGGACCTGATCATCACCAACATGGGGACTCTATGCTCCAGACCAGAAGTGTATCCCTCACTGGTAAGATCAGATCATAAACTAATCTCACTGGATATTCACATCCTGACCCCACCCCCTGCCCAGAAAACCACAGTGAAAACTTCTCTAAAGCAAATTTCACACTCCTCAAAACCGAGGTGGAATCCTTCAAAGCCCCGGCCTGTGGAAAATAATGCCCAGACCACAGAATCCTTTATAAACGCATTCTATGAACACCTTCAGGAATGCATGGATCATGCGATCCCAAATAAAACCAAGACCCAATCCTCCAAAGGCAGACGTCCTGTCTGGTGGACCCCAGCCATAAACAAACTATACAATAGAAGGGGGAAGCTACTAAATGATAGAGCAAAATCCCAAAAAGGGAAGGCATCACTGATCAGTATTAGCAAAAAACTACGGGCACTCATAAAATTGTCTAAGGCCAGCTTCGAGAGAGAAATTGCACAGGACACTAAGGATAATCACAAGGCTTTCTTTAGTTATGTTAGGAACCTGTGTGGTAATTCCCAGATATGCTCAGAATTAGTCCAAAATGACAAAAAATACACTGAACCCACAGACATTGCCAACATCCTAGCTGACAGGTTCAGCGCAAACTACTCCCCCCCCCCACTCCCCACCAAAAGGGCAAATATCTATCCCAGCAGAGTGCTGCCCCCCCTGACATCTCAAATGCTCAGGTAAGAGCCGCCTTCTCCAAAGCAAAAAACACAGCATCAATGGGACCAGACGGTGTCCCGGGCTGCATCCTACATGAACTCCAAGAAGAGCTAAACCCAAACATAAAACTACTGTTCAGTCTCAGCCTTACTACAGGATATGTGCCCAAAGAGTGGCGTACAGCAACAGTGGTCCCTCTCCATAAAAGTGGTGCCTCAACGGATCCTGGAAATTATCGCCCCATAAGCCTGACTAGCTTGGTCTGCAAAGCTATGGAAAGGACCATCATGGACCTCATAAATAAAGATATTGGGGACCTACAGACACTGGATCCTACCCAGTTCGGCTTTGTTAAGGGCAGATCCTGCCTCTTAAAAGTACAGTTTTGTACCTACCATAAATGTAGATGTTCGAAGATCCACATTGCTGCAGTCCTTACACTTGGGTAGTCCGCTGTCCTCGGTCGGCCCGAATATCAAAGTATAAGGCTGACGTCGGTCAGGGCGCATTTGACTGACGTCAGAACGTCAGGGTACAAATGCGCATGACCAGCGTCATATCCTCAGTCTTTTCTTGCCCCAGATGTCAGAAGACCCAAAAATAAAGGTCAAAACCAAAAGACAGCAAACAAACAACCAACCACCCTTGCACTAACTATATGTACAATATATACAATATACACAAAATATACAACCCAACCCACACAACCACCTCTAACTACAGAGGGGAAGGAGGGAGGGTAAATTGGACTGCAGCAATGTGGATCTTCGAACATCTACATTTATGGTAGGTACAAAACTGTACTATGTTCTTCATCTCACATTGCTGCAGTCCTTACACTTGGGTAGAATCCCAAAGCAGAGGTAAGGGAGGATGGCTAACTACAAGGAAGCAGGAGCTGCCAAAATGCCCTGCAAAACAGCAGTGGCAAAACCAGCCCTGGACTTAGAGTAAAGTGGCAGGTGATAATGCTTAGAGAAAGTATGCACAGAACTCCAAGTAGCTGCCTCCAAAATATCCTTGGTTGCCACTCCCCTCAAAAAAGCTGTTGAAGTGGCAGTAGCCCTAGTGGAATGAGGCCTAATCCCAGCTGGAATCTCCTTGCCATGATGGGAATAACAGAAAGCAATGCAAAACCCAATCCACTTAGAAATAGTTTGTTTTGATACAGGCTTGCCCTGAGAACTCAAAGCAAAAGAAACAAACAACTGCTGAGACTGCCTGAAACCTTTAGTTCTGTCCAAATAATAACGCAACTGCCTGTGGACATCTAAAGTGTGCAAAATCTTTTCCCCTTTATTTTGGGGATTTGCATAAAAAGTAGGCAAATGAATAGTTTGGTTTAAAGCCACACTAGAAACCACCTTAGGCATAAAGGAAGGATTAGTGCGTAATGATACCCTATCCTTATGGAAAATCAAGAAAGGCTCAACCGCCATAAGGGCCTGTAATTCAGAAACCCTTCTTGCAGAGGTAATGGCCAACAAAAAAGCAGTCTGCCATGATAAATATTTCAACTCAGCAGTAGCTGCAGGCTCAAAAGGTTGTAGAGTGAGTTTCTCCAACACAAAATTGAGATCCCAAGCAGGAGTAGGAGCTCTTCGTGGGGTCTTATATTCTTTGCCCTCTAAGAAATTGCTTGAACAAAGGATGAGAAAACAATGGTGGGTTGCAATCATAGTGAGCTGAAATTGCTGCAGCATGAACTTTAATAGAAGAGAAAGACAAACCTTTGTCTAGTAACTCAGTAAGATATTGAAGAGCCACACACAAATTAGGCTCAGAAACATCAAAATCTTTTGCTGCACTCCAAAACAAAAATCTCTTCCATTTGTCTGCGTACACTTATCTTGTACTAGGCCTCCTAGCTTCCAAAATAACATTCAAAACTTGCTGAGGAAGTGGAGGCCCACTATGGTTCAAAACAGAATATGCCAGGCTGTGAGGTACAGAGAGTGAAGCTTGACATTTAGCAAATGGCTGTCCTCCTGCGACAACAGGTGTGGAATCGAAGGCAAAAGCCATGGAGGCTTCCGTACCAGACTTCTCAGCAATGAGTACCAGTGTTGTCAAGGCCAATCCGGAGCTATTAAAATCATCCTTGGCTTGTCCTGTCTGACCTTTAGAAGTACCTTTGGGAGGAGAGGCAGAGGTGGAAAGGCATACACATGAAGATTGCTCCAATTGAAAGAAAGAGCATCCACCTTCCAAGCTGTGGGATGAAACCTTTTTGTGCAAAACCTTGGCAGCTGATGGTTCAGTGGAGAAGCGAACAGATCTATGTCTGGAGTTCCCCAGGACACTGTCAATTTCTGAAATACATGAGGATCCAATTTCCACCGTGGGGATCCATAATTGCCTGCTCAACACATCTGCTAAGGAGTTCTGTGCTCCTGGCAGAAACCTTGCCTGAAGATTGAGCTGTAAACTGAGAGCAGTCTCCCACAAAATCATTGCTTGCCTGCATAGAGGATAAGAATGTGTTCCCCCTTGCTTGTTGATGTACCACATGACAGTTGTGTTGTCTGTTAGAATCAACACCTGCCCTGGAAGAAGTAACTCCTTGAAAGCAATTAATGCAAACTGGACTGCTAACATCTCCTTCATGTTGATATGTAGATGTTGTAGTCTGACAGGCCACTTGTTTTGTATCCACTTTCCATTTAGATGAGCTCCCCAAGCTTTGTCTGAGGCATCTGTCGTTAAAATCTGACTCGCCTCTGGCCGGGTCACAGAGAGTCCCTTGTTTAGGTGACATTTTGAATGCAAGGTATTATTTGAATGACAGTGTCCAGATCCTGGCAGTGCTGTGTCCATACATTTTTGAGATACCATTGTAGCTTCCTCATATGCAGTTTGGCATTGGGAAGCACCAGAATACAAGATGCCATGAACCCTAAGGCTTGAAGGACTGTCCTTGCAGTCAGCCCGGACTGATGAGATAGTTGATGGAAGTAAAGGGATAGACTCTTTTGTTTGTCCGGGGTTAAAAAGGCCATCTGGGATGCTGTATTCAGTCTCACACCCAGAAAGAACATGTCTTGAGAGGGTACTAGACTGGACTTTATTTCGTTCACAGAATACCCTAGGCATCTTAGCACTGCTATCACATATTCCAAATGATGAAGAAGCTCTTCTCTTCCTTGAGCCAGAATTAGGCAGTCGTCCAAATAAGGATAGATCTGTATTCCCTTTAGTCTGAAGAAAGCTATCACTGGAGCCAGAACTTTCGTGAACACTCTGGGCGCAGTAGATAAGCCAAAGGGCAATGCAGACAACTGATAGTGAGAAGTCCCAGCTCGAAAACGCAGATACTTTCTGCAACTTAGTCTGATAGGAACATGAAGGTAAGCCTCCTTGAGATCCAAAGTTACCATCCAATGATCTTTGCCCAGCAGAGGTAAAAGCTGCTGTAACGTCAACATTTTGAACTTGGGAATGTCCAGATAAGTGTTGAGGATAGATAAATCCAAAATTGGTCTCCACGTGTTCCCCTTCTTTGGTACTAGGAACAGGCGAGAATAAAATCCTAGGCCCACTTCTGGCAGAGGGACCGGCTGTATGGCCCCTAGTCGGAGCAACAGAGAAACCTGTTCGTGAGCCTCTATTCTTTGTTGAGGAGGAACGTCTGGCATGCCTTTGAAAGGAGGCAAGGTATGGAAATAAAACCTGTAGCCGTGGTGTATGATATCCAATACCCATCTGTCCTGGGTAATTAAACTCCAATTTTCTTTGAAAAGTGCCAACCTTCCCCCCAAAGGTGCTGCCAGACGAGCAGGCTCTGGCAGCTGAAAAGGTAGGTCATTGGGTCTGCTTACGAAAGGACTGACCCCTGCCCTCACCCGAAGCCTGTGCAGGAGAACTCCGTTCTAGGCCTGAAAGAGCCCTGAGCTCTGCCCTTACCACGTCTAGATCTACCCCTAGACTGTGAATCATAAGAAGGATACGTCCACCCTTTAGTAGGCCAATTTCTACTAAACTTTGGAGGCTGGACCTGCAAAAAATCTTTAACAGTCTGCATAGACTTAGCCTTGTCTTCCATTTTCTTTAAAACTGTCTCAACAGGAGGACCAAACAACACGTCAGATTGTAAAGGAGCATCTAAAATCCTTGTTTTAACATGTTCAGACAAATTCTGATCCCTCAGCCAGGCGTGCCTGCGAAGAACTGACCCAGTGGCAGCCACCCTAGACGAGGCCTGTACAGCATCAAAACCACATTGCAAAGAATGCTTACCCACCTGTTCAGAAACATGCACTAAATCTTGCAACTCCTTACAATCAATACCTACTGCCAGAGCATCAACCTTAGATTTCAATTGTGAAAGGAGATAATTTTGGTATTTCAACATGTGAAACTGGCAATTCAGAGCCCTCATAGCAAGAGTGGAAGAAGTATAGACTTTCTTGCCTCATCTATCCAAGGCCCTAGCCTCCTTGTCTGCAGGAACCGGATTCTTAACAACAGAAGCCTTAACACCTTTAGGCCCATGGCTAACAGTTTCTGGGTCTGCCCTAGGACTCTTAAAAAGATACTTAGGAGCTTCAGGCACCCTGTAATACCTATCCGGCTTAACAGGAGCAGGAGGCAAAGAATCAGGATTAAGAGAAGCTTCCATAAAAACATCTTCCACTGCATCCAAAACAGGAGGTATAGCCAAAGGCCTATGCTGGGGTAACAACAGAAATTCCCTAAGCCTTTTTCTGGAATCAGAGAAGTCCTGACCTTCCCACTTAAAATGCTCCCTCATGGAATGAAGAGTTTCTGAAAAAGAAAAATCCTCAGGAGGAGTAGCAGAAGGAGTAGAATCATCCACATCAGAATCAGAATAAGGAGAGTACTCCTGCAAGTCTTCAGCCGAAGACTCCGAAACATCCGAAGCCTGCTCAAAACCCCCCAGCTCAGGCTCCACCCTGGGCCTCTTAGCAGGAGGGGGCATAGAACCCCTGATCAAAGTAATCAAATCTTCTGCCATTTTAAGCATATGCTTCTTGGGCACAGTACCTGAAGAGCTAGGGGTAACACTAACTGAAGCTAAACCTGGCCTGCCCCTGGGGGAAGCCTTTGAAACAGAAGGAGAGGGCCTAGCCACCTTAGGAAGGGAGGGGAGTATAGTAACATGAGAAGCCCCCTCAGCCTGACTAGTCTCCTGAGAGGCCACATCTTGTAATAACAAGGTCTCCCCCTGGGAACACAAAGAAACCTCCAGTGGAGCCACCGGCTCCACCGACACCTCTAAAGAACCGGCGTCTGATACAGACGGTTCTTCTAGCCTAGGCTTAACTGTCTTGTCCTTGCGCTTCTTTGAAGAAGCGGGCGTCGGAGCATCCGACGGCATTTTATAGTTACACCGCTTCCCAAAGACTAACCTCGCACAATCCAACCTTCTCTTAATAGTGCGTTTATTAAATCTAGCACAAGAGCAACAGCCAACAACGTCGTGCTCAGGCCCTAAGCAAGGAATACACAAAGTATGATAATCTTTATGCGGTATCTGTTTCCCACAAGAAATGCAATTATTAACTTTTTCTGACATCCGGTAAATGACTGAGGCAAGAAAAAAGTAAAATATTCCCCAACGGGGTACTTAGCCAACTTTGAACTCGGTCTGAAACTTCTAAATCGAAAAATCTCAGAACGCCAACCGGCACTTGCAACACTGCTTCTGCATCGGACCATGCGGCAAAAAAGACTGAGGATATGACGCTGGTCATGCGCATTTGTACCCTGACGTTCTGACGTCAGTCAAATGCGCCCTGACCGACGTCAGCCTTATACTTTGATATTCGGGCCGACCGAGGACAGCAGACTACCCAAGTGTAAGGACTGCAGCAATGTGAGATGAAGAACATCCTGGTTGATTTCTTTGAAACAGTCACCAAGGCCATTGACGAATGGAAGGTGGTCCACACAGCCTACCTGGACCTCGCAAAAGCCTTCGATACAATACCCCACTTGGGGCATTATAGATAAGCTCACCAGCTTAAATATAAACCCCTATGTCACTAGATGGATTGCAAATTGTCTCAAGGACAGAACCCACATGGTTAGAATTGCTGGAGCCATGTCAGACTCCAAACCAGTTACAAGTGGTGTCTCACAAGGCTCAGTCCTGGGACCTCTCTTGTTCGGTATATATTTCTCGGAGGTACAGGCCAAAACCACGTGGCCAAAGTGGTTAGAAAAACATTTTATATAGCCCACCTAATCATGAAGGGATTCACATCTAGATCAGGGGAGGTCATCGTGCCTCTTTACTCATCCCTCATCAGGCCCATAATTGAGTACAATGCCCCTTTTGGGATGTACCTTACCAGACACCTGCAGCAACCTGAAAGACCCCAAAAGTACCTCACCAAGAGGATCAAAGGGCTCAAACAGATGCCATATGCTGCCCGGTTAAAGAAACTCCAGCTCTACTCAGTGGCATACCGCCTGTTCAGAGGCGATCTGTGCCTGATGTATAAAGCCATGTCCAACCCGGAATTAATGGACATGCTGCACCTCAGAAAATCCAAATCCCATCGAGCTACGCGCTCGAGAGACTTGAACCTCAGCACTGAAATAAATAGGGCATGCTGGAGGGACAGATTCATAACCCAGAGGCTCCCTTCACTCTGGAATAAAATCCCAGTCCAGGTTAGGCAGAGTCCCTCATTGACTCTCTTCAAGAGGAATCTTGATGAGTGGATGGGAGATCGTAGGTTTACCCCGGGTATCACTTCTGTGTCACTGTTAGACAGAGGCACAGTATACTAACCTCGAAAAAGGGCATAGCAAAATAAATTTTAAATGGGTGGCGAAAGCCAAACACATTCTGACTAGGCTTATAAATGCCCTAGGGCAGATAGCCTAGTATGAACCTATGAACCTATGTGCAAATGCAACCTTTAAAACAGGAAAAGTGTAGCACCAAGAAAACATCAGTTTGGGACAATAATGTGATACAAGAACTTGAGCAAGATAAAGTGTATAAATATTTAGAAGTGATGAAGGATCAACAATAAAACATGAAGAAATTTGAAGTAAACTCCGTAAGGAATATTTTAGATGACTTAAATTAATCCTGGAAACAGCATGGACAGTTCAAGCTATAAACCAATTTGCTCCTCCTGTCTTAACTTACAGTTTTGGAGTGACTGATTGGCCCCAAAAGGTGCTGGATAGATTAGACAGTAAAACAAGAAGGATGCTTCAGGCCCATCAACTGATTTGTTAAAAAAAAAAAATCAGTGCACACCAAGCTTATATATTCCCCCTTCCGACGGAGGTATGGGCCTCCTTGAAACTGATTACATGTACAGATCTGCAATCGCGGGACTGCATACATATCTGCTGACCTCACAAGACCCAAATAAAAGTTTTGAAACATGAAGAAAATAAATCTAAGATGACTTCCCTGCTTAATCTAGCAAAGGCATATCGACATCAGGCAGGAATGGAAATCAAACCAAAAGTAGATAAAAATCAGGCAGCAATGGAATGTGCCAAAAAAACAAAAGAAAGAATATATGGTGAAGGATCAGATGAAAAGGCAAGAAATGTGGAAAATGCATAAATATAGTAGCAAGTATAGAAAACTCCTGGAACAACCTCATGTTGATCAGGATCGAATGCAGGAATGGTTAAGGAGAGGCAAATTCAAACCAAAAGATGAAAGGTTAATAGTTGCGGCCCATGACAGTACACTACATACACATTGGTTTATGAAGTCCATTGAGTATGTGGGAGAAACAGGCAAATGTAGGTTTTGTGTAACATAATTGGAAACAGTTGCACACCTTGTTGTTGGTTGTGACATACTAATGGCAGAAGGACTGTATAGTGAAAGGCATAATAATGTAGCAAGACTGATGCACTGGGATTGTGCAAACATTATAATGTTGAAGTATCTGAAAAACACTGGACACATGAGCCACAAAGTATCATAGACAATGATGATGTCTACATCACATGGGATCACCCATTATCAACAGTTCAAAGGATAGATGCAAGAAAACCAGATATAGTGGTCCACGAAAACAAGACAAAAGTAGCATTGATCACCAAAACCACTATCCCCAATGACTACAGTGTCTTGGGTACAGAGAGACACAAAGTCATAAAATATCAGGATTTGCGGGCAAAAACAAGAGCATCATATTTAGATATGTTACCAATACATGTAACTCCTTATGAACTGCAGGAGGAGGCATTACTGGGCACACTGTGGGGTGCTGCCAAGAGCACTTCTGGAAACATCAAAGACTGAAACTATACTAATTTCATGAACTTTAATCATAATTTGACTTGGGGTCTATTCCCATCATGGTATTAGAAACCCAAAAGACTTGGAGACATTAAAAAAAGAGGGAGTTGGGAATAAGACCTGAGGTGGAGATTCTGCAATGAAAACACTGAATCTTACAGACTCAAATCAGATGGAGACTGGACCTTAATCTAATCAGACCCTGGAGCAGAGGAAAGGAATGCTGAATCCGAGTGTCATGAGAACTTCATAGTGGGACTCTGTAATGCAGAGGTGTCCTGAGATCATTTCCTGGATTCCTTGGACCAGTTCTTAGATGGATCTTTGCCCTTAACCTTCTCCCCAGTTCTCGCCTTCCTAGTCTCATCAGAGGATTTCTTATAGCTAGATCATCTTGAAAGATAAATATCAGTCTTCTACTTGGGCAGGGAGAAGGCCCGTAACACAAGCTTCAAAAGATAGTCCAAGAGGGCCCATGGCCTGAAAGAATAAATCTATCATAAGTCATTTAAATGGGCAGAGCACAAGCAACACACACATTCTGGTGTGGCGCCTGCTGTTGAATTTTGTGACCACAGGCCACAAACGTCTTGAAGCTAACTTTCAAGAAAGAAAATGTTGGTAAGTTCACAAATAATGGTCTGACAGACACAACACAATAAATTAGTACCCAAGAGAAAGAAATTCAGACCAAGAATAGCTTCCATACACTCAAGTCACACAGATCATCTATGAGCAAATATTACAGAATCTACACTTAGCAATAAGCAAAACCAAAACCACTGGAGAAAATTCCCAGAAGCCAACTTCCCAAGAGAGGGGAGAGACAGAGAAGAGAACAGAAAAGGAGAGCAGGCTAAAACTAGCCAAAAGACAAGGAAAAACTACAAGAACTAAAGAAATTACAACCATGATCAGAAATTTGTTGAAATGACTGGAGAAAAGTACTCATCAGAAAACCAATGAGCTGAACCTTGAGGAATGCGTCTGTCATCTAGCGCAGCAAAAAATAAAAGGGAGGCTGTAAGAACAGCAAACAAACTGGCAAACAGAGGCAAGTAATATTCTAGTTGGGCTAATGGGATGCTTTTTCCTGTGTCTGTCTAGTTGGTTTAAATGGAAGCAAGATGCTTTCTGATCCCAGAAACATAGTTAGTTTACTTTCTCGTTATGTGTCTGAAAGTAAACAGTTTGATTAAACTAGCTTCCTAGGTATTTGAATAAAGGATCAGTTTCTATGATGAAATCATCTACATCTTTGATCATGAGGGATTTGGGCATTTTGAACAGCTTTTGGTGTGTTCCAGATATTATAGTTTTACTTTTGTGTCTAGCAGGAACATTTTCAAGAGAGGCCAATTTCATGACCCTGGATGAATTGGAGGTTTGATTTAGATCTATACAGAAGCATGCTGATTGCATATGGCACGTCAAATGGAATTTTACTGAAAAAAATTGAAAACAAAGCAGGGGGTGGATGCAAGTATACATCCCTGAGAAACACATGACTTAGCGCTGGCTTTGGGAGAAAGACAGGAGTCAACTTTGATCTTGAATAATCTGTATAAGAGGAAGCCTGAACCAGTCTGTGGGTAGATTCCTTTATTTATCACATGGACTAGCAGGATGGTATCGGTCATGGTCAAAGCATATGCCCCCTGTCAGGTTCCATTTATCCAAGTTAATTGGGATGTCATCTGTCAACGTCAAGACAGTGGTCTCAATGCTTCTCCTTAACCAGTATCTATGTTGTTTCTGGGAGATCAAGTGTTATTTTTGTAGGCAATTGGTGAGCTGATGGCATAGAAGTTTTTCCAAAGTTTTCAACTATGGTTGGTAATACAGAAACTGGTCAGAATCGGGCAGTTGAGGCCAGTTTAGTGTCCTTAAGGTCTGGTATGACTAATGTCATCATCCATATTGCTGGCACTGTCTTGGAGGTGAGAATGAGGTTATACACACGAGTAGGGGCTGTGACAGGAATTCCCTGCAGTAATAAATAAACTCTGGCTATAAACTATATATCCCAATGGGAGGGTCTAGAAGGATTTCCTCTAGAAGTGATGAGAGCTGTTTCATAGGTTTATTGGTATATACTAGGCTAACAACCACCAGGGCCTTTATAAGCCTAGCCATGTAACCCAAGTCAATTGTGTCCCCATGTAAGCTGTGTGTCTCTTGGGAGGGGTATGTTAGTTTGGAGGTGTCTAAGAGCATTGTTGGGGGTGTGTTAGGTGGTACTTTACTGTCTGCTGCTGTTTATTTGAGACAGGGGGCCAGACTAGGAGAGAATTTATGATTTTCCATCCAATGGTTAAGGTTATGTCTGAATAGGGTTAGGGATGGAACTGCTTCACATGGATGGGAAGCCTGTTCCGGAGCATGGAGATCCTTTCAGACACATTACCAGTCTCACCAGCATGTTCTATTCATGATGCAGGCAAAGTTTAAATCCTTGCATCTACCGTTTGTTTTGTGGATGTGCAAAAGATCCATCAAGGCTAGCTCTGGGGATGCCTTATATGCCAGGGAATAGGTCACCACTCAAACTGGTAGGAGACTGAGTACAGAGATAGGGCCTTAAAGCAATCTGTGTAGGTAGAACAGTATATTAATACTTTGGATTACTTGATGAGGAACCTCTGTGGGTGTTCAAACTGTTACAAATGCCTGGGCAGGTACATGCCAAGGGGGGGGGGGGGTTGTACTCCATTGATAGGTCTGATAATGGCTGACTAAAGTGGTACTATAACTTCCTTGGACCTGGATGCCATACCCTTACTTATAAGTTGGGCAACATAGAATGACTATCTTAGTTAAGTGTTGGTTGAAGGCCAGATTACAATTTAGATATGTTCCCAGATCCCCAACTACAGAGTCACCTCTTAAGGGCGTTTAATCAATGGAGTAATTGGTTTGTGTGGATGTTTTCCCAAATGGCACTGAAATGCACTTCTTGATTCATAGGTTCATATACTATGCAAATGACCACCAGGGCCCTTTATAAGGCTAGCCATTCAATGCAACTAAACTGTGTCCCTGTTTATCATGGGCATTTATTTGGAGGCGGTATGTTAGTTTGGAAGTTTCTAGAGGTGGTGGAGTGTTAGTGGGGGCATTACTGTCTGCCTCTATCACAGACATGGGTGCCAAACCTGGCATGAATTAACAATTTGCCATCCATTGTCAAGATTACACTTTTATACAGTTAGGAATGGACTCTACTTCATATGGATGGGAAGCCTGTTGCAGAGCATGGGGATCCTTTGAGACATATATCGGTCTCTGACATGTCTTACTTATGTCATAAGCAAAATTTAAATGCTTGGATCTAGTGGTTCTGATGTTGTTCATTCTGTGGATGCGCATAAGGTCCACCAGAGCTCGTTTTCAAGGTGGTTTTGAAAGGATGGCAAATTCAGTGAGAAAATCAGAGAGAGAGAGGTTGTCTTTTTCATGCTGGATAGTGTCCTGAAGGACTACATGAAATTTGATCAAAAATGACACACAGCGGTCACAGTATAATGTTATCAAGACAGAGTACACATTTTACATAACTACAATTACATGCACAGTAGTCACAGTATACTGCGGTGGTGGTGCTGCAGTAGCGTTGTCGCCTCACAGTATGATGTTGTCCTGTTCAATTCTCAGCTAAAGCGTCTTCTGTACGGAGACGTGTGAATGGACGTACCTTCGTTGAAGGTTGTGCGTCAGAGCTGGCAACTCGGTACATAAAAATCTACTGCCAATCATTAGCGGACCGGAGTTCCGCTGTGGCGACCCCTAACCGGGAAGAGCCGAAAGATACATCAACAACAAGTCAGTATGTCTGTGCACGTGTCATACTGTCAGACAGAATATGCACTTTTTAAATAGTTACAACAGTGTAAGACACAGAACTCCTGTTGAGAAGAGGGATTTTTGGGGTGAATTTGTGTGATTTCATTATTAAAGAAGCACTTATTTTGCTTGAATAAAAAGGAGTTTAGTTCTGAGTCAAACTTAACTTGAGTAATGACAGCCCAGATTATTTGAGCAAGAATGGAGAATGTGTGTTGAGAGAAGTGTAATTTTGAATATGGGGCCTGAAGGGTGGATGTATGTGCTGGGATGGATCTAAGGCTATAGGGAGTAGTCGTATCATGTAAGATCCTCACCAGGATAGAGAATGTATTAATTAGTGTGAAGAGTAGGCCTGCTACAAGAGGAGTGGTTCGGAGTTCCAAAGGCAACCACTTGGCATTATCTGAAGCAAGATGATAAATCTGCTGATATTATTGTACAGCTCTGAGATTCTTTTTGGATGCAGAGGCCAAAATGGGGAGACCATATTCCAGTTGTGGGAGAAGGAGCTATTCCATCAGGGGAAAGACCTGAGCGGTTTTACTGAATCAAAAATGCGGAGTGTTTGTTTTGGCCTTAGTGTTTTGCACATGCATCTGCAGCTTGAAACTGGTCTAGCCAGACAGAAATCTGTATACTGCTGAACTGTTTCTATACTGCATCCTGACTGAAGTGAGCAATGGCCCAGTGTTTGGTAGCTTGAAACTGGTCTAGCCAGACAGAAATCTGTATACTGCTGAATTGTTTCTATACTGCATCCTGACTGAAGTGAGCAATGGCCCAGTGTTTGGTAGCTTGAAACTGGTCTAGCCAGACAGAAATCTGTATACTGCTGAATTGTTTCTATACTGCATCCTGACTGAAGTGAGCAATGGCCCAGTGTTTGGTAGCTTGAAACTGGTCTAGCCAGACAGAAATCTGTATACTGCTGAATTGTTTCTATACTGCATCCTGACTGAAGTGAGCAATGGCCCAGTGTTTGGTAGCTTGAAACTGGTCTAGCCAGACAGAAATCTGTATACTGCTGAATTGTTTCTATACTGCATCCTGACTGAAGTGAGCAATGGCCCAGTGTTTGGTAGCTTGAAACTGGTCTAGCCAGACAGAAATCTGTATACTGCTGAATTGTTTCTATACTGCATCCTGACTGAAGTGAGCAATGGCCCAGTGTTTGGTAGCTTGAAACTGGTCTAGCCAGACAGAAATCTGTATACTGCTGAATTGTTTCTATACTGCATCCTGACTGAAGTGAGCAATGGCCCAGTGTTTGGTAGCTTGAAACTGGTCTAGCCAGACAGAAATCTGTATACTGCTGAATTGTTTCTATACTGCATCCTGACTGAAGTGAGCAATGGCCCAGTGTTTGGTAGCTTGAAACTGGTCTAGCCAGACAGAAATCTGTATACTGCTGAATTGTTTCTATACTGCATCCTGACTGAAGTGAGCAATGGCCCAGTGTTTGGTAGCTTGAAACTGGTCTAGCCAGACAGAAATCTGTATACTGCTGAATTGTTTCTATACTGCATCCTGACTGAAGTGAGCAATGGCCCAGTGTTTGGTAGCTTGAAACTGGTCTAGCCAGACAGAAATCTGTATACTGCTGAATTGTTTCTATACTGCATCCTGACTGAAGTGAGCAATGGCCCAGTGTTTGGTAGCTTGAAACTGGTCTAGCCAGACAGAAATCTGTATACTGCTGAATTGTTTCTATACTGCATCCTGACTGAAGTGAGCAATGGCCCAGTGTTTGGTAGCTTGAAACTGGTCTAGCCAGACAGAAATCTGTATACTGCTGAATTGTTTCTATACTGCATCCTGACTGAAGTGAGCAATGGCCCAGTGTTTGGTAGCTTGAAACTGGTCTAGCCAGACAGAAATCTGTATACTGCTGAATTGTTTCTATACTGCATCCTGACTGAAGTGAGCAATGGCCCAGTGTTTGGTAGCTTGAAACTGGTCTAGCCAGACAGAAATCTGTATACTGCTGAATTGTTTCTATACTGCATCCTGACTGAAGTGAGCAATGGCCCAGTGTTTGGTAGCTTGAAACTGGTCTAGCCAGACAGAAATCTGTATACTGCTGAATTGTTTCTATACTGCATCCTGACTGAAGTGAGCAATGGCCCAGTGTTTGGTAGCTTGAAACTGGTCTAGCCAGACAGAAATCTGTATACTGCTGAATTGTTTCTATACTGCATCCTGACTGAAGTGAGCAATGGCCCAGTGTTTGGTAGCTTGAAACTGGTCTAGCCAGACAGAAATCTGTATACTGCTGAATTGTTTCTATACTGCATCCTGACTGAAGTGAGCAATGGCCCAGTGTTTGGTAGCTTGAAACTGGTCTAGCCAGACAGAAATCTGTATACTGCTGAATTGTTTCTATACTGCATCCTGACTGAAGTGAGCAATGGCCCAGTGTTTGGTAGCTTGAAACTGGTCTAGCCAGACAGAAATCTGTATACTGCTGAATTGTTTCTATACTGCATCCTGACTGAAGTGAGCAATGGCCCAGTGTTTGGTAGCTTGAAACTGGTCTAGCCAGACAGAAATCTGTATACTGCTGAATTGTTTCTATACTGCATCCTGACTGAAGTGAGCAATGGCCCAGTGTTTGGTAGCTTGAAACTGGTCTAGCCAGACAGAAATCTGTATACTGCTGAATTGTTTCTATACTGCATCCTGACTGAAGTGAGCAATGGCCCAGTGTTTGGTAGCTTGAAACTGGTCTAGCCAGACAGAAATCTGTATACTGCTGAATTGTTTCTATACTGCATCCTGACTGAAGTGAGCAATGGCCCAGTGTTTGGTAGCTTGAAACTGGTCTAGCCAGACAGAAATCTGTATACTGCTGAATTGTTTCTATACTGCATCCTGACTGAAGTGAGCAATGGCCCAGTGTTTGGTAGCTTGAAACTGGTCTAGCCAGACAGAAATCTGTATACTGCTGAATTGTTTCTATACTGCATCCTGACTGAAGTGAGCAATGGCCCAGTGTTTGGTAGCTTGAAACTGGTCTAGCCAGACAGAAATCTGTATACTGCTGAATTGTTTCTATACTGCATCCTGACTGAAGTGAGCAATGGCCCAGTGTTTGGTAGCTTGAAACTGGTCTAGCCAGACAGAAATCTGTATACTGCTGAATTGTTTCTATACTGCATCCTGACTGAAGTGAGCAATGGCCCAGTGTTTGGTAGCTTGAAACTGGTCTAGCCAGACAGAAATCTGTATACTGCTGAATTGTTTCTATACTGCATCCTGACTGAAGTGAGCAATGGCCCAGTGTTTGGTAGCTTGAAACTGGTCTAGCCAGACAGAAATCTGTATACTGCTGAATTGTTTCTATACTGCATCCTGACTGAAGTGAGCAATGGCCCAGTGTTTGGTAGCTTGAAACTGGTCTAGCCAGACAGAAATCTGTATACTGCTGAATTGTTTCTATACTGCATCCTGACTGAAGTGAGCAATGGCCCAGTGTTTGGTAGCTTGAAACTGGTCTAGCCAGACAGAAATCTGTATACTGCTGAATTGTTTCTATACTGCATCCTGACTGAAGTGAGCAATGGCCCAGTGTTTGGTAGCTTGAAACTGGTCTAGCCAGACAGAAATCTGTATACTGCTGAATTGTTTCTATACTGCATCCTGACTGAAGTGAGCAATGGCCCAGTGTTTGGTAGCTTGAAACTGGTCTAGCCAGACATAGAAATCTGTATACTGCTGAATTGTTTCTATACTGCATCCTGACTGAAGTGAGCAATGGCCCAGTGTTTGGTAGCTTGAAACTGGTCTAGCCAGACATAGAAATCTGTATACTGCTGAATTGTTTCTATACTGCATCCTGACTGAAGTGAGCAATGGCCCAGTGTTTGGTAGCTTGAAACTGGTCTAGCCAGACAGAAATCTGTATACTGCTGAATTGTTTCTATACTGCATCCTGACTGAAGTGAGCAATGGCCCAGTGTTTGGTAGCTTGAAACTGGTCTAGCCAGACAGAAATCTGTATACTGCTGAATTGTTTCTATACTGCATCCTGACTGAAGTGAGCAATGGCCCAGTGTTTGGTAGCTTGAAACTGGTCTAGCCAGACAGAAATCTGTATACTGCTGAATTGTTTCTATACTGCATCCTGACTGAAGTGAGCAATGGCCCAGTGTTTGGTAGCTTGAAACTGGTCTAGCCAGACAGAAATCTGTATACTGCTGAATTGTTTCTATACTGCATCCTGACTGAAGTGAGCAATGGCCCAGTGTTTGGTAGCTTGAAACTGGTCTAGCCAGACAGAAATCTGTATACTGCTGAATTGTTTCTATACTGCATCCTGACTGAAGTGAGCAATGGCCCAGTGTTTGGTAGCTTGAAACTGGTCTAGCCAGACAGAAATCTGTATACTGCTGAATTGTTTCTATACTGCATCCTGACTGAAGTGAGCAATGGCCCAGTGTTTGGTAGCTTGAAACTGGTCTAGCCAGACAGAAATCTGTATACTGCTGAATTGTTTCTATACTGCATCCTGACTGAAGTGAGCAATGGCCCAGTGTTTGGTAGCTTGAAACTGGTCTAGCCAGACAGAAATCTGTATACTGCTGAATTGTTTCTATACTGCATCCTGACTGAAGTGAGCAATGGCCCAGTGTTTGGTAGCTTGAAACTGGTCTAGCCAGACAGAAATCTGTATACTGCTGAATTGTTTCTATACTGCATCCTGACTGAAGTGAGCAATGGCCCAGTGTTTGGTAGCTTGAAACTGGTCTAGCCAGACAGAAATCTGTATACTGCTGAATTGTTTCTATACTGCATCCTGACTGAAGTGAGCAATGGCCCAGTGTTTGGTAGCTTGAAACTGGTCTAGCCAGACAGAAATCTGTATACTGCTGAATTGTTTCTATACTGCATCCTGACTGAAGTGAGCAATGGCCCAGTGTTTGGTAGCTTGAAACTGGTCTAGCCAGACAGAAATCTGTATACTGCTGAATTGTTTCTATACTGCATCCTGACTGAAGTGAGCAATGGCCCAGTGTTTGGTAGCTTGAAACTGGTCTAGCCAGACAGAAATCTGTATACTGCTGAATTGTTTCTATACTGCATCCTGACTGAAGTGAGCAATGGCCCAGTGTTTGGTAGCTTGAAACTGGTCTAGCCAGACAGAAATCTGTATACTGCTGAATTGTTTCTATACTGCATCCTGACTGAAGTGAGCAATGGCCCAGTGTTTGGTAGCTTGAAACTGGTCTAGCCAGACAGAAATCTGTATACTGCTGAATTGTTTCTATACTGCATCCTGACTGAAGTGAGCAATGGCCCAGTGTTTGGTAGCTTGAAACTGGTCTAGCCAGACAGAAATCTGTATACTGCTGAATTGTTTCTATACTGCATCCTGACTGAAGTGAGCAATGGCCCAGTGTTTGGTAGCTTGAAACTGGTCTAGCCAGACAGAAATCTGTATACTGCTGAATTGTTTCTATACTGCATCCTGACTGAAGTGAGCAATGGCCCAGTGTTTGGTAGCTTGAAACTGGTCTAGCCAGACAGAAATCTGTATACTGCTGAATTGTTTCTATACTGCATCCTGACTGAAGTGAGCAATGGCCCAGTGTTTGGTAGCTTGAAACTGGTCTAGCCAGACAGAAATCTGTATACTGCTGAATTGTTTCTATACTGCATCCTGACTGAAGTGAGCAATGGCCCAGTGTTTGGTAGCTTGAAACTGGTCTAGCCAGACAGAAATCTGTATACTGCTGAATTGTTTCTATACTGCATCCTGACTGAAGTGAGCAATGGCCCAGTGTTTGGTAGCTTGAAACTGGTCTAGCCAGACAGAAATCTGTATACTGCTGAATTGTTTCTATACTGCATCCTGACTGAAGTGAGCAATGGCCCAGTGTTTGGTAGCTTGAAACTGGTCTAGCCAGACAGAAATCTGTATACTGCTGAATTGTTTCTATACTGCATCCTGACTGAAGTGAGCAATGGCCCAGTGTTTGGTAGCTTGAAACTGGTCTAGCCAGACAGAAATCTGTATACTGCTGAATTGTTTCTATACTGCATCCTGACTGAAGTGAGCAATGGCCCAGTGTTTGGTAGCTTGAAACTGGTCTAGCCAGACAGAAATCTGTATACTGCTGAATTGTTTCTATACTGCATCCTGACTGAAGTGAGCAATGGCCCAGTGTTTGGTAGCTTGAAACTGGTCTAGCCAGACAGAAATCTGTATACTGCTGAATTGTTTCTATACTGCATCCTGACTGAAGTGAGCAATGGCCCAGTGTTTGGTAGCTTGAAACTGGTCTAGCCAGACAGAAATCTGTATACTGCTGAATTGTTTCTATACTGCATCCTGACTGAAGTGAGCAATGGCCCAGTGTTTGGTAGCTTGAAACTGGTCTAGCCAGACAGAAATCTGTATACTGCTGAATTGTTTCTATACTGCATCCTGACTGAAGTGAGCAATGGCCCAGTGTTTGGTAGCTTGAAACTGGTCTAGCCAGACAGAAATCTGTATACTGCTGAATTGTTTCTATACTGCATCCTGACTGAAGTGAGCAATGGCCCAGTGTTTGGTAGCTTGAAACTGGTCTAGCCAGACAGAAATCTGTATACTGCTGAATTGTTTCTATACTGCATCCTGACTGAAGTGAGCAATGGCCCAGTGTTTGGTAGCTTGAAACTGGTCTAGCCAGACAGAAATCTGTATACTGCTGAATTGTTTCTATACTGCATCCTGACTGAAGTGAGCAATGGCCCAGTGTTTGGTAGCTTGAAACTGGTCTAGCCAGACAGAAATCTGTATACTGCTGAATTGTTTCTATACTGCATCCTGACTGAAGTGAGCAATGGCCCAGTGTTTGGTAGCTTGAAACTGGTCTAGCCAGACAGAAATCTGTATACTGCTGAATTGTTTCTATACTGCATCCTGACTGAAGTGAGCAATGGCCCAGTGTTTGGTAGCTTGAAACTGGTCTAGCCAGACAGAAATCTGTATACTGCTGAATTGTTTCTATACTGCATCCTGACTGAAGTGAGCAATGGCCCAGTGTTTGGTAGCTTGAAACTGGTCTAGCCAGACAGAAATCTGTATACTGCTGAATTGTTTCTATACTGCATCCTGACTGAAGTGAGCAATGGCCCAGTGTTTGGTAGCTTGAAACTGGTCTAGCCAGACAGAAATCTGTATACTGCTGAATTGTTTCTATACTGCATCCTGACTGAAGTGAGCAATGGCCCAGTGTTTGGTAGCTTGAAACTGGTCTAGCCAGACAGAAATCTGTATACTGCTGAATTGTTTCTATACTGCATCCTGACTGAAGTGAGCAATGGCCCAGTGTTTGGTAGCTTGAAACTGGTCTAGCCAGACAGAAATCTGTATACTGCTGAATTGTTTCTATACTGCATCCTGACTGAAGTGAGCAATGGCCCAGTGTTTGGTAGCTTGAAACTGGTCTAGCCAGACAGAAATCTGTATACTGCTGAATTGTTTCTATACTGCATCCTGACTGAAGTGAGCAATGGCCCAGTGTTTGGTAGCTTGAAACTGGTCTAGCCAGACAGAAATCTGTATACTGCTGAATTGTTTCTATACTGCATCCTGACTGAAGTGAGCAATGGCCCAGTGTTTGGTAGCTTGAAACTGGTCTAGCCAGACAGAAATCTGTATACTGCTGAATTGTTTCTATACTGCATCCTGACTGAAGTGAGCAATGGCCCAGTGTTTGGTAGCTTGAAACTGGTCTAGCCAGACAGAAATCTGTATACTGCTGAATTGTTTCTATACTGCATCCTGACTGAAGTGAGCAATGGCCCAGTGTTTGGTAGCTTGAAACTGGTCTAGCCAGACAGAAATCTGTATACTGCTGAATTGTTTCTATACTGCATCCTGACTGAAGTGAGCAATGGCCCAGTGTTTGGTAGCTTGAAACTGGTCTAGCCAGACAGAAATCTGTATACTGCTGAATTGTTTCTATACTGCATCCTGACTGAAGTGAGCAATGGCCCAGTGTTTGGTAGCTTGAAACTGGTCTAGCCAGACAGAAATCTGTATACTGCTGAATTGTTTCTATACTGCATCCTGACTGAAGTGAGCAATGGCCCAGTGTTTGGTAGCTTGAAACTGGTCTAGCCAGACAGAAATCTGTATACTGCTGAATTGTTTCTATACTGCATCCTGACTGAAGTGAGCAATGGCCCAGTGTTTGGTAGCTTGAAACTGGTCTAGCCAGACAGAAATCTGTATACTGCTGAATTGTTTCTATACTGCATCCTGACTGAAGTGAGCAATGGCCCAGTGTTTGGTAGCTTGAAACTGGTCTAGCCAGACAGAAATCTGTATACTGCTGAATTGTTTCTATACTGCATCCTGACTGAAGTGAGCAATGGCCCAGTGTTTGGTAGCTTGAAACTGGTCTAGCCAGACAGAAATCTGTATACTGCTGAATTGTTTCTATACTGCATCCTGACTGAAGTGAGCAATGGCCCAGTGTTTGGTAGCTTGAAACTGGTCTAGCCAGACAGAAATCTGTATACTGCTGAATTGTTTCTATACTGCATCCTGACTGAAGTGAGCAATGGCCCAGTGTTTGGTAGCTTGAAACTGGTCTAGCCAGACAGAAATCTGTATACTGCTGAATTGTTTCTATACTGCATCCTGACTGAAGTGAGCAATGGCCCAGTGTTTGGTAGCTTGAAACTGGTCTAGCCAGACAGAAATCTGTATACTGCTGAATTGTTTCTATACTGCATCCTGACTGAAGTGAGCAATGGCCCAGTGTTTGGTAGCTTGAAACTGGTCTAGCCAGACAGAAATCTGTATACTGCTGAATTGTTTCTATACTGCATCCTGACTGAAGTGAGCAATGGCCCAGTGTTTGGTAGCTTGAAACTGGTCTAGCCAGACAGAAATCTGTATACTGCTGAATTGTTTCTATACTGCATCCTGACTGAAGTGAGCAATGGCCCAGTGTTTGGTAGCTTGAAACTGGTCTAGCCAGACATAGAAATCTGTATACTGCTGAATTGTTTCTATACTGCATCCTGACTGAAGTGAGCAATGGCCCAGTGTTTGGTAGCTTGAAACTGGTCTAGCCAGACAGAAATCTGTATACTGCTGAATTGTTTCTATACTGCATCCTGACTGAAGTGAGCAATGGCCCAGTGTTTGGTAGCTTGAAACTGGTCTAGCCAGACAGAAATCTGTATACTGCTGAATTGTTTCTATACTGCATCCTGACTGAAGTGAGCAATGGCCCAGTGTTTGGTAGCTTGAAACTGGTCTAGCCAGACAGAAATCTGTATACTGCTGAATTGTTTCTATACTGCATCCTGACTGAAGTGAGCAATGGCCCAGTGTTTGGTAGCTTGAAACTGGTCTAGCCAGACATAGAGATCTGTATACTGCTGAATTGTTTCTATACTGCATCCTGACTGAAGTGAGCAATGGCCCAGTGTTTGGTAGCTTGAAACTGGTCTAGCCAGACATAGAGATCTGTATACTGCTGAATTGTTTCTATACTGCATCCTGACTGAAGTGAGCAATGGCCCAGTGTTTGGTAGCTTGAAACTGGTCTAGCCAGACAGAAATCTGTATACTGCTGAATTGTTTCTATACTGCATCCTGACTGAAGTGAGCAATGGCCCAGTGTTTGGTAGCTTGAAACTGGTCTAGCCAGACAGAAATCTGTATACTGCTGAATTGTTTCTATACTGCATCCTGACTGAAGTGAGCAATGGCCCAGTGTTTGGTAGCTTGAAACTGGTCTAGCCAGACAGAAATCTGTATACTGCTGAATTGTTTCTATACTGCATCCTGACTGAAGTGAGCAATGGCCCAGTGTTTGGTAGCTTGAAACTGGTCTAGCCAGACAGAAATCTGTATACTGCTGAATTGTTTCTATACTGCATCCTGACTGAAGTGAGCAATGGCCCAGTGTTTGGTAGCTTGAAACTGGTCTAGCCAGACATAGAGATCTGTATACTGCTGAATTGTTTCTATACTGCATCCTGACTGAAGTGAGCAATGGCCCAGTGTTTGGTAGCTTGAAACTGGTCTAGCCAGACAGAAATCTGTATACTGCTGAATTGTTTCTATACTGCATCCTGACTGAAGTGAGCAATGGCCCAGTGTTTGGTAGCTTGAAACTGGTCTAGCCAGACATAGAGATCTGTATACTGCTGAATTGTTTCTATACTGCATCCTGACTGAAGTGAGCAATGGCCCAGTGTTTGGTAGCTTGAAACTGGTCTAGCCAGACAGAAATCTGTATACTGCTGAATTGTTTCTATACTGCATCCTGACTGAAGTGAGCAATGGCCCAGTGTTTGGTAGCTTGAAACTGGTCTAGCCAGACAGAAATCTGTATACTGCTGAATTGTTTCTATACTGCATCCTGACTGAAGTGAGCAATGGCCCAGTGTTTGGTAGCTTGAAACTGGTCTAGCCAGACAGAAATCTGTATACTGCTGAATTGTTTCTATACTGCATCCTGACTGAAGTGAGCAATGGCCCAGTGTTTGGTAGCTTGAAACTGGTCTAGCCAGACAGAAATCTGTGTACTACTGAATTGTTTCTATACTGCATCCTGACTGAAGTGAGCAATGGCCCAGTGTTTGGTAGCTTGAAACTGGTCTAGCCAGACATAGAGATCTGTATACTGCTGAATTGTTTCTATACTGCATCCTGACTGAAGTGAGCAATGGCCCAGTGTTTGGTAGCTTGAAACTGGTCTAGCCAGACAGAAATCTGTATACTGCTGAATTGTTTCTATACTGCATCCTGACTGAAGTGAGCAATGGCCCAGTGTTTGGTAGCTTGAAACTGGTCTAGCCAGACAGAAATCTGTATACTGCTGAATTGTTTCTATACTGCATCCTGACTGAAGTGAGCAATGGCCCAGTGTTTGGTAGCTTGAAACTGGTCTAGCCAGACAGAAATCTGTATACTGCTGAATTGTTTCTATACTGCATCCTGACTGAAGTGAGCAATGGCCCAGTGTTTGGTAGCTTGAAACTGGTCTAGCCAGACAGAAATCTGTATACTGCTGAATTGTTTCTATACTGCATCCTGACTGAAGTGAGCAATGGCCCAGTGTTTGGTAGCTTGAAACTGGTCTAGCCAGACATAGAGATCTTTATACTGTTGAATTGTTTCTATACTGCATCCTGACTGGACTAAGTAATGGTCCAGTTGTTGGGAGCTTAACACTGGGGTCTAGCCAGACACTGAGATCTTCACAGTGCTGAACTGCCCCCCGATTGGAGTGAGTAATGGCCCAGTTGTTGAGCACTTTCGCTTGGTTTTGATGGACTTTTGTTTCTCGCTGTGTTTATAAATAATATGTCAGTATCTAGCCTTTCAGATAGGTTTTGTGGGTCTGTTTCTATCTGATCTTTGATCAATGAGTAAGTGGGATTGGACTTGTATTGATCACATCATCTGCACACAGTAATAACGGCTTATGCAGAATCACAGGAACTTAGGATCATAGGATCTTACTAGGCTATTGGCCCTGAGGCCCTTACAAGCCTAGTCAAGAATTTACCTCATATTCCGACAAGTCAGCATCCAATGCCCCTGTCAAGCAGGGAACAGGTGGAATTCCAGGGTGTATTTTCTGTTCTCCATCCAGTTACCCAGACTGTGCTTAAAAAGGGTTAATGAGGTACTCTACCTGACATAGAAAGGGAGTACATTCCATAAAAGGGGGAGTCTCTGGAACAAATCTGTCCCGCCAACAAGTCCTGTTGATGTCACAGAACAGGTTGAGGTCACGTGCGCGGGTTACTTGAGTGGAGCTTGACTTGCGGATATGCAGCAGTCTCATCAAGGCAGGGTCTGAGATCACTCTGTATGACAGACAGAGGTCACCTCTGAGGAGTCTGTATGAGACTGAGTAGAGGGACAGGGCTTTTAGCCTATTTGTGTAGGGCAGATGCTTGAGGCCCAGGATTCTCTTGGTGAGGAACTCTGTGGTCTCTCTAACTGCTGCATGTGCTTTGAGAAGTACATGCCAAAAGGGGAATTGTACTCAATAATGAGTCTTATAAGAGCAGAATACAGCGATGTTATGACCTCCTTGTCTTTGGATGAGATAACCCTCACTAATGAGGTGGGCCATGTAGAAAGCTTTCCGTACAATGGAGGCAATATGGTGGTCAAAAGTCAGTTTATCAATCTGGGTGCCCAAGTCTGTCACAACTGATTATGTGCTTAGGACCTTGTTATTAATGTGATCATTTGTGGGGATGTCACTCTCTCCAAAGGGGATGATGATGCATTTTTTGGCATTCAGTTTGAAACCATGTTTCTGGCACCATTCATTTGATAGGGTGAGACCATCTTGGAGGATGTCCACATCACTAGGAGAACTGATCACAGTGCCCAGGTTGCAGTCATCTGCAAAGTTGGTCAGCCATAGCCCACAGGTTTTGGCCTGCACGTCAGAAAAGTACATACCAAACAACAGAAACCCTGCGACCCATTCCTGGTGTACACCACTTGTTATGGGTCTACTGCTTGAGGTGGCTTCCACTATTTTGACTAGGTGGGTTCTATCGGTGCTACCCATCTGGTAACATACAGATTGATGCCTAGTTGAGAGTGTTTATCTATTATACCTGAGAGGGGAATAGTATCGAAGGCTTTGACCTGGTCAAGATAGGTGGTGTGCACTGTCTTCTCCTCATCCATGGCTTTGGTGACTATCTCAAAGAAGCCAACCAAATCTGACAGGCATGACCTCCCTTTGATGATTGGAGGTTGCCAATGTCCTTGTTAATGACATCCATGATAATGCATTCCATGGCCTTGCAGATCAGGCTAGTTAGTCTGATGGGTCTAATTTCCTGGATCGGTGGACACTCCACCTTTGTGCAAAGGGATGACCGTGGCTGTCCTCTACTCGGCTGGGAATGAAGATGGTACTCTGTCTTTGACTGAACATGGTGCTTAATGGTGCTGCAAGTTCCTGCCTGAGTTCATGTAGGATGCAGCCTGTGATGTTATTGGGTCCCACCGAGGCTGTATATTCTGCCTTTGAGAGGGCAGTGATGACTTGCTCCCTAGAGATAAGGGGAGGTGAGGCAGGTGCTGGGGATGTCCTGATTTACTGATAGGGGGGCAGAGGGGTGAAGTTTTCGCATAAACTGTCTGCCAGCAGTTTGGCTACATCTATGGCGTTTGTGTATGTCATGTCCTTGATCACCAGTTCTGAGCAGATCTGAGTGCTTCCTTTGAGATTGCAGATATATGTGAAAAAGGCCTTATGGCTGTCTTTAGCAGATGTGGCCAGTTTGGACTCAAAGTCTGCTTTGGAGGATTTCAATAGTGCTCTTATTTGCTTGTTCAGGCTAAGGAGAGATTGCTTCCAAGTAGGCACCTGCTCCTTCTTGGTCCTGGACAGGAATTTTTTTCCTTTTATTATAGAGTTTATTTATTGCAGATTTCCACCAGACAGGTTTACTCTTCCTTGAGGAGGAGGATTTAGTCCTGTTGGGTATTCCTGATTCTATGCAGCTATATACATGCTCGTTTAGTACTTTGGTGTAGGTTTGCACATATGTGCCAGTTCCTATGGACAGGGAGGGGGCTGTGTAACTGTTTATACCTTCCCTCAGGAGGTTGTAATCAGCTTTGGAAAAGTTTTTTTGTTTGACCCTAGCTGGATGGGATCGGGATGGTGACTTCGAAAGTGACCACTTTATGGTCAGATCTTACCAGGGAGGATGACACTGTAAGGATGCTGCAGTGGTTACTCATGTTGGTTAATACCAAGTCCAAGATATTAACACCTCTTGTGGGGGTGTTGACCAGCTGGTCCAAGGCATTTGCATTGACGAAATCAAGGAATCTCTGGGCATTTGTGTTTTGGCATGAGTAGTTCTTCCAGTCTATAGTTGGATAGTTAAAGTCGCCCAGGATCAGGGTAAAGGGTTGAATCTCGATAGCTTCGAAGAGGTACAGACAGGTGGAGTTGGCATCTTGAGTCAAAGTTGGGGGCCTGTAGCTAGATATGACTTGAATAGGCATCTTGTCACTGGTTAACTGCACCTGGAGTATCTACTTTTTGTCATACTGTTTAACCAGCCTGGAGGTGTGTATGTCTTTAATATACATTGCAACTCCACATCCTTTTGCTTTGCTGCCCACGGTTTTGGGTCTGAATGTATGATAGGATGAGTAACCTGGTATGCTCTCTGCAGTTTTGAACCAGGTTTCTGTGACTGCACAAATGTCAGCATCTTCCAGGGTTAAGAATGCTTGCAATGACAGCAGTTTCATGTTTAGACTCCTAGTGTTTAGCAGCATGACCTTTAATTTGCATTTTGATGAAATTTTCATGTTAGTAGTTTTGACTCATGGCATTGCCTAAAAAAGGCACTATGTGGGAGGCAACAGCCTTTGCCTGAAGCCCAAGGGAGAAAGATGCAGGCCATCTCTGGCAAAGCATTGTGGTCGGTCGATCATGTCTTCCCAGGCTGTCAGGTACTGGATTCCCTTGGAGTGACACCAGAAACTAAACCGATTGTTAAAATTTTCTGTTTGTACTGAGGCATCATTCTGGGTGAAGGTAGAATGCTGCTTAAGGCTAGTAACATACCTACCTGGGACACACATTCAGCAAGCTCAGTGATGTCTCTCTTCATATAGTCCAGGGAGGTAGGTCTCAAGTCGTTCACGGCAACATGGACTATGACAGTGTCATAATAGCACCTGTTGTTGAGAGACTTGAGTGCATGGTGATATGGCAAATTCGCTCACGTGACAAACAACTAACCGTGACTTTCTCCTTATCCAGCCTGGTGAGGGGCACATCTGTGTGCCTCACAATGGAGTCTCCTATGACTAGACTACACTAGCAGAACGTCTGTTAGGAGTTAACTGACAAATAGTGAGAGGAGTACATGTGACAGAAGTCGGCCTTCTGGTATTTCCCCTGTGGGGAATGGTGTAAGGGGAGGCGGAGGGACCGAAGTGCACTATGAAAGCCTGATGGAAAGGAACGATTCAAACCTCTTCATGGCTCTAAGACTGATTCCTATAGAAAGTAGGGCGTTTACTAGCAACTGATGGTCCCGTGTGGTTACGACTTTAGTTAGGGCTACAATGAGGGCTCTTGTTAGTTACCTTTATTTATATTAGTATACCATACATAAGGATATACTAAGCAGTCATAATATTTCTATCAGATTAGAACCCATATTGTAGAAGGGAAAGGAATATGAGTCCTTATAGGTACTTTGTGATCTGGATCTAGAGCAGTTTTTCAAATATTTTTTCCAAGGGTGGAGAAATGGAAACTGGGTGGAAATCAATCATCTGAGATGGTTTGAATGGTTTTGGAATGGGCTCAACAATGGCTATGTTCCACTGGGGTAATGGTCAGGTTGTTGGAAGCATTACATTGGGGTCTATGGGTATGTTCCCCTGGGGTACTGGTCAGGTTGTTGGAAGTATTACATTGGGGTCTATGGCTATGTTCCACTGAGGTACTGGTCAGGTTGTAGGAAGCATTACATTGGGGTCTATGGCTACGTTCCACTGGGGTACTGGTCAGGTTGTTGGAAGCATTACATTGGGGTCTATGGGTATGTTCCCCTAGGGTACTGGTCAGGTTGTTGGAAGCATTACATTGGGGTCTATGGCTATGTTCCACTGAGGTACTGGTCAGGTTGATGGAAGCATTACATTGGGGTCTATGGCTACGTTCCACTGGGGTACTGGTCAGGTTGTTGGAAGCATTACATTGGGGTCTATGGCTATGTTCCACTGGGGTACTAGTCAGGGTGTTGGAAGCATTACATTGGGGTCTATGGCTATGTTCCACTGAGGTACTGGTCAGGTTGTTGGAAGCATTACATTAGGGTCTATGGCTATGTTCCACTGGGGTACCGGTCAGGTTGTTGGAAGCATTACATTGGGGTCTATGGCTATGTCCCACTGGGGTACCGGTCAGGTTGTAGGAAGCATTACATTGGGGTCTATGGCTACGTTTCACTGGGGTACCGGTCAGGTTGTTGAAGCATTACATTGGGATCTATGGCTATGTTCCACGGGGGTACTGGTCAGGTTGTTGGAAGCATTAGATTGGGGTCTATGGCTATGTTCCACTGGGGTACTGTTCAGGTTGTTGGAAGCATTAGATTGGGGTCTATGGCTGTGTTCCACTGGGGTACTGGTCAGGTTGTTGGAAGCATTAGATTGGGGTCTATGGCTATGTTCCACTGGGGTACTGATCAGGTTGTTGGAAGCATTACATTGGGGTCTATGGCTATGTCCCACTGGGGTAATGGTCAGGTTGTTGGAAGCATTAGATTGGGGTCTATGGCTATGTTTCACTGGGGTACTGGTCAGGTTGTTGGAAGCATTACATTGGGGTCTATGGCTATGTTCCACTGGGGTACTGGTCAGGTTGTTGGAAGCATTACATTGGGGTCTATGGCTATGTTCCGCTGGGGTACTGGTCAGGTTGTTGGAAGCATTACATTGGGTCTATGGCTATGTTCCACTGGGGTACTGGTCAGGTTGTTGGAAGCATTACATTGGGTTCTATGGCTATGTTCCACTGGAGTACCTGTCAGGTTGTAGGAAGCATTACATTGGGGTCTATGGCTATGTTCCACTGGGGTACTGGTCAGGTTGTTGGAAGTATTGCATTGGGGTCTAGCTACACACAGAGATCTCTGCAATGCATGTGTCAGTTGGTTAGGCAAATATTAAACAGCTGGGGGCCAGTGTGGATGAGGCAATCACTCCAACTTAGGGCACTGTGTGGGATTCTGTTTTAGCAAGATGGTCATATGTTTTGTCTGATTCTTTTAAAATAAAATGCTGAAATCAGTGGATCCAGGGAGGGGACAAATTTTTTTGTGTTGGAGCTGATGGCTGTGATAGTGGGGAGTGATGATAATTCTTCTAGAAAGTTTTGAGGGGACAGTGAGTTGGAGGCTGTGGAAATGTTCACATTAAGTGGACAGTTGTTAGTTGGGCCATGTGCTGATACTGTGTTAGGCAAACTCCAGAATTGTTTTTTCTAGTGTAGTTAAAAAATACACTGGCAATCTCTGAGGAAGTTATTTTTCGGTAAGATCTCTAGGCTGGTTGAAATGTGTCCTGCATTCTGGAGTTGCAGCTACCCTCCAGCATTTTCAGAGGATCATAGGAGGTTACCAAGTTAGCCATAAAGCCTTTGTAAACCTAGCCATTCATGTCCCAATTTTCACAATTATAAATGCTCACAGGCTAGAGTGGCTTTGGTATATACCTGTGACTTAGGGCATCTATAAACTGCCCCTGTGTATAAGGGACCACAGGTGACAAACCGGGGTGACTTTGCAATTTCCCATCCATTGATCAAAATTGCATTTAACAGATTTGAGGAAGAATTCTGATTCACATGAATGGTGAGCTTTTTTCAAAAAGGGGATGATCTCTGTGCCACATACCTGTCCTTCCAACATGTTTTGTTTATGTCACAGATGAGGTTTAGATCCTTAGGTTGGGTAATTCTAGCGCTGTTTGTTTTGCAAATGTGTAGCAGATCCATCAGGGCTGTAGTGGTGAATGCCTTGTAGGTTGGGCATAGATCGCTCCTCGGTAGTCTGTAGGAGACCGAGTAGAGGGACAAGGATTTGAGTTGGTCTGCATAGGACATATTATATGCACCCTGTATTCTTTTAGTGAGGAACCTCTGCAGCTGCTCCAGCTGTTGCAAATGCCTATCCAGGTACATGCCGAAGGGTGCACTGTACTCTATTATTGGTCTAATGAGGGCAGAGTACAGGGGGACTATGGTCTCCTTAAATCTGGATGCCATATCCTTACTTATACGTTGTGCCACATAGAAGTATTTTCTCACTACAGTGGACATGGGCTGAACAAAATTCAGGTTACTGTCAACCTGAGTTCCTAAGTCCCTTACCACTGGGTCTACTCTTGTAATTTGCAGAGGTAGTCATCTTTCCAAATATATAATTATGCATTTTTTTTTGCATTGAGTTTTAGGCCATAGTTCTGGCACCAGTTACTGGTGTCAGACCTTCCTGTAGGATATCTTCATCTTTGGGAGATTCAGTGATTGCACCCAGCTTGCAGTCATCAGCAAATGTAGTCAGCCAAAGGCCCTGTACATTTCTCTTGACTTCAGAAAAGTATATTCCAAACAGGAAAGGTCCCAGTGCCAAGCAGTGAGGGACACTACCAGTAACAGGACTCTTGGCAGTGGTGAACTCCCCACCTTAACTTCATGTGAGCCATTTGACTATCCATCAGGTGACACAGACATTTATGCCTAAATTTCTGATTTTGTCTAACATACACGACTGAAGTATGTGTTTGTCTCAGTCTATAGAGGATTTTCAATACTTTGGTTAATCACTGACTTAGCTGGGGTTTATGTAGTCTGGGGATTTTTGGAAAGCGTTTATATTGGAGAAGTAGTACAAGACACTGCAGCCTCAGTGGGAGGAGCCAATAATCTGACTAGAGCACACACTCCTCCCCCCAGTGGGTGGAGTGCTCATTTAACAAAGGCTGCTTTCCGACTTTTACTGCTCCTAGCAAGGGTTGTGGGAATGGTACAGGTCAGCTTAGGGAACAAGAAGTTATGTACTCACCATAACGTTCAATGTATGTAGTCCATCTCGCCTTACATTCTTACCCGTGGGTTTGGAGCCGAACCTCGGCTCCGACTCGGCCATACTCTAGTTCAAAGTCTTCAATTAGCTCGTGGCTAAGAGGTATCCCATTGTGCAACAGGTCTATTCCCCAGATCTTGTTTGCTACAAGCTCACACACATACACACTAAGAAGAACAACCCCAACAGAAAGGACTACTGATACCTAGAGACAATATCTCCAGGAGGGGGTAGGAAGGGCGTTAGTAAGAATGTAAGGTGAGATGGACTACGTACATCGAACGTTATGGTGAGTACATAACTTCTTGATGTTATGTAGTCCAATCTCGCCTTCATTCTTACCCATAGGACAGCGTCCCTAGCACCTTTTTCTTGGGTGGCTCAGTGAAAAATACTCTTGAGCACCACGGAACCAAAGGAAGATCTGCCTCTAGAGACCAAATCTAATTTGTAGTGACTAATAAAGGTATGACGTGAAGCCCATGTTGCTGCAGCACAAATATCATCCATAGACATTCTAGCATGAAACGCAGTTGAGGTAGCTACAAAACGTGTAGACTGAGCCTTCACTTTAAAGGGTAATTCTTTGCCATTGGAAGCATAAATAAATGAGATTCAATCAGAGATCCAGCGAGACAAGGTTACCTTAGAAACCAGAATCCCAAGTCTAGTGTCTGAAAACGAGACAAACATTTGATCTGATTTCCTGAAATCTTTTGTCCTATGTAAATAGAAATGCAATTGTCTGTGAACATCCAGCTGATGAAAAGTACAGTTTTGTACCTACCATAAATGTAGATGTCCGATAGGTATGCATCTGCAGTCATCACATATGGGTTGTCCTGCCTCAGGCAGCCCTTCGGTCGGCCGGATTCCAAAGTCTGGGTCCGGCGTCGGCTGATGTCGCCCCTTCCCCGACGTCAGAGCGCCTGGGGTATAAAACCGTCAGCCGATGCCATCTTCCTCAGTTTTTCTTGCCCCAGATGCCAGGTGCCCTCTAAGGAAGGCTAAATTTGGAGAAATGCAATAAATTCCAAACATGCACAAAAATATATACATATATAAAAACAAATACACCATAATAGATAACCCCAGCTAGCTATGAGAGGGGAATGTACCCAAGAAATACCACAGAGGGGAAGGAGGGAGGGTAAACCTGACTGCAGATGCATACCTATCGGACATCCACATTTATGGTAGGTACAAAACTGTACTATGTCCTTCAAGGATGCATCTGCAGTCATCACATATGGGTAGAATACCATAGCCAATCTGGGGGTGGAGGATCTATGTAAAGGATGGTGTAGCTAAAATTCCCTGCAGGACTGCCATAGCAAAGCCTGCTCTGGATCTGGAATATAAAGGTAAGTTGTAATGCTTGGAAAATGTATGCACGGAGCTCCATGTAGCAGCTTCTAAAATGTCCTTGGTAGCCACCCCTCTTAAGAAGGCTGTGGAGGTGGCTGTGGCTCTGGTCGAATGAGGTCTAATGTTAGCTGGCACAGTTTTTCCATGAAAGGAGTAACAGAAACGAATGCAATTCCCTATCCATTTTGAAATTGCTTTTCCTTGTGCACCAGCAGCATATGCTACAAACGACTGGTCAGATTTTCTGTAATTTTTAGTTTTGTCCAAGTAGTAGCGCAACTGTCTGTGTATGTCCAGGGTGTGCAGAAGCTTTTCCCCTTTGTTTTGTGGATTTGGAAAGAAGGTAGGCAGGTGAGTAGCTTGGTTTAATGAGACCCTAGATACCACCTTTGGCATAAATGAAGGATTGGTTCTCAATGAGACTCTGTCTTGATGAAAAATAAGAAATGGCTGTACTGCCATGAGGGCCTGTAACTCAGATACTCTTCTTGCTGAGGTTATGGCCAGAAGGAAGGCAGTCTTCCAAGAGAGGAACTGTAGTTCTGCAGATGCTGCTGGTTCAAAGGGAGGCAATGTTAGTTTTTCCAACACGAAGTTAAGGTCCCAAGTAGGCAGTGGTGGTTTCCTTGGAGGATTGATGTTTTTAATTCCTCTTAGAAACTGTCTTAGCAGAGGATGAGAGAAGACAGGAGGATCAGTATTGTACTCTGCTGAAATTGCTGAAGCATGAATTTGAATGGAAGAGTAAGACAGGGCATTGTGGAGCATTTCTGCTAAATATTCCAGGATATGCGCCATATTCATAACTGTTGCATCTAGGCCCTTGGAGGTGCTCCAGGCGTGAAATCTTTTCCATTTTGCTGAGTATGTCTTTCGTGTGGAAGGCCTGCGAGCTTCCATGATGATATCCTTCACTCTCTTGGATAGCTTATCCTGGTGATGAGTCAAGGTATTTTCCAGCCAGCTAGCTGTAATGTTTTCAGGTTGGAATGCAGAGTTTTGTAATTGTGCTGTGTCAGGAGAAGCGGCCATTGTGGCAGAAGCCATGGTTTTGTCCGTGACATGCTCTTTAGCAATGGGTACCAGTGCTGTCTTGGCCAGTCCAGAGCTATCAGAATCACTCTTGGCTGCTCTGCCCTGATCTTCAGTAAGACCTTGGTCATTAATGGAAGAGGTGGGAATGCATACACTGTTAGAGCTCTCCAGCTGAAAGAGAGGGCGCCCACTTTCCATGCTTGTGGGTGGTATGTCCTTGTGCAGAATTTGTCCAGCTGATGATTGTGTGGGGAGGCAAAGAGGTCTATGTCCGGTCTCCCCCATGATTGTGTTATCTGATGGAAGATGTCTGGGTGCAGCATCCATTCGTGTGCATCCATGATGTTCCTGCTTAAGCTGTCCGCCAGTATATTGTCCTTTCCTGGTACAAACTGGGATTGCAGCTGTATATTGAGAGTCAGGGAAAGTTCCCATAGATTCATTGCCAGTCTGCAAAGAGGGTAGGAATGGGTGCCTCCTTGCTTGTTTATGTACCACATAACTGTAGTGTTGTCTGTCCTTATTAGCAGGTGGCCTTGATGTAGAAATAACTTGAAGGCCTCGATTGCATATATCACTGCCAGCATTTCCTTTTGGTTTATGTGCATGCGTAGCTCTTTTTGTGACCATAGTCTTTGAATGCATCTTCCTTCCATGTACGCTCCCCATCCATGGTCTGAAGCGTCTGTTGTAATGGTTTGGCTGGCTATTGGTTTGCTGAAGGGCAAACCCCTGTTTGACTGGCTTGCTTGAACCCACCACAGAAATTCCCTTTGAAGGCATGGGATGAGTGGTATCAAAGTTTCCAAGCTGTGACTGTGCTGAGTCCATAAACTCCTTAGGTACCACTGGAGTTTCCTCATATGTAGCCTTGCTTGAGGAATCAGAAGAATGCAAGAAGCCATGTAACCCAGGACATGCAGGATTTTCCTTGCAGTCAGCTGAGTTTGTCTTGACAGGTTTTTGAAGTAATCCGGTAGTTGGTTTTGTTTTTCTTCTGTGAGGAAAGCCATTTGGGTGGTTGTGTCTAGATCCGTACCCAGAAAAGTTATTCTTTGGAATGGTACAAGTCTTGACTTGTGAATGTTGACTGTATATCCCAAGGCCTGAAGAAGATAGATGGCATAATTCAAGTGTTTTACCAAGATTTGTTGGCTGTCCGCTTGTATAAGGCAGTCGTCCAGATACGGGTATATTTGCATCCCCTGAAGTCTGCAGTATACAATTACTGATGCCAGGCATTTTGTGAATACTCTGGGTGCAGTAGATAAGCCAAAGGGCAATGCTGAGAATTGATAATGCTCTGAACCTGCAAGAAATCTGAGGTGTCTTCTGCAGCTTTGTCTGATAGGGACATGCAGGTATGCCTCATTGAGGTCCAGAGTTACCAGCCAAGACCCCTTGCCCAGCATGGGAAGGAGTTGCTGTAGAGTCAGCATTTTGAATTTTGGCACAATGAGATAAGTATTTAGTGCGGGCAAGTCGAGAATAGGCCTCCATTGCCTTTCTTTTCTTGGAACAAGGAAGAGTCTGGAATAAAATCCTTGGCCTTGTTCTGCGAGAGGAACCTTTTCTATTGCTTTCATTTTCATTAAGTTGGAGATTTGTTTCAAAGCCTCTGCCCTTTGATTTGGTGGCAGGTCTGGCATGCCTTTTCTTTTCGGTAATGTGTGGAAATGGAACCTGTATCCTTTCTCTATTATTTGTAGTGTCCATTTGTCCCTTGTAATAATGTGCCAATTTTCTGAAAATAAGGAAAGCTTTCCGCCCAAAGGTGCTTCCAATTGAGCCCTGGTTGGCGGTGTCAAAGTAAAGTCATTGAGTCTGTCCTTGTGCAGCAGTTGTAGGCCCTGCACTACCTCTCTGGTTGGGATGCTGCCATTGACGTCCTCTGTAGGAGCCTCTAGCTTGCCCTCTACCTCTGGCACGCCTGTTCTTGCCTCTCTGAAATCTGTCTGTGTCTGGAAAGGACCAGTTCTTGGAAGGCCAATTTCTGCTGAATCTTGGTAGTTGGACTTGCATAAAATATTTGACTGTTTGTACAGATTTTGCCTTTTCTTCAAATTTCTTTAAGACCTCCTGAGCAGTGGAGCCAAATAACTTTTGCTTTTCCAGTGGAGCATCCAGAAGCTTTGCTTTAACATGGTCTGGCAGAGATTGTTCCTTCAGCCAAGCATGCCTACGTATGACTGCAACTGTCATAGCTGACCTACATGAAGCTTCCAATGCATCATAACCACACTGCAAGAAATGGTTGCTAACCTGTTGAGAGTTATGTACCAGATCCTGAAGTGATTTGCGATCTAGGGGTTCAGGTGAAGACAGCTTTTTATGCAATTCATCTAACAAATATTCTTGGTACTGTATCATATGAAATTGACAGTTTAAAGCCATACACTTTTTTACCCCCTCGCTCTAAAGCCCTGGACTCCCTTTCAGAGGGGAGTGGATTTTTTGTAGTGACAGCTGCAACCCCTTTAGGGCCCTGGGAGATAGTTTCTGGATCAGCAGAGTGGGCCTTGTAAAGGAAAAGGTGCGATTCCGGGACCCTGTAGTACCTATCGGGTTTGGCAGGAGCCAGAGGGAGAGTGTCAGGGGTTGTGCTAGATTCAGAGTACACATCATCAATGACATTCAAAACAGGGGGAATAGCCAAAGGTCTATGCTGAGGCAAATGCAAGAAGGTCCTTAATCTCTTCCTGGAATCAGAGAATTCCTGGCCCTGCCATTGGAAATGCTCCCTCATAGTGTGCAGAGTTTCCCCAAAAGACAGTTCTTCAGGAGGGAGGTCAAGGGATAGATTCCTCTGCATCTGAATCCTCGTAGGCCGGAAAAGCCCCCTCCTGGTAGTCCGAGAGAGCAGAGCCATCAGAGGCCTCATCTGAGGAGAGGGGATCAGAGGGCTCAACCCTGGACCTTTTTTCTGTAGGAGGTTGAGAGGCCCTGTCCAGATGAGGCTGAGAGCCCCTAATTAATGAAATAAGGTCCTCTGCTAGACTAAGGATCTGAGAACCTGTAGTGGGTCCCTGAGGGATAACCCTGGGAGGCATAGATTTTGAGTGTTTAGCAGCTTTAGCCCTAGAGAATGCCTTAATAGACATGGATGCAGGAGGCCTGGCTGCATCACGTGCTGGTGTAGTTTTGTCTAAGGGAATGGTGTCGGAAGGTTCCTGGACACCAGATTCCAACGGAGATTCAACAACCGATACAGAAGTGGCCTCCGGGGCCAAGGTTGTCGGTTGTATGGTTTTGGTGGACGGTAGTACCAAGGACTTGGTTTCAGCCGAGACTGAGACACTCGCGGTAGGCCTGGCCGTGGTTTCAGCCGAAACCGCGGACCGCGTGTGTCGGTCCTTGTCCTTCCGTTTCTGTATTAAATGTGAAGTTGGAGTCTCCGACGGCATTTTGTAAGCAAAACTAGCCCCAAAAAATTCCTCTGCAAACTCCAACTGACGTCTTAGAGTGCGTCGGTTGAAGGAAGCACAGGCGGAACAGGCCAAGACGTCGTGGTCTGGGCCTAGGCAAGGTAGGCAGTAAGAGTGGAAATCCTTATGAGGTATTTGTTTCCCACAAGTTAAGCAATTATTAATTTTATCTGACATCGGCTGAGGCAAGAAAGAGTCCCCAACGGGGTACTTAGCTTTTGAAGTCTTCGGTTTAGCTGAATTACAGGAGCTGGCCGACCGGCACTTGCGAACTGCTTCTGCTTCGGGCACCACGCGGCAAGAAAGACTGAGGAAGATGGCGTCGGCTGACGCTTTTATACCCCAGGCTCTGACGCCGGGAAGGGCGACATCAGCCGGCGGGACCCAGACTTTGGAATCCGGCCGACCGAAGGGCTGCCTGAGGCAGGACAACCCATATGTGATGACTGCAGATGCATCCTTGAAGGACATCTTAAATTCTGCCTTGGAGAATTTAGGAAAAAACACAGGCAACTCAATGGATTGGTTGATACTGACAACAGAGGCAACCTTTGGAACAAAGGAAGGATTGGTTCTTAAGGAGACCCTATCTTTGTGGACCACCAAATAAGGTGGCCTAATCGATAATGCTTGGAGTTCAGAGACCCGCCTAGCTGAAGTTATGGCTACCAAGAATACTGTCTTCCATGACAAGAATTTAATGTCACACGTAGCTGCGGGCTCAAAGGGAGTTGAGGTGAGCTTCTGTAGTACAAAACTGAGGTCCCATGGAATCACTGGATCAAAGACTGGAGGTTGGAGTAATAATGTCCCTCTCATAAAAGCCCTACAAAGCCTATGAGCCATAAGGTTGGGCTCATTAGCAACGTGAAAGGTAGAAATTGCTGCCAATTGCACTTTAATGGTTGCCGCAGCTGAACCCTAACTAAACAGTTGAGAAAGAAAATCCAGTATTGCCGAAATAGGTGCTGTATAAGGATCAATATGTATCTCACGGGCCCAAATAGAAAATCTCTTCCATTTACTGGAATAAATCTTCCTGGTAGAAGGCTTGTGGGAAGATGATAGAATATGGACCACTTCCAGGGAAAAATCATGAATCCTGACTAAGGATGGAACTGGAGCAGCCAAGCTGTCAACCTGAGGGTCTGGATGGAAGGATGGAACTGTCCTGACATATGAGTCAGCAGATCTGGAACTGGGTCCAGAATCCAGGGCTTGTCCATTAGATAGGGTTGAAGGAAGGGAAACCAAATCTGACGAGGCCAGTGTGGGGCAATGAGGATTATTTTGCTCCCCAAAGACTGTGCTTTCTGAATGACCTTTGATATCAGCGGTAACGGTGGAAAGGCATAGAGAAGACCGGAGGGCCAATCGTGAGCCAGACCATCCCTGGGTGTCTCCCCCTCCGGGGGGATAAGGGTGAAGTAGCAGCTAAATCTGGCAATGAGGGGGCTGGCAAATAGATCGCAGCAAGGCTGACCTCATCTGTGGAATATCTCTTCCGCAACGTAACTGTTCAGGGACCATACTCATGAGGCATTAGGATAGCTCTGCTCAGCCTGTCGGCAATCACGCTGGACTTCCCCGGTATATGCGTTGCAACTAGAAAGCATTGGGAAGACACTGCCCACTGCCAAACTCGAAGTGCCTCTCTGCAAAGGGGGTATGATTTTGTTCCTCCCTGTTTGCTCAGGTACCACACTACCGACATGTTGTCTGAATGGATTGCAATTGTCCCTAGAGGGAGAGAGCTCTGAAGTGCTTGCAATGCTAATAGCACTGCTCTCATCTCCAAGACATTGATATGCAAATGGGTCTCATGATCCTGCCATGTGCCTTGGACAGTCATGCCAGGATAATGCCCCCCCCACCCGATCTGGGTGGCATCCGTGGTCACCGTGGCAACTGGAGAAAATGGGACAAAGGGCTTGCCCACGTTGAGATTGCTGGCCTGAAGCCACCAGAGTAGATCCCGCTTGCACGTGTCCGTAATCAGAATAAAATGGGAGAGTGGGAGATGCTGCAGTGACCATTGGGCGAAAAGCAGCCACTGAAGAACCCTCATGTGTAGTCTGGCAAGGGGAACTAGCATGATCGTGGTAGCCATGGTCCCTAATAACTTGAGGACCACTTTTGCCCTGACCTTCCTCAATGGTAGTAAGGTGTAGAGCCTGAATTCTCTCCTCTGGTAAGAAGGCCCTCATGAGCACCGAATCTAGTTCGGCGCCGATAAAAGTGACACTGCGAGGGCAACAAGGCAGATTTTTTCCAATTTAGAGTAATTCCTAACTGTTGGCACAGTGTAATGGTGGCATCCCTGATCTGTAACAGTAAATGCCTGCTGGTAGCAGAAAGGAGCTACTCGTCCAGGTACGGAAACACTTGGAATCCCTGACGTCTCAAGCCGTTACCACTGCCATACATTTGGTGAACACCCTGGGGGCTGTGGTGAGACCAAAGGGCAGAGCGCGAAACTGAAAATGACTGGCTCCCAGGAGGAAGCGTAAATGACTTCTCGATGCCCTGTCCATCTTGATACAGTAGTAAGCATCTTTGAGGTCGATGGAGCACATCCACACATCTTTCCCTAACAGAGGGAGTATTGACTGTAAGGTGACCATGCTTTTGCACATGAAAGTTCAATCGGCCGAGATCCAAGATGGGTCTCAGGTCCCCTGTTCTTTTCGGCACCAAAAAGAATCTGAAGTCCCTAATCCTACTTGGTCTGTGGAGACAGGCTGGATGGCTCCCTTTGACAGCTACTTTCTTATTTCTAAAGTTGTGGAATCCCTGTGACTGGGTGGAACGCCTGGGATTCTCTTGGATGGTGGGGGAGGAGAAGAGAAGGGAATATGATAACCTCTGGAAATTATCTTCAATACCCACTCATCTTGGGTGACTTCTTGCCAGGCTTCTGGGTATAAAGAAATATGACCCCTGACCGGCTTCAGAGACACACAGTCGGGCCTCCCTTCAGGAGCGCTGGTAGGGAGAACCACAAAAGGAATTACAGTCCCCGTGGTTACGTGGGCCTCCTCTGCCTCTAGGGTGGCGTCTAACTGAATTTCCACCCTCTCCCCTGCCTCAGGAGGGGGAATCACTTTGTGCACCCTGAAAAAACCTCTGCGACTTCTTGAACCACATCTTCCCACCCTACTGGCCCTTGGGATAAAGTCTAGAAGGCATGGAAAAACAGACTCCCATGGCAGGCAGGGCTTTCCCTTCCTGCTCGCACCTAGTGAATGTGTCCATCTTGGTTCCGAACAACGATGAACCATCAAATGGGGCATTGGTGAAGGTAGACTTGAAGGCCTCTGCGAAATTGCACAGGCGCATCCAGGAGAGTCTCCTAAGAGAGACTCCGGAACCCGCAGCCCTACTCGCTCCGTCGGCTGCATACGAGATCAGCCTCATGGAGGAGTTGGGTAAGGGAATTTAAAGTAGACATCTGTGCATTGACCTTCTGTGCCACCGCATCAGAAATGTTACCCTGTAGAGAATCTCCTAGCTCTTTTAGGAGATCCCTCTGGAGCCTCAAAAAAATGCATTAAGTAGTTCAGCAACTGCAGTGTAAAGGCTGCTGAAGTAAAAACACGCTTCCCATACCTGTCCATAACCTGGGACTCCTTGTTAGGCGGATGGACAGTAGAAGTTGTTTCAGCAAGTTCCTTCTTGGTGACCACTGCCACCACCATGGCATCTACTGGAATGCCCTTTAGTTAAATACTCCTTGTCAGAGGGGGCAGACAAGAACTTATTGGGTCTCCCTGGGGCCGGTTCCACAGTGTCAGGAGTTTTCCCACACCTTTCGACAGACAAGGTCTAATAGCTCATCAAAAGGGGGAGAAACCCAAGAGGTGGAGGGTTGAGACCCGAAAGCCTTCAGGAATACCGACTCCTCATCAGAAGGGGGTTTGGAGAGCCAGCTGCTTCTCTGCTTCAAGATCTCCAGGATATCTGAAAAAAGAGATATCTTCAGAAGACTACTTGGGGGACCCCTCTGACTCCTTGAGGTTGGTGTCTGACGTGTGAGACTCATCCGAGGAGTCAAGGTGTTTCCTCTTACACAATCTCTTTCTGATGGGCTCCTTAGGCAAAAACTCTGGGGAGACGTCAGAAAGTTAGGGACCACTCATGGAGGTATCCTGAAGCTTAGGGTCTCTGCTGCCCAAGGATACAGCGTGAACCGAAAGTGACACCGGTGCTGGAGGGGGCAGAGTATCGGTGCCATAGGATGCAACTGATGACCTGGCCAGCACACTCCTCATAACCTCGAAGGATGATCACCCCTGCTCCGAAGGCCGACTAACTGTAGGGGAAACAGTAGCAGCCCTCGGTGCCGAGGAGATAAGGTCCGAAGCAGATGTTGGGTCCAAGCTCACTCAAGCTGAAGCACCAAGAGGAAGGCTCGGAACCGATGAAGATCAATCCGATCCCTCCCTCTCGGGTCCAACAGGAGAACCGTGGACGGAGCCAAAGGGGTCGGAGTGGAAATCGGAAAAGAGAGGCCAGGCGAGGCTACTGGAACCGATCTAATGGCACCCGAAAGAACCAACAACTCTGGCTCCAAAGGCCGAGGAAGGCTCGGAGGAGGAACAACAAAGAATGAAGAGGCCATAGGCTCCAGAGCCAATTGGGTCAGAGCTGAAATCAATTTGGCCAACACCGATGACTGAAGCAGTTTCTTCACCACCCTATCAATGTCCTCATCGGAAAGAGTCCTGGAAGATAAAGTGGGAGATCTGGATCTCCCTACAGAAGGGGACTTGCATGAAGGAGAACCTGGTCAAAAAATTGGAGACCGGCTCCAAACCAAAATATCCGTGACTGGCTGGCTCTGAAAGGCTGGGAGCCGATACCGACTTAGTCAAGAGACTACCTTCTTTCGGCACCGATGGCAATGGAACTGAAGAAGGAGAAGCTGTTCTAGCCACTTTCTCTGCCGGCTCCAAAGAAACAGACGGAGCCAGATAGCGCTTCTTGGAAGTCTTTTTGTCCTTTTTAACTGGAGAGGCTAATGCACTGTAAGACTTGGCCAAGTCTTCCTTGAAGGAGTGTTTAAGCAGTCCCTTCAAAATGAGCTTGTTCTTCCTCTCCTGTACCACACGGGGACTAAAGGAATGACAAAACAAGCAGGACTCTTGGAGGTGAATAGCCCCCAAGCAGTACACGCACACAGAGTGCCCATCAGTTAAAGACATTTTATTGCTGCATTCAATACACTTTTTAAAGCCCGAAGGCCTGCGTTCCTTAGGATCCTTGGACATGCTGAAAGGAACAAATTAATACGTACATGCACTAGACCCAACAAACAAGAAACAGAGCCTCTAACTCAAACGGCCAAGAAACTGGCGGGAAAACAACAGGGAGGACTAGGTCCACTAACTTAAACGGGCCTAGCCTGTGGGGAAAAGAAAACGAATGGGATACCCAAACAGCCAGACAAGGGCACATGAAACAGCCAGAAAAACAAATACAGGCGGTAAAATACCACAATCACACACACACACAGCTATGAAAATAGCTTTTTTGAGCAACAAGTCAAAAGTTTATAAAAATTTTATAAACAATATACTTAGCCACGGCCAAAAGCGAGACCACTTCTGAGCTTAACAAGCGGCAAACAAGATCTGGGAATAGACTTGTTGCACGATGGGATACCTCTTAGCCACGAGCCAATTAAAGACTTCGAGCTAGACTATGACCAAGTCGGAGCAGAGGTTCGGCTCCGAACCCACGGGTAAGAATGAAGGCAAGATTGGACTACATAACATCAGTTAGTTCTCCAGCAGCTGAAGGTCAGACATTTTTGGGTGAGTGTTAACAGAGCTTTTGTAGTTGTGCTCCTCTGGGAGTTTTTCTATGCAACAAAATCACTGTGGTACACAAGTTACACTATACTCCACCTCAGGATGGCCACAATGCTCTCCAGACTAAAGCCAAAGTGAACAGGGTCTCTACCACTATCCCACCCAGTGACGTACGTTTAAATCTTACAGTCTGCAAATGAACTGAATGCTATCAACATACACACATGCATGCATCATGTCAATGTGCAGCCACAGGGTTGAACATTTTACCCTGCCTAACCAGTCATCAGTCTCTTGGTTTTTTCTTCAGAAGTGCAGCTTTTCTGTACCCATTATCACTGTGTTTAAGTCTGTAAATAGACAATGTTCTCTACATTCTAAGATCATTATTCAGGCCTTCAGTCTTACTTTATAATTCATCACTCTGTTAAGCCCTGGGTCACAGACACAAATGGGAATGAGTGTACCACAGTGACAAAGGGAGTGGGTGTACAAAGGGAGTGGGTGCACAGAGGGAGTGGGTGCACAGAGGGAGTGGGTGCACAGAGGGAGTGGGTGCACAGAGGGAGTGGGTGTACAAAGGGAGTGGGTGTACAAAGGGAGTGGGTGTACAAAGGGAGTGGGTGTACAAAGGGAGTGGGTGTACAAAGGGAGGGGTGTACAAAGGGAGTGGGTGTACAAAGGGAGGGGTGTACAAAGGGAGTGGGTGTACAAAGGGAGTGGGTGTACAAAGGGAGTGGTGTACAAAGGGAGTGGGTGTACAAAGGGAGGGGTGTACAAAGGGAGTGGGTGTACAAAGGGAGGGGTGTACAAAGGGAGTGGGTGTACTGCAGAAAACAAAGAAAATGCTGCTTTATGAAAGAAATGGAAAAGACCAGTAACAAACCATGCCGCAGCATTTGTTTCCCTTGGACTACAACCTTGCCAAGGCTTTTGACACAATTCCCCACTCTGACATCATTAAGAAACTCTCCCAGATAGGGATTAACCCTTATGTTACTAAATGGGTAGCCAACTGGCTCACTGTCAGAACACACACTGTCAAAACTGTGACTCCACCTAAACCAATAGACTTGTCACCAATGGAGTACCACAAGGGTCTGTGCTGGGCCCCCTTACTGTTTGGCATCTATTTCTCAGAAGTCCAGGCTGAAGTAAATGGCCTTTGGCTCATCAAGTTCACTGAAGACTGCAAACTGGGAGGAATCACTGAGTCCCCCAACGATGTCAACATATTACAAGATAGGCTAACAAAAACAAATGACTGGTGTCAAAGCCTTGGTCTAAAACTAAATGCAAAAATGCATTATTATTTCCTTTGGCAAAATAGAATTCCCTACAAATTACAATACTGACAGCACACTCATGAGTTGCAACCCAGTGGTGTGAGACTTGGGAACACAGGTTGACAGCAATCTGAACTTTGACAACCAATTTTCCACAGTGGTAAGGAAAGCCTTCTGTGTAGCACACCTCATAAGCAAGGGCATAACACCAAGGTCAAGGGATGTTATAACTCCACTGTACTCGACCCTCATCAGACCACTAATAGAGTATAATGCACCCCTTTTGCATGTACCTCACCAGCACATGCAACTGCTGGAGAGACCTCAGAGGTGTCCCACTAAGAAAATGCAGGGACTCCACACCATGACCTACATGGACAGGCTGAAAGCCCTGTCACTTTACTCTGCATCTTACAGGCTGCCAACAGGTGATTTGTGCCTGGCCTATAGGGCAATCTCATACTCTGTCCTAATGGAAATGCTGCACATCCGCAAGTCAAATAGCACAAGTGTCACTATAGATCTCAACCTAGCTTGTGACATTAACAGAACATTCTGAACAGAGGGATCCATCTCCCAGAGAGTGCCACTTCTCTGGAATAGACCTCCTGTTCATTTAAAACAGAACTTCTCACTGAAACTATTCAAATGCAACCTAGGTAACTGGATGGGAGGCACAAATTTGCCCCTGGGTGGCACCCATGTCCCTCATGGACAGGGGAAGCTGGTGTTGATCACAGAAGACCTGCTCTGTTCATGAATTCATTCTGCAAACTACCCAGAAAGAAGAAATGAGGATACTTGGAATTAACATGACTAGGCTTATAAAGGGTCTAGGGTTGCAAGCCTAGAAACCTACTGTGAACCTATTATGATGTTCTAAAAATACAATTTCCTTGTCTTACTTTACAATTACTTTCCTGATTTAAAAAGACAAGAGTCGAGCAGGGGCTTTGAGTGCTGCAGGAATTGTTGTAAGCATCTCAGACAGGTGAATAAAATCAGGCTTAGTGAGAAGACAGTGATTCAACTGAGGGATAATATTTTCAGTGAAGCAATCAAAAGTCAGGTAAGCTACCACAAGGCAGCATACTTCCCTTTCAAAGAAGTTCTCATCTGGAGATCCACAGCTTTAAACCCCAAAACCATCCCTGCTGCCTTGTTTTACTGTCCCACCAGACAGCTCTCTGAAAGACCATTTTTTTTGGCACACATCTTTGTTCCTTGCACCTACTAGCCATTTATTTTATTTACTCATGTATTAACTGGGTAAACAAACTGGTCTTTTGAGATCCTTTTAATCCTTAGGTGCAAGGGTAAATACAACACACATTTATGGATAAAATTTAGTGTAGCCAGTTATACAGCATGTTTTTTGGGAAGTGGGAGGACACTGAAGTATCCGAGTACAGAAAGACAGTGACCATACATCAGGACTCAACCTCGGATTTTGGAGCAGAAGGTCAGAGATTTTAACACTAAGCTACCATGCTGTCCATCAGTCAAAACCACACCAAGTATGCACCAAGAGAGAATGAAACCTTACACTATTCCATTCCTCATATCCAGCAAGAGTTTTGCCACTTGTAAACTGTCATGCAGGCAGCCATAAATCTTTAACCTAAGCCTTAATCATTCCCAAATGCATCTTATTAGAATGAAAGATGTGGATGTGCAGTAAGTATGTGAAGGGCATCATCCCCATCTCTGGGTACAGTAACTCCTCAATACTTCCTGCCTCACATGCTGGCAGATCCTTCCACACATACCTCTGGTCTCCACTGGTGATAACTGCCAGTCTGTCCACCACCCACATGGTTATGTCCGATGTCACCTCTACTTACACCTGACTAGCCCACTGTTTCCATCGTAGCAGGAGTCAGTAACTCCCAGATGAGGTGAGAGTCCTACAGCCCATTTGTTCCTGTTTGGGAATCTCCAATTAGCTCATCTTTTCCACAGCAAGAGTCAAGTGGCAGGGAGCAAGGCCAGCTTGCTGGTCCCTAAGGGGTCGACTACCCTCTCCCCTGCTGGAGCAACCTCCTATGGTGGCTCTTCTAAGCTTCGATATGGGCTTTCTTCTGAGGAGATGTGTGCCTCTGCATACTGCATTTCCCTCTAATTACTGTTCGACTTGTACATGGCAGTGCAATCTTGTTAGCGCTCCTGCGAGGTGTCACCCATGTGGCAATCCACAGTTGTTTCCTATCCCTCAAGATGGTAATGGTCACTCACTCCAATCCTCTCCTGACAGCTCCTGCAGGTTAGCTGAGCTGCTATTCCAGCTCAGGTGGCCTGTAACGTAGTCAGGGTTTTATTCCTCAACACAACAGAGTTGACTAGGTTGACCCTCCCCTGGTATGAATGTCCTACACCACAGCTTCAGAAAAAGATAAACAGGCAATGTCCCATCATTCCTCTCCCTCCCTGCCTTGCTTCTCCAGTCCTTGAGGCTGCTATCCAGAGCCACGTCATAAAGTCATAGGGACGGTTGCATCTCTCCTCACCATGGAGTTGGTCATGTGTTCATTTACAAATGATACTGATCGTCAGTTGTACTATCAAGTTATTTATAATTTTGATTAAACAACTTATAAATTAAATGGTATCACATTCTGCAATGGCATACACATTCACAGCTACCAAAATTGCGCAGTTCTACCTTGAGTATATAATTTTTAGAAACCTACATAAAACAGCAAACAGTTTTACAATTAATTCACATAACTACCCCAGGGAACTACCACACTGACAATGAACTCCTAAAAGTTGACGCAGCTGTTCAGGACTTGGGAACGTATGTGGACAGTGAGCTGACATTTGAGCATGTGCACTGTTGCAGGAAAGTCCTTGTATACTGCACAGCGTGTATAAAAAGGGAGTGCGTGTAGATCTGGGGGTGTCATTGCTCTCCTTTACTCAGCCCCCATTAGGCTATTCATGGAACACCACGTCCGCTGTGGCATTTACCTGTCCAGAAGCATGCAACAACTGCAGTGCCCACACAAATACCATACTAAAAGGATACATAGCCTAAAAAACATGTCCTACAAAGAGGTGATCTGTGTCTGCCATACAAGGCATCCTCCAACCCATTACGGATGGATTTACTGCACATCAGCAAGTCAAACGGCATCAGAAATACTTGGACTAGGGATCTAAACATCTTCTGCTTCAACAGAACGGTTTAGAGAGACGGGTATATTTCACAGAGGATACTGCTGCTGTGGAACACACTCCCTATCAACATAAAACAAAGTTCATCCCTGTACATTTTAAAGCACAACTTAAATTTATGGATGGAATACAAAATATGTACTCACGGACCTCTCCCTGGACTACTAATGGACAGAGGTTGCTCCTAAATGCTTTATCCCATGTGTGGGTCTCCTCAAATTATCAAAGGCATGATGCCAGTTATTCTCGTTTGGGATAATATATAATTATCACTATGGGATGGTTAAGGCCAGTCTATAACCAAATGGGAGAGGTTATTTTGAGCACAAAATGGGAAACTGGCTGGGCTTAAAATGTCCAACAAGGGCAGTTAGCCTAGTACTTGCCTATGAACAATGGCTAGTTCTACAGTGCAACCTGCTGCTTCCAACAGTCAATGGTTCAGACTCACGTACACTGCATATAATTGCCAAGTGCTGAATGTAATGAACTACCTTCCTTGAATTTCTGTAGTTTACTGCTGCCCACTTTCATTATAAATGGCTAGCACAAAAATATGATAAAGTCCTATTTCTATTCATCATTCATTTCCTGAAATAATTTTAAATCAATACATTGGTGCATATTCTGACCTTTCTCTCCTCTTCATCTTCATCCCCATCATCTTCCTGATTAGCAAGTTTCATAGCAGTCTCCAACACACCCATAATGCTTTGGTCTCCACCCGAATCTTCAGTACCTTGGAGTGGTGGAAAACCTGCCAAAAAAAAATATTGAACATAAATACAGCAACATAAAGATAGCTCTGTAAGGTCCTAATCCATGGAGGCCCTCCCAGCAGAACCCACTCTAGGCAGTGGGTATCCAGTTCCATCCCTAAGTTTTCATTAGCAATCAGTGGCTATGGATGCAGCATATCTACTGCCCTGCCAGAGTCCGTTCAGAACCATTCCTGCAATGACAGAAAACAGTATAACCATGTGAAAAAGACTCTCCATGACTGCTGATGCGGCAGTATGATTCATCATGCGTGGGATTATGCTACCAAGTGGATGTCTGACCATATGCCCTGCACTCTAGAGAGATTTTGAATGTCAACACCCACACGGCTACCCTTCCAACGCTGAGGATGGCAGTAGGATGCACAGTATAAAGGGGAGATACCAGTCTATTTTTAGTTCTTTTCTGAAATTTTTTTCATTTGGTACATACAAAGGTGCTGCACAGATCAAAGGGTGCCTCTTTAAATAAGCGAGGGAAACCCTCCTCCCTTCAGCAATTATATAGTGAGATAGAACAAAGGATTTTACACAGCAGCACTCATCGTACTCCAACATGTCTGTGGTTAACTGTTAGGATATAATTCGACATCTGTTTACTGGACATGAACTATCCGAAATAACTGCTACCAGGTTTAAAAGGCTAATTAGATACTCCTTAACAAAACGTCTATTAATATTGGAGTAGCTGCTTCCAATAAACAATTACTGTAACGCACTCTTCTTGTCTCAGTATTAGGATTACACTACTGTATTAATTTTTGTGAGATATTTTTGACAACACTACTGTGTTATTTTTTTCTGGATAATTTTTACTACCCTAATACATAATTTACACTTAGAGCAATAAAGGAAATCCACATGTAAATTCTGGTCATTAATTTTAGCCTTAAAACAATAGGCAGGATGCTTACTCCAGACTCATAGACTCCAAATTCTAACTTCAAAGTAACAGACAAAGTAATTCTAATTTCAAAGGACCAACAAGAAATGCTTGACTTAGCTTTCTTTACAGCAGAGGGCAACGTTGCCACATTGTTTTAAGCTCAACATTTCACAGTATTTACAAATGATAGAATTATGTACCAAATTCTATTTGACTAGGCTGGCAGCCTTCCTCAATCACTACCAGTCTTCACATCCCCCCTCGGAGAACTCAGGCTAGTTTTTCAAGTGACCCTTGAAAAACATCGCTTGAGAGGGTTAAGGTCTATCTGGGTGTACCTCACCCCATCCCCTGTCTTGAAAGACCATTTGCATTGGCATTGCTACTCACACTGCGGTGCTGAACTGACACATATCCTTGCAACCCTAGGTTCCATCTTAGCAAATTGACATTTTGCTGACTGGCTCTGTTTAACCATGTTAGGGGGTTGTGATCTGTCATAACAGTGAATTTTTTTCCATACAGAAAAGGCTGAAGTTTCTGCAATGCCCACACTATGGCTAGACATTCCCTTTCTACAGCTGCATAGCATTCCTCCCTACGTTGGAGCTTACAACTGAGATAAACCACTGGATGCTCTTCTCCCTCTGAAGAAATCTGGCTAAATGCAGTCCCACCCCATGGATCGAAGCATCCACCTGCACAACAAATTCTTTGCTGTAATCTGGACTGGTTAACACAGGGGGTCCTCCCAAAGCTTCTTTAAGCTTCTTGAATGCCTGCTCACATGCTGGGGTCCACACTACCTTATCTGGCCTGTTCATCCTTGTTAGGTCTGTGAGGGGAGCAGCTATGGTACTATAACTGGGGACGAACTTTCTGTAGTATCCTGCTGTCCCTAAAAATGCCCTCACCTGCTTTTTAGTAACACTTGCAGGTAATGCCTGAATAACTTTCACTTTGGCAGGTTCTGGCCTTATCTTACCACTCCCCACTCTATGTCCTAGGTAGGAGACCTCCGCCATACCCACCAGACATTTGCTCAGCTTAATGGTCAACCCTGCCCTCTGTAGTCTGCCGAGCACCTTCCTGACATGCTGAAGGTGCTTTGGCCAAGAATGCCTGTAGATGGCAATATCATCTAGGTAAGCAAGTCAAACCCTCCTGTTCCTACTAGGATGTTATCTACCAGCCTCTGGAATGTCGCTGGGGCATTCCTTCATCCCAAAAGGGCATCTTTGTGAACTCACAAATGCTGACTTCTCTCTAGCACTGAGAGTCAAGGGCACCTGCCTGTAACCCTTGGTAAGATCAATGGCTGTAAGATACTCAGCCCCACCCAGCTGCTCTAGGGCCTCATCTGTCCTGGGCATGGGCTAAGCATCCGACTCTGACTATTTTATTTCTTATAGTCCACACAGAACCTGGTGCTGCCATCCTTCTTTGACACCAGCACCACTGGGAAGGCCCAGGGATTGTTGGACTCTTGAATCACCCCTACTTCCAATATCTCCTGTACCTCCTCCCTCAGAGTCTGTCTGACTCTCTCAGGCACCCTTTAAGGGGCCTGCCTAATAGACCTTTGGGGTCCTGTATCCACCTGGTGCTGCACCAGGTGGGTGCTCCCTGGTTTCCCAGTGAACATGTCCCCCAAATTCCTGCAACACTGCTCGGATTTCTCTAACCTGGGTAGGAGATAGCTGCTGGGACATTGCTACCCCTTCCACTGAGGTGTCAACCCAAGCCTCACTGAAGACATCAGTCCCCAGATCTCCCTCAGACTTCTCCTGTAATCCACTGCAAATGCTCAGCACAAGGGCTTCCCTATCATGGTAAGATTTAATCATGTTAACATGGTACAATTTGTGCCCCTGTCGTCTGCCTAGCAGTTCTACCATGTAGTTAACATCACTTACCTTTCTTACCACCTTGTAGGGACCATGCCAAGCTGCTTGCAGCTTGTTGTGTCTGACAGGAATGAGCACCATTACCTGCTGTCCCACAGCATACTCTCTAGCTCGAGCATTCCTGCCATACCACATCTTTTCCTGTTGTTGGGCTTCTGCCAGGTTCTCCTGGGCCAAGCCCATGAGTTACCTGAGCCTTGTCCTGGAGCTTAGGAAGTAAGCCACAACAGACTCCTTGTGAGACTCGCACTCACCTCCCCACTCATCTCAAATTAATTCTAGAGGTCCCCTCACCCTATGCCCATACAGCAACTCAAGGGGTGAAAAACCTGTAGATTCCTGGGGAACTTCTCTGTAAAGTAAACAGATGGGGCAAATATTTGTCCCACTCCCTCTTAAACTGATATGCAAATGCTGGTAGCATGGACTGGATTGTCAAATTTAACCTCTCAACAAGACTATTAGTCTGTGGATGGTAGGGGGTGGTCTTTATGTGCTTCACCCCACAGGACTTCCACAGACAAGCCAGCAGGTCTGACATGAAATTGGCACCTCTTTCAGTCAGCATTTCTTTTGGGAAACTACCCTGCTGAAAATCTTTAACAAAGCATTTGCCACCTTCTCTGCCTCAATGGGGGACAAAGCCACTGCCTCAGGGTATCTTGTAACATAATCCACTACCACTAGGATATCCTTTTTCCCTGTGGAACTTGGGGTACTCAGAGGACACACAATATCCATAGCTACCCTCTGAAATGGCTCCTCAATCACAGGCAAAGGCATCAAAGGAGCTCTCAGCTTGTCTCCTGCCTTGCCGACCTATTGGCACTGCTCACAGGTCCTGCAGTACCTTGTTACATCTTTGGAAATTCCAGGCCAATAGAAGTTCTGCATAATATGCCTCTTTGTATGTTTTATGCCCATATGACCTGCAAAGGGAACAGCATGGGCTATGGCTAGAAGCACCAGACGGTAGGCTCTAGGCACTACCAACTGCTGTACTCTCTCACCTTCTAGCCTTCCCTCAGGGGTCCACTCTCTGTATAGTAACCCTTTGTCCCAGTATACAGATTTCCCCTTTCCTTGACAATCAGGCGCCACCCTAGCTACCTGCCTCAGGCCTTACAATGTAGGGTCTGAGAGCTGAGCTTCTCTCACCTCTCTCCTTGTAACCCTTCCCAGCTCCACTTCCACAGGAAGTCTGGCATCCTCTGACAGTGGTGCCTCACTGTCAGCCTGGGTACTACTACTCACCTCTGCCTTTGCAGTCACTCTGTCCAAGAGACCATCAGTACCCACAAGCAGCTGTGGCTCACTTTCAGTCTCACTACTACAGCTAAGCTCACTCCCTGAAGTAACCACCTCACCAGTCCTGGTTGCAAGTATGCAATCTGTCAGAGTATCCCCCACGCTACCAGACCCACATGCTTGTCTCTTAGCCTGACCGTGTGTAACTGCATAGGTACATGATACTGCCTCATCCAAATCCTTCCCTCTCAGGATATCTGCAGGATGGTAGTTTAGTACCCCTGTTGTCTCAAGACAACCTACTATTGGCATTTTGTCTTTCCCACTTACTGGCTCCCTCACCTTTGGTTCCCCACCTTGCCTCCATGGACACCTGTATGCCACATGGCCCCACTGGTTGCATTCAAAACATTTAACCCTAGCTCCTGGACGTGTACCTGGACTAGTGGCTTCCTTGCTACTGGCAGATTCTGTTGTGACAGTCTGTGCTGCCCACCCTGGGTTCCTTTAGACCCATGAGCAGTACTGGGGGGTCCGCTTCCTGTGCAGGGCTGCCCTGCTTGCCATGTATAGGTCTCCCTTCTTCCCCAACTCATCTGAAGTAGCACATTGTCCATCAGCTAACCATATCCTCATGTCCTCAGGCAAAGTGCTACGGGCTTGTTCCCTTACCAAAATGTCTGCCAGCCCTTCAAAAGTGGTGACCTGACATCCACTCACCCACCTATGGAAATAAGTGCTCAATTCAGCAACATATTCACACACACTTTCATCTGCTTTGCGTCTATGCTCACAAAACTTTTTCCTATATGTTTCAGGTGTTAGCTTAAACAGTTCTAAAAGACATTTCTTAACAGTAGTATAATCAAAACATGCAACGCCAGAAATTTTAGCTAATGCAATAATAGCTTTACCATGGAGTAAGGGGGTCAGGAAATGTACCCAGAGCCCTTGGTCAACTTCATATTGTTTACATACCCTCTCAAACATATGAATGAAACAATCAAAATTATCCCCCTCTTTAAACTGCAGAAGAAATTTAAGATTCCCCACTGGCACAGCTATAGGGTCAACATCTCAACCTAGCTGGGCAAGCTACAATCTCCAGCACCCTCTCTGTCCAACCAGTGCTTCGTGTCCCTGCCCAAGTAGCTTACACACACACACACACACACACACACACACACACACACACACACACACACACATACACTTTGAGATAAGAGGTTATACAACCACACAGACATTTCTGTAGAAGGCTGGCACAGGTTCTCCAGCTGTGCCCCTTTTACCCAGACTATACGGCAGTAATTACTGCCACCACCCAGCTAATTTTTATCAGCTACTCAAAGGCCCTTAAAAGGGTGTCTAATTATTACTGTGCAATATTATTATCCAATTGGTAAGTGTGACTAAACAGTCTCAAGGCTTATTAGAGTGACCTGGTACAGGATCCTTATACACACGCAATGTACTCTTGAGCTTAACTTACATCTACACAAAAAAACAGCCACAGTTAAAAGGTTTTAAAAAAATTAATAATAAATAAAACCACAAGACAGTACTTTCTACTTAACAGTGCTAGTCAAAAGAGTTCAGAGATCACACAGAAATACTTAAAAAAAAAATCAGTAGTACAGTTCTGACATCACAGAAAAACACAGTCTAAACTTTCTAATTTCTAACTCTCTAAAAGAAAACACAAGTCTAAGATAACTTACATATGACAACAGGCATTGCTGAGTTGGATAGTCAGGCAAAAATGCTTAATAATCTCTGGTTCTCACTGTTTAAATTGAAACTGCAGTTCTGCTAGAACATTACATAATCTTTTACATTTTCCTGGTGTTCCCAGGCTGACAGAAACTGCATTTACATTCTTTTAGACTTAAAGCAATAAAGGACATTCCACATGTAAATTCTGGTCATTAACTTTAGCCTTAAAACAATAGGCAGGATGCTTACTCCAGACTCATTGACTCCAAATTCTAACTTCAAAGGAACAGACATACAGTAATTCTAATTTCAAAGGACCAACAAGAAATGCTTGACTTAGTTTTCTTTACAACAGAGGGTAAATCTCACCATTTCACAGTATTTACAAATGATAGAATTATGTACCAAATTCTATTTGACTAGGCTGGCAGCCTTCACCCATCTCTACCAGTCTTCACACCATGTTTTATTTCTAACTACATATATGTATATTTCCCACATCTTTCATGAAAACTAGTGTAACGTACATTAAACACAAGTAGTACTTAAAATATTAATTAGTTGTATATTGTTAAACTTTCATCTTATTGTGTAGTATCTTGTAAAGTTTTACAAACTGCACTTTGTGAAGTTATCATCACTACATGAACTATCTAATATGTCTTTATGTGGACTTTTTCTCCCTAGGCCTCTGCTGAAAATTATTTTTGAAACCCAGTCGGATCATCCCGGTAAACAAATGTCAAATAAATAAACATCTACAGTTAAGGTGAGCATATGTACACATCACTATAACACTCAGTGATTTAGTACAACCCATTATACATGGCAGAGTATTAAGGTAGTACATGAGCTGACCAGAGCACAAACGCCTTCTAGGACTGCCTGCTCATCTCCTGGAAATATGTCCAGCATGTAGCTCTGGAAGAGAGATCCATACAGTTAGCTTAAAAAAATATTAATGAAAATGCCTACTCTTGCAAAACCTTTAGATGGTGGTCACGCAAACTGTATTATGCACGTAGGCGATCCAAGTTCATCTCATTCAAACCATAAGGACTTGGCCACAGACTCACGTTAGCTCAGCACACAAAAATCTACCAGAGTTCCAATTCCTCCCCCTCACTAAAATGTACCACATTGTCCATACTCTCCAGATTGTAAGCATGTGTTACTCAACAGTGACAGACAATAAAGAAAAACAAGCAAACACAGGAGGGTTATGGCTGACAAAGTTTGCAGATGACTGCAAACTGGGCGCCATAGTAGAAAACACATCTGACACAGATATCCTTCAGAAGGGTCTCACAGAAACGGATAACTGGTGCCAGAGCCATGGCCTAAAGTTAAATGCCAAAAAATGCATAGTCATACCCTTCGGGAAAAACAAGGTTACCCCTAGCTACCAAATAGGTGGCAATCCACTGAGCACAGAAGAAGTTATCAGGGACCTGGGGACCCAGGTTGATAGTAGTCTGTCATTCGAAACCCATGTAGCTAAAGTAGTTAGGAAGACCTTCTACATTGCCCACCTTATCATGAAGGGATTCTCATCTAGATCAAGGGAGGTCATAGTCTCCTTTACTCATCACTCATCAGACCAATGATTGAGTACAATGCCCCATTCGAATGTATCTGACCCGACACTTGCAGCAGCTGGAGAGGCCACAAAAGTTCCTCACCAAAAGGATAAAGGGTCTCAAAATCTGTCCTATGCTGCCCGACTGAAAGAACTCCAACTCTATTCAGTCGCACGCTTGCTCAGAGGTGACCTTTGCCTAACATACAAGGCCATGTCAAACCCAGATTTGATGAATATGCTTCACCTCAAAAATCTAGATCCATCAGAGCCACAAGGGCGGGAGACTTAAACCTCGACACGGCTATTAATAGGACGTGCTGGAGGGATAGATTCATCACCCAAAGACTCCCTATGCTGTGGAACAAAATCCCGGTACATGTGAGGCAGAGCACCTCGCTGGCCTTGTTCAAGAGAAATCTTGACCAATGGATGGGAGATCGCAGATATACCCCAGGGATTACCTCAGTGTCACTGCTCGACAGAGGCACAGCAAAATAATGGGTATAGTTCCCCATACTAAAGGGGTGGCGTAAGCCACAAAACGATGGGCTAGGCTTATAAATGCCCTTGGGCAGATAGCCTAGTATGAACCTATGAACCCATGAACCTATGAACAACTAAGAAAATACATAACCACAAACCTCCAATGACCTCTTCCACACTGTTGGTGGAAGATGGGTGGTTATGCTGAAGATGACAAGCTAGGGACTATTGTTATTATAAGTACACAGATTTATAGGTAAATAAAAGGCTAGCTGCCCTTGTTGGCCACTTTAAGCCAAGCCAATTTCCCTTCCAAGTGTGAATCAAACTTTGCACCTTGTGTCTGTGAGTAAACACCTTAACCATTATACTAACCCTCATCCCCAAGATAATGGGAGAAAACTTTTCCTGCCCGGTTTTAAACTGGGAACCTTTCACTTATTAGGCTAACATGATAACTACTACACTACAGAAACTCAAAAGAACATGACCCAACTGGAATTGCTGATACCAGCTTTGATTGGTAGTGTTTATAATAGCTACATCAGCACGCAGCTCTGTGAAAACAATTTTGATATCTGGAATAGTTTGGTCCATCCATAACATAAAAAGGATTGCAGTCTTTTCTGATGGACTTTATTCTGTCAAGGTAAAGTCTTACTTGCCCATGCACATCTAATCAATGCAAACCATACTTCCTTTTGTTAGAATAATTTTAGAAACATAGGAATTAACAGCCTGCTTCATATTTAACCCTGTAGCTATCTGGACACAAAAGCAGGATTTATCTAGAGGACCACTCTATCGCTATGACAGACCACAAAATGAGGATCAGCATACAACTTCGGAATCAGGAAATTCTAGGTGAAATTATCACCGTCAGAAAGGCAGACTTCCATGACAAGAAATTGTATTTGATGCTTGAAGCCATAGGGTGGGAGGGGGTTGGGAATGACAACGTCAGCTTCTCTGAAATAAAGTTAAAGTCCTAGGGATGTGTTATACACTTGAAGGAGGAGAAACATCTTGCACAGCAACAGAAACTAGTGAAGAATTGCAGAAAGACTGACGATGAAAATTGGAAAGAGTGGAAAGATGAACTCTAATACAGGAGTAATAAATTGTTTGTTAAGTAGTTGTGAAAGCCCGTTTAGATTGGTCTGGCACAGGAGCTGAGAAAGAGTAACCCATTAGAAATGGCCTAAACCACAAACAAGTGCCCACTTGTTCTTGTAGACTTTTCTAGTATTGAGTGTCTAGACAGGGTGTATGCAGCATTCCAGGCTATTAACAGCACCGGAGAAATCAGCAGTCAGTCAAAGGGAGTGAAGGATGATGAGTGAGCAAGGACATGAACGGCTTCACAAGCACGAGGCCACAAAAGGAGAAATCAATATTTGCCAAGGACAAAAAGGTGTTAAGAGATGATTCTGGACTTCCTGATCTTCACTTTCTTGAGAAAATTGAAAAGAAGAGGAGACAGGAGGAAAAAAACAAAGAGCAGCACAGTCTGAGGCCATTTCTGGACTAGACATCCCTGAACTGATGGCCTGCTGGGACTAGACATCCCTGAACTGATGGCCTGCTGGGACTAGACATCCCTGAACTGATGGCCTGCTGGGACTAGACATCCCTGAACTGATGGCCTGCTGGGACTAGACATCCCTGAACTGATGGCCTGCTGGGACTAGACATCCCTGAACTGATGGCCTGCTGGGACTAGACATCCCTGAACTGATGGCCTGCTGGGACTAGACATCCCTGAACTGATGGCCTGCTGGGACTAGACATCCCTGAACTGATGGCCTGCTGGGACTAGACATCCCTGAACTGATGGCCTGCTGGGACTAGACATCCCTGAACTGATGGCCTGCTGGGACTAGACATCCCTGAACTGATGGCCTGCTGGAGACTAGACATCCCTGAACTGATGGCCTGCTGGGACTAGACATCCCTGAACTGATGGCCTGCTGGGACTAGACATCCCTGAACTGATGGCCTGCTGGGACTAGACATCCCTGAACTGATGGCCTGCTGGGACTAGACATCCCTGAACTGATGGCCTGCTGGGGCTAGACATCCCTGAACTGATGGCCTGCTGGGACTAGACATCCCTGAACTGATGGCCTGCTGGGACTAGACATCCCTGAACTGATGGCCTGCTGGGACTAGACATCCCTGAACTGATGGCCTGCTGGGACTAGACATCCCTGAACTGATGGCCTGCTGGGACTAGACATCCCTGAACTGATGGCCTGCTGGGACTAGACATCCCTGAACTGATGGCCTGCTGGGACTAGACATCCCTGAACTGATGGCCTGCTGGGACTAGACATCCCTGAACTGATGGCCTGCTGGGCGCATAAGGCTGTACAAGTTGCTGCATTTGATCACTCCTCGATGCAAAAAGGTCACAGCAAGGATTCTCCCAGGAACAGATGAACTGACAAGCTGAGGGACTACACATTTGGCCTCAGTAAATAAAGGCTGAGACTATTTGCTAGTGAGCCAATTTCTGCCTGAGTATGAGCTGTGATCAGAATAAAAATGTTGTCATCACAGTCCCCTTTCACACCCTCCTGGCTTCTGAAATATATATATATATATATATATATATATATATATATATATATACACACACACACACACACACACACACACACATACATACATACATACATACATGCACACACACACACGTGTGTAGATGGTGATCACACAATAATGGAACAAGTCTTGAAAGGCTTGTAGGGTAATGAGTACTATTTTCACACAAATTTTTTAACAGATATATCCGTATCTTCTATTATTAGAAATGTATCTAGACATTAGTCTATATATGTAAAACTGATGTGTTAAGAACTCTGTATGTTTTAGACTATCTGTGTGTTACTTCTCTGTTGTAATGTTTTGGTATTTTGTACTATTGTCTTGTAAATTTGAAGCTTTCTCCCCAGGCCTCCGCTGAAAAGGAACTGTATCCAGTCAGACTTACCTGGTAAACAAATGTAAAATAAAATAAACATGAACTTCACCTGTCAAAACATACATTCAAATGGTGCAGTTTTTTTACACCTTTTTTTCTAAGGGTTGGCAAAGACAATTGTAGCAGCATGGCAAAGATGAAAGTCATGTATGACACACTTAAGGAAGGCAAAAATGAACCTTGATGGGGTTGTAAGACAGGAAAGACTCGCACAAATAATGAAGAACCAGAGAAACCACAGCCCTCAATGGGTGAAGATTTCTCTATTAGCACCAACTAAAAAACCTTTTCCATTTTACAATGTATAATTTTCCAGCAGCACTTGCCTCCTTTAATAGTCCTGCTGCAAATCCTCAGGGGGAAAAAATATGCCTAAAAGGTATTAAAATCCTATCATTCAGGCAGTCACAGTTACATTTGTTTGGGGTCGGGATTATCAAAAACCCCCATCTAGTAGGAGTAGTTCCATTCTGAGCAGAATCTTGTGGTAACTGTCCCTGGCCATTTCCAAAATGGAGAACCCACTGCTACCTGTGCCAGAATAAAGTCACCACAATGATCTTTGGAGAGTCCTTCTGAATAATTAATATGACCCTAGATATTAGTGGAATCGGTGGGAAAGCATACAGGAACATTCCTGTACAAAGAAAAGAAAAAGTATCCATCTTACAGGCCCATCTCGTATGGAGTCTGAAGCAGAATTTTGCCAACTGATTGTTGTGACTGGAGACACAAAAATTTATATGCGGTGTTCCCCACATTTGGCTCAATTCCTGGAAGACCCCATGATTCAATTTCATACAGTGAGGGTCTAGCTTGGTCCTGCTCCGCTTGTCTGCCCTCACAATTTTGCTCTGATGGGATGTAAGAAGCCTGCAGAGTGAAAATGTGTTAAAAAGCAGCTTCTGTTCAACATTTAACTAAAAACTCTACCAGAGCAAACCTTTCACTTAGGGTTCTCCTACCCCTTTCTCTTTGCCTGTACTCTTACATCAATCCTTGATCGGGAAGCCGGTCTCTAACCTGCAGTCCACAATCCTTCTTGGGCACATCTCACTCTGTTACCTTTCCCTCCAAATACCATGGTTCATTAGCTTGTTTTCTGCATAAATCCCAGCCCCCTTGTCTATGTCCTGTACCCCTATTTGCAGCCATCACTATTGGCAAACTCTCCTCTCTCCATTCTCATATTGGATTAATTCTAAGAACACTTTCTACAACTTTATGAATTAAATTATAATATTCTGTATGTTTATTATTCTCTGCAAGTAAGCTGCATCCAAAATCCCACTCTCCCCTTATTTCTTGAACTCCCCCTTACTTCAGCATCACTCCTTTCCACTCTGAATTATAACTTTCTCCTTGTGGTACATATAAGAGCCTTACCTGTGCAGCTCTAAGATATCTATTTAAATCAAGTAATCCAAACCACCTTGTTGTACAACTTGTCCCATTTAACTCTTGCCATCTTCCTTTCCCAGATAAATTCCTTCAACTCAATTACTGTCCACAATTTCTCCTCTGGTTAATAAAAATATGCCTGATCTGTACACAAAGCTAAAGGGACTAAAACATTTTCACTGCTTGTATCTTACTGTTACTATACATAAACAAGAGCTTCCAGTTGGGAAATCTTTCTATTATCTTTTGTTTAGTCTCTTCCCACATATCCCGAACTGCCATAATAAAAGCCTTTATAATCCACATTCCTAAATACTTCACACATATTTATCTACAAATAAAGATATTGTTGGACCAATTCATATGAAGTCTTTGTTTTATATCCATTAATTCTGATATCCCAAAAAGACAGGAAACAATCTCCAAATGTTCCACAACACTGAGATTAACTTTGAAGGATTTATCAAGCATAAAATAATATCATTTGCAAATCAAGCCAAATGTTCTTGTTTACCACATCAAATATATCCTTGAAATTCTGAGTCCTTTATTTCCTTTACCAATGTCTCTAAATATAAAGCAAATAAAGGGGAAAGAGGAAACCTCTGCCTGGGTCCTCTCTTCAAACACAACATATCAGAAAGGAACCCATACACAACTCTCGCCCTTGATCCTTTATATATCCTCGTAACTAGCCTTATTACTGTATCAGGGAATGCAAATGCTTCCATTGCCCTACTCACAAAATCACAGCTTACTCTGTTGAACACTATCTCTGCAACCAGACCCACCAACAATGCAGTATTTTAATATACACTGCTTCCCTCTGGATCATCAATGTTCTATTAAAGTTGTCCACAACATCACAATGATCAATTACCTATCAGTTTTGTCACCACCTTTGCCATTCTAGTACAGACAAGCACTTTATAATAGATTCAGAGGTAAGCAATAGGCTAGCTGCCCTTGTGGACCACTTTAAGCCAAGCAAATTTCCCTTTTGGTGCTTCAGTTAACCTATCTCACTTGGTATTAGACTGGCCTTACCCATCTCATGGTAAATAATTACATATTACCCCTAGTGAAAAATAAATGGATCATACCATGTAGGGCATATTACTTAGGTTCATAGGTAGGGACTAGGCTATCGGCCCAAGGGCCTACATAAGCCTAGCCAACAAGGTTCCATGGCTTATGCTACCCAAGAAAGTTATTTTCCTGTGCCACTGTTGAGCAGAGACACAGAAGTGATCCCCGGGGTGTATTTCCTATTTCCCATCCACTCATCAAGATTTTTCTTGAAGAGTGCTACTTAAGAACTTTGCTCGACATAGATGGGTAGCCCATTCCAGAGTATGGGAAGTATCTGGGACAGGAATCCATCCCTCCAGCATGTCCTGTTTATTGTGGTGACAAGGTTTAGGTCCCTAGAGCGTGTAGCTCGGAGGGATTGGGATTTACTTAGGTGTAGCATGTCCAACAGCTCTGGGTGTGACATAGCTTTATATGTTAGGCAGAGATCACCTTGGAGTAGGCGATATGCTACGGAGTAAAGCTGGAGTTTTTTGAGGTGGTCAGTGTAGGGCATTTGTTTGACACTAGTAATCCTCTGTGTGGTACTTCTGTGGCCTTTCCAGCTGCTGCAGATGTCTTATGAGGTACATTCCAAAAGGGGAGTTGTACTCTAAAATGGGTCTAATGAGTGTCTAGTAGAGGGGAACAATGACCTCTTTTTTCCTGGATGAGAACCCTTTTATGATGAGGTGCGCCACGTAGAAGGACTTCCTGACTACTGTGGCGATGTGACTATCAAAGGAGAGACTACTGTCCACCTGGGTCCCAAGGTCTCATCACACATTCGGTGTTAAGTAGATTGTTGCCTATGTGGTAGTTCATGGGTACAGAGTTTTTACCAAAGGGGATGACACTGCACTTTTTGGCATTGAGCTTGAGGCCATGGCTCTGACACCAGGCATCTGTCTCAGCGAGGCCCTTCTGTAGGATTGTCCACATCATTTGGGGACTTGACTATGGCTCCTAGTTTGCATTCATCTGCAAACATAGTTAGCCAGTGGCCTTCTGTGTTAGCCTGTTCTTCAGAGAAGTAGATACCAAACAGGAGAGGTCCCAGGACGGAATCCTGTTGTACTCCACTTGTCACTGCTTTGAGGTCAGATTTGGAGTCTGTAACTTTTACAGTGTGGGTTCTGTCAGTGAACCAGTTGGCAACCCATCTTGTGACATAGGGATTTATACCTAGTTTAGTGAGTTTAGCTATAATTCCAGAATAGGGGATAGTGTTGTAAGCCTTGTCGAGGTCAGGATAGGCTGTGTGAACCACCTTACCCTCATCTACGGCTTTGGTGACTGCCTCAAAGAAGTCGATCCGGTTCAGGAGGCATGATCTGCCTTTCACAAACCTGAACTGGGTGGGATCCAGAGTTTGGAGATTACCAATGTCTTTGTTTATGAGCTCCATGATGATACATTCGATGGCCTTGCAGACCAGGCTGGTCAGGCTAATAGGTCGATAGTTCCCGGGATCAGTGGTGGCTCCACTTTGGGGAGTGGGATAACTGTTGCTGTGCGCCATTCAGTGTCACAAAGCCTGATGCGAGGCTATTATTGAACATAGTGCTTAAGTAGGGAGCCAGTTCGTTCTGAAGTTCGTGTAAAACGCAGCCTGGGATGTTGTCCAGTCCCATGGATGCTGCGTTTTTGGCTTTAGAGTGTGCAGCTTTTACCTGCGTAGCTGCGATTACAGGGACTCTGCATTCTTCCTGCACAGATATGGGCCCTTTAGGGGGGTGAGGGGGAGGTAAAGCTGGCACTGAATATCTGCCAGGATGATGGCAATATCAGTTGGTTCTGTAATTTTAGGCCTTACATTCTTACAGTGAGGTATCTCTGCGGGCATTCCAGTTCTTGCATGGCTGGACAGATTCCTATCAAAGGGGGGCATTATATTCAATGACTGGCCTAATGAGGGCTGGGTAAATGGGGGCAATAACATACCTAGATCTAGGCAAAATTCCTTTGTTTATAAACTACACAATATAGGTGGTCTTTTTTATGACAAAGGACATCTGTTAGTCAAAAGTTAGGTCATTGCCCACAGAAAAATCCCAAAACCTGAACAACTGGATCAACTCTTAGGGGTGTATTTATGGTTTGAGATATAAAATTTTTGCAACCAAAATTGTGTTGGTGTGGTTTGTTTCCATTTATAAAATGATTGCCTATGTCGTAAGTGATGGTTTAATACAGCAATAACATGGGTGTGGTATATTAAAGATTTACTCACAGTTGGTGTGGTTTAATCACAAGGGCGAAGCCAGAGTGACTAAACAAAGCCAACCATGGGTCAGTCTTCAATATACCACACCACGGAGTCGGTTACTGCTATTATACAATGACATTATTTAAGAAAACAATTCCTTACTTTTCTTAAACAATGTCTTTGTATTACAGCACCGTGGTGCTCTTCCACTTTTTCCCTGGTATCCTGGGGCACTGATGATGTACTGCGTATGGGACTTGTGTCCCTTTGCTTACGCAGTACACCAGTGCTGTGTAAAGGAAGCAATGGAGAGAGGAAGATGATCTCAGATGCCTTTTTTTTTTAATTTAAACAAAAAAAGAAAGGAGCTGTGAGGCTTTTAAAGTACAGAAGAGACAGGACACAGAAAATAAAAGGATAATCAGGTGGTTTCCTTAATTTTGCAAAACATACCCGATTATCCTTTTTATTTTTCTCTGTGCCATCTCTCTCGTACTTTTGGGTCTCCAGTTTTGAGAGTTTTTTTTTAAAACGAAAGAATCTTTTATTACATATATTAATGGAAGAAGGTCTGGACAACTGGGCCTTTTTCCACTGGTATATGGTCAGATTTACAACAGGCATGCTGACTAGGCTGACCAATCAGTGTGCTATTTTTTGAATGCTAGTGGCCAGTCATTGTATAATAAAGATGTTTCTTTTCTTAAAAAAGAATGGAATTTAATAACTTATATAATTGTTGCTTAGGTTATATGGTATATAGCAATACATGTTAAGTATAATGTTTGTAAATGTGAACTTGTTAATACAGTTTGATTACTTTTATAGAAATGTAAATTTGCCTGTCACAAGTGATAATTCAATAAAGGTGTTAACAAAAATGTAATTAGTGCACGATTGCCCATGCTGTAAACAAACAAACAAAAAACTCTTAGGGAATATTGTTAATATGGTAACTTTCTGGGGTAGATAACTTCCCAAAGCATACAATAATGCATTTTTTTTGGATCAGAGTTACATACCAGGATTTTGGTACCAGTGATTTGGGACAAACCTTCCTGGACAGGGTGGGTATGACATAATGGTCAAAGTCTTCACCTCATGGACACAAGGTACAGGGTTTGATTCTGACCTTGTGTTATTAGCTAAGACTAAAATGGCCCTTTGAGGTAGTTAGCCTAGTATTCACCTATAAACCCAAGTCATTTGAGGATTCAGTGACTGCTCCTAGCTTGCAAGCATCTGAAATCTTAGTCAGCCATACCCTTTTGCACTGACCTTTACTTCAGAGAAGCAGATGCCAAGCAGGAGAGGTCCCAGCACTGAACCCTAGGGGATTCCACTTTTGACTGGTCTCTTTCTGGAGGTAGCTTCCTCAATTTTGATCTCGTGTTCTATCTGTGAGCCAACTGGAAATCCAGCAGGTGATCAAGGGGTTTATTCCCCATTTGTTTAGCTTTTCTACTATGCCTGAGTGGGAACTGTGTCAAAAAGCTTTGGCCAAGATGAAGTATGCAATGTGCGCCATTTTACCTTCAGATGTTGCTTTACAGACTCACAAAATTGTGTAAGCATGATCTTCCCTTCATGAATCCAACCAGAAATGGGTCCAGCATTTGGAGGTTCCCTATGTCCTTACTGATTAGTTCCGTAATAAGTCCTTCCATGGCTTTGCATATGAGGAGGGACAAACTTAAGGAGTTGTAACTGCCTGGTTCTGTGAAAAGTCCCCCCTTATACAGGGGAATGACTGTAGCTGTTCTCCATTCACTTGGTACAAAACCTGCATGGAAGTTGAGGTTGAACAGTGTGTTGTTGTGGGTTGGCTAAATCATGCTTCATACTACATAAGATGCTTCCAGGGACATTGGGACCTACTGAAGAAGTATTTTTAGTTTTTAGTAGCGCTTTTAGGACTTGGTCTTGTGTCATAGCTGAAGGCGACCAACTTTGAGGTATACCTTGTAGGACAGACAGAGGGAAGAGATGGGTAATGTTAGAGATGTATTTATCAGCTAGGTAATCATGGATCTATATGAAGTTGAGTCTCATGGGTCTTAAAACTTCTTTGGGTTGTAGAGCCATCACAGCTTTCTTCCAATATATGGTGCTTCCCTTCCTTTTAAAATACTGTTAAAAAAACCTTCTAGCTCTATCACTTTCTTTGGTCCTAATCTCCAGACTTCCACAGAAATACCATCTGTTTCTGGATACTTCCCTGCAGATTAATTATATGTCAGTTTTACTCAACTCCTCCTATCTTAACTCTCAGTTCTTGAGCTTCATCTTCCCCTAACTTTGGCATTATTATCTCTTCCATAAATATTTACATTTGGTTATTTATTTTTTTGGTTTTCACATTCCTGTTTTGGACAAATTTTCAAACAGTTTCTGACATCTCTATTACCTCTACATGATCACTGGATATTTTTTTGACATAGTCTCCCTAAGCTGGGTGACAACCCTTTATACTTTCTGTTGTCCATGTCACTGCTAAAAGTTTTTTCTGCTCCGGAGTTCTAAAACTCTTTACATAACAGCAATCGTTTTAAACTTGAGTCTTTTATCTAAATACTTCCTTAGTTCCTCTTTAGCACTCTAAAGTTGTTCCTCTTCTTCTTTTGTGAGATTCCCATTATTCTACAATACTTTATCCCTTTTGTCAGGACCTCTAAATAATTCCTTTTTTAACGAAAAGCATCTTTACTAAAGTATCACATATGATATAGGCAATCATACATTTATATAAATTAAAACAAATCATATTTACATAATTTAAGTTGCAAACATAGATCGCAAACTATATTGACAAAGTTCAGTTGTGCACACTTACCATAAATGTAGATGTTCGAGTGTATTCACTATTGCAGCCATCACATTTGGGTTATCCTTGCCAGGGTAGCCCTCGGCCTGCCCGAATACCAGAGGCTTAGTATTTCTGCGTTGGATGCTGTCGCTTCAGGACTAACGTCAGGTCATCAGTAGTATAAAGTAAGCCAGCCAACGCCATTACATCAGTTTTTCTTGCCCTAACCTGTCAGGTGGTCCCAAGTAGGAGCCAGGTTCTGGGGGAAGAACCCCATCAGTAGAAAGTAAATACCAATACGTCCCTTGTAAGGAAAGAGAAGAAAAAAGGGGGATGGAAAGAGGGAAACCAGGACTGCAACAGTGAGAACACTCGAACTACATTTATGGTAAGTGTATGTTCTTAGTGTTTCACTGTTGCAGTCATTACATTTGGGTTGATTCCCAAAGTTGAGGAAATGGGTGGAGGCAGTCAAGGAAAAGTACAGTCGTGTACACTTACCATAAATGTAGATGTTCGAGTGTATTCACTGTTGCAGTCATTACATTTGGGTAATCCTGCTGTCAGGTTGCCCTCAGTCGGCCTGAATTCCAAAGTCTTGGGTCCTGCGTCAGCTGTTGTTGCCCGTTCCCTGATGTCAGGTCGTCAGGGGTATAAAAGAAGCAGCCAACACCATTTTCTTTCGTTTTTCTTGCCCCAGATGCCAGGTGCCCCCTAAAAGGGTAGCCAAAATTTATATGTATATATAAAATTATATGCAGCAATATAAACTTTACCTTCATCCACAAGCAAATACATCACATAGGTTGTATAAATCAGAGAAGGAAAGATAGGTTCAATCAGAAGAAAAGGGGGGATGGCAGGTGGCTAACCTGGACTAACAGTGAATACACTCGAACATCTACATTTATGGTAACTGCACACAACTGTACTATGTTCTTCATGTTTCACTGTTGCAGTCATTACATTTGGGTAGATTCCCAAAGCTATGGTTGGGAGGCTGGAGCTAAACAGCATTAAGAGCGGCTATGAGACCCTGCAGAACTGCAGTGGCAAAGCCTGCCCTGGAGTTAGAGAAGAGTGGCAGAGGATAGTGCTTTGTAAAGGTGTGCACTGAACTCCAAGTAGCTGCCTCTAAAATGTCCTTGGTTGGTACTCCCCTGAGAAAGGCTGCTGAAGTGGCGGCAGCTCTGGTGGAATGTGGCCTAATGCCCTTAGGCACTGGCTTGCCATGGTATAAGTAGCAGAAACGTATGCAGTGGCCTATCCACTTTGAAATAGTCTGCTTTGAAATAGCCTTTCCCTGTGATCCTGCAGCATATGCCACTAGTAATTGCTCTGTCTTTCTGAAAACTTTGGTTCTGTCCAAGTAGAATCTAAGCTGTCTGTGTACATACAAAGAATGCAGAATTCTTTCCCCTTGTTCTGTGGATTTGGATAAAAAGTTGGCAGATGAATGGTTTGGTTAAGAGCCACACTGGACACCGCTTTAGGCATAAATGTTGGGTTTGTCCTCAGGGAGACCCTGTCCGGATACAAAAAATGATAAAAGGTTCCACAGCCATGAGTGCCTGTAGCTCTGAAACTCGTCTTGCAGAAGTTATTGCTAGGAGCAGAGCTGTTTTCCGAGATAAAAACTTTACATCAGCAGTAGCAGCTGGCTCAAAGAGAGGCAGGGTGAGTTTTTCCAAGACATAGTTGAGGTCCCATGCAGGCACTGGTGATCTCCTTGGAGGCCTTAAATTTTTGGCTCCTCTGAGGTACTGTTTTAATAAGGGATAGTGGCTCTGCATTGTAATGAGCCAAAATGACAGAGGCATGAATTTTAATAGATGAAAAAGATAGGCCTTTGTCCAGCATCTCAGTTAAGTATTGTAAAATCTGAGGAATATTTGGCACAGCTGTATCTGTTCTTTGTACCTGGTACCAAGCACAGAATCTCTTCCATTTTCCAGCATAAGATTTTCTAGTACTAAGCCTTCTAGCTTCCAAAATGACATCCATCACAGCTTTGCTGAGAGGTGTGTTTTGTATGACTACATTATCCGCCTTGCTGCCAGGTTTAAAGTCCTGAGCTGGCTGTGCAGGATGTGATTGTTTTGCTGGAATAGTAGATGCTGTACTTGAGGTAAGGTCCAAGCTGGGCATTGAGACAAGCTCCTTAATATTGGATACCAGTGCTGGCGGGGCCAGTCTGGTGCAATCAGTATAATCTTTGGCTTCTCCTGCCTGATCTTTATGACTACCTTGGGGAGGAGAGGCAGAGGGGGAAAGGCATAAACTGATAGGTATTTCCAGCTGAAGGATAGGGCGTCCACTTTCCATGCTTGTTTGTGATAAATCCTTGTGCAGAATCTCTTTAGTTGGTAGTTGTGAGGGGAGGCAAATAGATCTATGTCCGGGCGTCCCCATTTCCTTGTTATCATGCTGAAGACTTGTGGATCCAGCGGCCATTCGTGGGGATCCATGAGGTTTCTGCTTAGATTGTCTGCCAGAGTATTTTTCCTTCCTGGCAGGAATTGTGCCTGTAGATGTACTTGGTAAGTCAATGCTGTGTCCCACAAAGTCATGGCTAGTCTGCAAAGGGGGTAAGAATGCGTGCCCCCCTGCTTGTTTATATACCACATGACCGTGGTGTTGTCTGTCTTTATCAGTAGTTGTCCCAGATGAAGTAGGTCCTTGAAGGCTGTCAGGGCATTTTGAACAGCTAGCATCTCTTTTTGATTGATATGTAGATGTATTTGGTTTGAGGTCCATGTTATCTGAATGCATCTTCCTGCCATGTGGGCCCCCCAGGCATAATCTGATGTATCTGTTGTTAGTGTCTGCCTGGCTGGGGGTAAGGTGAATGGCTGTCCCTTGTTTTGGTGACAAACCTTTGGCCACCATCGAAACTCCTGTTGCAGGCAGGGAATGAGAGTAATATAGAAGTTATGTTCTTACCATAACATTCCATGTTAGTTGTCTTCTTCTCGCCTTCTTCTTGCTGGATGGGTTCGGAGCCGACCTCGGCTCCGACTCGGCCACTCTAAAAGCTCAAGAGTTGGTTCCACCGGCTCGAGGCTCCCCTTATATCCCACAATGCTAGGCGAGAGTTACCTCAGATCTCGTTTGTAAGCTAACCCCAGCTTATAATAGTAACAGAATAACTCTAAACAGAGTCCACCTCTAACAACAGGAATAAAGAAGGGTGACCTACATCCTGATCCAGGAAATATGCAGAACAGCATATGCCTAAGAAAGAGGTGGTAGAAAGAGAGGTCACGATCACAACTCCTCTAGGTCTGTCCAGGCCCGGGGGAAGGAGGGCGGGACGCAAGAAGAAGGCGAGAAGAAGACAACTAACATGGAATGTTATGGTAAGAACATAACTTCTATATGTTAAGTTGTCTATCTCGCCTTCATTCTTGCTGGATGGGACCGCGTCCCTAGCACCTTGTCCCGGGTGGCCTAACGGAACAGACTCCTGAGAACAGTGGAACCAAAATTAGCTCTATGCATAGAAGCTAAATCCAACTTATAATGAGAAATAAAAGTGTGAGGAGTAGCCCAAGTAGCCGCTGCACAAATGGTGTCAATAGGCAGCCTGTCTTGGAAGGCTAAAGAAGTAGCCAAAGCTCTGGTGGAATGGGCTTTAGGTTTATTAGGCATTTTTTGTTGTCTAATTTCATATACCAGGGAAATCAAAGATGTTAGCCATCTGGATAATGATACCTTTGAAACTGAAAGTCCCTTTCTGCTTTCCGCATAGGAGACAAACAGCTGATCAGATTTTCTGAATTGTTTTGTTCTATCCAAGTAGTACCTCAATTGACGATGAACATCCAGGCAATGTAATTTTTGTTCAGACCTATTGGAATACTCTGGAAAAAAGACAGGGAGGTCAATGCTTTGGTTTAGATTTGATGTCGAGACCACCTTAGGCAAAAAGGACGGGTTAGTTCGTAAGGATACTCTGTCCTTATGAAACAAAAGATAAGGAGGACGACAACTGAGTGCTTGAAGCTCTGAAACTCTTCTAGCAGATGTAATAGCTACCAGAAAAAGAGTTTTCCATGATAACAATTTTAAGGAACAGGAAGCTGCAGGTTCAAAAGGGGGAAGAATCAAAGAAGCAAGAACTAAATTTAGGTCCCAAGGAGAAGGAGGATTTCTTATAGGAGGTCTGAGAAGAAACTCCTTTCAAAAAGGCTTTGCAGGGTTTGTGGGACATTAGGGCAGATTCAGAAATACCCACATGAAAGTTAGAAATAGCTGCCAATTGAACTTTAAGTGTAGAGGGAGATGAACCTGCATGGAAGAGTTCAGCTAGAAAATCAAGGACTAGTTGGATGGAAGCGGTGAAAGGATCTATGTCCTTTCTTTGAGCCCAATATGTGAAACGTTTCCACTTACTCAAATAAATCTTCCTAGTGGAAGATTTATGGGAAGCTATCAATATATCTCTAACAGAGTGAGATAATTGAGGAAGCCTGGCTAAGGTTGGAACTGGAGGAACCAAGCAGTGAGGTTCAGAGAGGGGAGGGAGCGATGAAACTGACCCGACTGATGGATCAAAAGATCTGGAACTAGGTCCAGATTCCACGGTCGCTCCACAAGAAAACGATGTAGAAAGGGGAACCACACTTGTCGAGGCCAGTAAGGAGCAATGAGGATCAATGAGGCCTTCTGAGCGATAGCTTTCTGAATTACTTGAGAGATCAGTGGGAAAGGTGGAAAAGCATACAGAAGTCCCCGGGGCCAAACTTGGACTAGAGCGTCTCTGCTGGGTTGGCCTGGTAAAGGGAATAGAGTGAAATATTCTCTGCACTTGCTGTTTTGGGGAGTAGCAAAAAGATCGCAGCAAGGCTGACCCCACTTGAGAAAAATTTCTCTCACTACAGAGTCTTTCAGAGACCACTCGTGAGGCATGAGAATAGCTCTGCTCAACTTGTCCACAATATGATTGGACTTCCCGGGGATGTGCGTTGCTATCAGAAAACGCTGAGAAGAAATCACCCATTGCCACAGTCTGAGTGCTTCTCGACACAGGGGATATGATCTGGTTCCGCCTTGTTTGTTGATGTACCACACTACAGACATATTGTCTGTCTGGATTGCAATTGTTCCCAAGGGAAGAGAGTCTTGAAGGGCTTGCAACTCTAAAAGCACTGCTCTCATCTCCAGAACATTTATGTGCAAGTGGCATTCGTTTGGTTGCCATGTGCCCTGGACTGTCCTGCCCTGATAATGCCCCCCCCACCCGATCAGGGAGGCATCCGTTGTCAGTGTAGCAACCGGAGGAGGTGGAACAAAAGGTCTTCCGACAGGAGATGGGGAAGACATCCACCACATGAGATGCTTTTGCACGCCTGCGTGATCACAATGGTGTGAGACATTGGAAGTTCCTGATATGACCATTGAGTAAAAGCATCCACTGAAGGATCCGCATGTGGTATCTGGCTAATGGAAGGAGAGGTATGGCGCTGCCATAATTCCCAACACCTTTAGAACTAACCTGGCTTTGATTCTGTTGTTGTTGAGAAGGAGTGATACCAATTTGTGAATGTCTGATATCCTTTGATGTGTTAGCCTTGCAGACATGTTTATTGTATCTAGATTTGCGCCTATGTAGGTAATAGTGCGACAAGGCGACAAAACAGACTTTTCGCAATTTATTGAAATACCCAGCTTTTGACAAGCGAAAAGTGTAATCTCTGGCCATCAGAAGGAGATGCTTGGTGGGAGCTGTGAGGAGCCAGTCGTCCAAATACGGAAACACCTGGAATCCTTGTCGTCTCAGGTGAGAAGCTACCACTGCCATGCATTTGGTAAACACCGGGGGCAGTGGTGAGACCAAAGGGCAGGGCCCTGAACTGAAAATGACTGGTTCCCAGCCTGAAGCGGAGGAATCTTCTGGAGCGTCTGTTCATCTTTATGTGATAGTACGCATCCGAAAGGTCTATAGAGCACATCCAGTTTCCTTTGCCCAAAAGGGGAAGGATGGATTGCAGCGTGACCATCTGAAATCTTGTTTTCTTGACTGATTTGTTCAAGACACTGAGATCCAATATCGGTCTCCAGTCCCCTGTTTTCTTTGGAACTAAAAAGAACCTTGAGTAGATTCCGGATCCTTGTTGGTCTGCTGGCACTGGCTGAATTGCTCTTTTTGCAAGCAGTTTTGAAATTTCCAAAGCTGCTAGATCCCTTTGAGCGGGTGGAACATCTGGAAGGGATTTTTTTGACCGATTTGGAAAGCGAAGAAAGGGGATAGAATAGCCTTTGGGGTAAGGCCTGGAAGGAGTAGAAAAACGGACTCCGACGGCAGAAAGGGTCTTGCCATCAGTCTCGCACCTAGTCAGGGTTTCTTTCACTTGAGGACCAAAGAGAGATGATCCATCAAAAGGGGAGTTTGTGAAAGACGTCTTGAAAGGGTCCGCAAAATTGCATAGCCGCATCCAGGCGTGCCTACGTAAGGCTACACCTGTCCCTGCGGCTCTGCTCGCTCCATCAGCCGCGTAAGAAAGAAGGCGCATGGAGGAGTTGGTTATGGAATTAAGGGTAGCCAGCTGCGTGTTCATCTTGTCTTGGAAACCCGCAGCTGTAGGATCCTTTAACATTTCACTCGCTTCTTTGATCAAGTCCCTTTGAAGACGAGTGAAATGGCACAGGTAATTCAGCGAGCATGGTAAATGTCGCTGAGGAAAACATCCGCTTCCCATACCTATCCATGGACCTAGATTCCTTGTTAGGTGGATGGACAGGTACTGAAGGATCAGCTAGTTCCTTCTTTGTGGCAGCAGCTACCACCATAGCATCCACAGAAACTCCTTTTGTTAAAAATTGTTTGTCTGCTGGAGCTGTTATGAACTTAGAGGGTCTCCTGGGAGTGGGGTCCACTGAATCAGGAGCCGTCCATGCCTTCTTAGCAACCACCTGCATGAGGGGGTCAAGGGGGACACCCAGGAGGTGGAAGGGCGAGAGCCAACGCCTCAAGATACACAGATTCGTCCTCCGAAGGGTTGAGGGCTGGCCAATTTCCCTCTGTTTCAGGATCTCCAGAATGTCTGCAAATGAGACATCTTCAGAAGGGGAACGGGGGGAACCCTCAGAATCATCCAAATCTGTGTCTGACGTGATGGACTCAGGTGAGTCAATGTGTTTCCTCTTACACTTCCTCTTCCGAGGGGGCTCTTCTGCCAAATCAGGAGAGGCCTCGGAAGAGGATGAAATCCCACAGGGGCTCCTGAGGAGCTGGCTCTCTGCAGTCCGGGATGAGGGAGTGAGTCGACTTAGCCTGAGGCACCATAGAGGGAGGGGCGGACGGAGCCAACTGTGGAGTAGAGCCAGGCTTTAACACACTCCGCATGACCTCGAATGCACCCCTGTCAGGCAGAGCCAGAGGTCCCAGCTCGAGCTAAGAACCCCCTCGGCACCGACAGTGATGGCTCCGAGGCCGATGTCGGAGCCGAACTCACCAGCGCCGAAGCCCCGAGAGGGAGAGGGGGGTCGGACAAGGGTCCAATGCCACTCACCCCCTCGGAGCCGACGAGGTAAGTCTGGCGCCGAGATTCTTCCAAGGAAGAAAACGGAGCGGCAGCGGGCCGAAGACAATTGTATCGGCTCCGGCGCAATCACAGTCACGGTTCCGACACGACCCGGCTCCGAGCTCAAGAGAGTCGAAGGAGGAATATGTTGATGGACCGGGGCAGGCATCGACTGATGAGTCGGGCTCTGAAGCATCTGGGCCAGTGCCTCGGACTTAAGTAGTCGACTCACTACCCTCTGAAGGTCATGATCCGACAGCCTCGATGACCTAGAGGAGTGAGACCTTTGGCTCCGTTCAGACAGCAGGGGAGATCCTGGAGCCGAATGAACGGAGCCAAGAGATGGTGACCTGGACCTCTTCCTGGTTGTCGGCTCCGAAGGTCTGGTCGGAGCCGACACGGAACTCTATTACCTCAGCTCCGGCCGAGCCGAGGGGCCACAGAAACTGTGGACTGAGACTTATCGGCTCCAGCCGGAGCCGATGAAGGCAAAGGTTGAGAAACCTTAGGTCTCGGCTCAGTTGCGGGCCGAAGACCTACATGCCTTAGAGGGCTTCCCTGTTGAAACAGACAGGGAATCCTCTGGCTTGAGTAAGCCTCTAAGAATTAATTTATTCTTTCTTTCCTGCAGGACCCTGGGGCTGAAGCCATGGCACACAGCACAGGAGTCCTGCAGGTGCAAAGGCCCCAGACAATAGACACAAGAAGTGTGAGCGTCTGTCAGAGACATTTTCTGACAGCACGCATCACACTTCTTGAATCCGGAGACCTTTGCTTCTTTAGACATTTTGTCTGAACAGGTGTACACAAACACACACACAAACACACTAGTTATACCCTGTCAGATAATACAATAAAAGTAGTAATAGTACTTAAACTATAATAAAACACACTCACTCCACTAAGGGAAGGAAAGGCCTATAGGCCCGAGGGAAGAACCAAAGGTTCTTGGGGAAAAGAAACGGAAATTTTTTGGGTAGGGAATAAAAGTTTTCTAACCTACTCTAAACTAAGTAAAAATATAAATTAAAGGGGTTTTTAAAGACTAATTTCAACTTGAAAATAGTACTCACCAGGAACCGGTAGAAACAACCAACCTCGAAGCTGTAGCGGCAAACGAGATTGGAGGTAACTCTCGCCTAGCATTGTGGGATATAAGGGGAGCCTCGAGCCGGTGGAACCAACTCTCGAGCTTTTAGAGTGGCCGAGTCGGAGCCGAGGTCGGCTCCGAACCCATCCAGCAAGAAGAAGGCGAGATAGACAACTTAACATTATAGGTTTCAGGCTGTGGCAATGTTCAGTCCAAACACTTTTTAGGTATCACTGAAGTTTCCTCATATGCAGTCTTGCATATGGAATTAGTAGGATGCAGGATGCCATGAAGCCCAAAGCCTGCAGAATTTTGATTGCAGATAACTGGGTCTTTGTTGCTAACATTTTGAAATAGGTATTCAGTTGTCTTTGTCTGGCATGAGATAAGCCATCTGGGCAGTTGTATTTAAGCTTGCACCCATAAATATTCTCTCTTGAGAGGGTACTAGTTTTGATTTCGTTTCACTGACTGTGTACCCTAGGCATGTTAGAAGTTTTTTCACAAACGCCAGATGCTGTAGAAGGATGTCCTTGTTCTCTGCTTGAATTAGACAGTCGTCCAAGTAAGGATATATTTGTATTCCTCTTTGTCTGCAGAATGCAATTACTGATGCCAGGCACTTTGTAAAGACCCTGGGCGCAGTAGATAAGCCAAAGGGCAGTGCAGAGAATTGGTAATGCATTGAGCCAGCTTTGAATCTGAGGTATCTTCTGCATATTTGTCTGATTGGGACATGCAGGTATGCCTCTTTTAAGTCTAAAGTTACAAGCCAAGCGTTCTTGCCCAGCATGGGCAGAAGCTGCTGCAAAGTCAAGATTTTGAATTTTGGTATATCCAGGAATGTGTTCAGAATCGATAGGTCCAGTATTGGCCTCCAGGCCTTGTCCTTTCTGGGTACCAAATCTTTGTCCCCGCTCTTGCTCTGGCACTTGTTGAATGGCCCTCATGTCCATAAGGGATGAAACTTGTTTTTGTGCCTCTGCCCATTGATGTTTTGGCAGCCGTGTGCCTTTGGCAGGGTATGGAAATGGAACTTGTAGCCTTGTGACACGAAATTTAGAAGCTACTTTCCTGGGTTATAACGTGCCAGTTTTGAGAAAAAAGTGCTAATTTTTCCCCTAAGGGTGCTGCCAGGAAATAAGTGCTTGGTGCAGGCAGGGGGGGGGGGGGGAGTCATTCTGACTGTTTCCTGTAAGGTTGTGATTTGTCTTCTCCACTTTAGGACATAGGAGCACCCCACTGCTTTGACCTGTATGAACCTTGCGCCTGGGATCTGCCTCTAGGGCGTCTGGGTCTGCCCCATTGTGGTCTGTCTGACACAGGAAAGGACTAATTCTTTGTTGGCCAGTGTCTACTAAACCTAGGTGGCTGTACTTGTAAGAAATCTTTGACTGTTTGCATAGATTTAGCCTTGTCCTCCATTTTCTTTAACACCTCTTCTGCCTTAACACCAAACGAAGTATCATGCTGTAAAGGTGCATCTAATAATTTAACTTTAACATGATCAGGCAGATTTTGTTCCTTTAACCAAGCATGTCTTCTAATTACAGAACCTGTAACTGCGGCCCTGCAGGAGGCCTCTAAAGAATCAAAAACCACATTGCAAATTATGCTTTCCAACTTGTTCAGCTGCATGCAATATATCCTGCATTTCCTTCTTTTCTGCACATTCAGAGTTTAACAACATTTTCTGTTTAAGCAATGCCATGACATGTTGCTGATATTTGAGCATATGAAACTGACAGTTTAAGGCCCTTATAGCCAAGGTAGCAGATGTGTAAACCTTTCTTCCCCATCTATCCAGTGCTCTACAATCCCTGTCAGAAGGGGTGGGGTTTTCTGCAGCGGAAGCCTCAGCTCCCTTGGGACCCTGAGAAATAGTTTCTGGGTCTGCAGCAGGGTTTTTACAAAGGAATTTATGTGAGTCAGGAATCCTGTAATATATGTCAGGCTTAACAGGAGCTGGAGGTAAAGAGTCAGGGGTAGGGCTAGACTCCGAAAACACATCATCTACAATGTCTAACACAGGAGGGATGGCTAGTGGCTTGTGCAGAGGTAGTAACAGGAAATCCCTGAGCCTCTTTTTAGATTATGAAAAATCTTGGCTCTCCCAGTGGAAATGCTCCCTCATGGTATGTAATATTTCCCCAAAAGAATAGTCCTCAGGAGGAGAAGCTGAAGGTATGGATTCTTCGGCATCAGAATCCTCATAGGGGGGAAAAGAATATTCCTGATCAGAAGAAGAATCAGAAGAAATGGAAACCCGATATGAAGATTCATAGTCAGTCTCCTGCCTAGGCCTCTTATCAGGAGGGGGATGGGAACCTCTGATCAAGGTAATCAAGTCTTCGACCATTTTGAGCATCTGTTTCTTGGGCATGGAGGCCTGTCCACGTGGCTCTTGAGTTTGCTTCTTTGCCTTTGAAGGTGCTTTAGTCTTTGCCTTTGAAGTCAGTTTAATGTATAGATGTTTGGGTCTGAATACACCCTCAGAAGCCGGTGCCTGCTCAGCGGCTCCGGACCCATCTGAAGGATTAGTGACCGAGGCTCCAATACCGTGAGTTTCCAACGGCATGGCCGACTCCACGTGGGTGTTGGTAGCGGCCTGCGACTCTAAAGTAGCGGTCATCAGGGACTGCGAAAGCACATCACTGAGAACCGGAGAATAGGAGAAGCTTCGTCATGGGTTTTGGGCCTCGGCTGTCTTTCTTTTTCTTTGCGTTTTTTGTGAACTCCGGTAGTCAAATGGCTTTCCAACTACATTTCTGGATAATTAAACCTGCGTCCAAAGTAGTTTAAAGCAAAATCATACAGACGCTTAATTGTGCATTGGTTAAATCTAGCACAAATCCGACAACCCAGAAAGTTATGAACAGGGCCTAGGCAAGGAATACAGTAAGAATGAAAGTCCTTAAGAGGTATTTGCTTCCCACAAGAAACACAATTATTAACTTTTTCTGACAACGGCTCTGGAGCAAGAAAAAGTTTCCCCAATGGGGTACTTGGTTTATAGAATACTTCGGATCTGAAATTCGAACTCAAAAATCTCAGGAATCGGCCGACCGGCACTTGTGAACTGCTTCTGTTTCGGGCACCGCGTGGCAAGAAAGACTAAAGAAAATGGTGTCGGCTGCTTCTTTTATACCCCTGACTACCTGACATCAGGGAAGGGGCGACGACAGCCGAAGGACCTAAAACTTTGGAATTCAGGCCGACTGAGGGCAACCTGCCAGCAGGATTACCCAAATGTAACAACTGCAACAGTGAAACACAAAGAACATCTAGGGGCTGGCTATTATACCCTGCAAGACTGCAGAGGTAAACCCTGCCCTGGATCTGGACAAGAGGCGCAGGTGGTAATGTTTGGTAAAAGTGTGAAAAGATGTCCAGGTGGCAGACTCCAGGATGTCCCTGGTGGGGGACTCCTTTGAGGAAAGCTGCAGAGGTGAAGGCGACTCTGGTGGTATGAGTCCTGACCCCCTTGAGGGGAGGCTTTCCATGTTGTTTGGAGCAGAAATGGATGCAGTGTGCTATCTATTTGGAAATGGTTTGTTTGGAGATGGCTTTGCCTTCTGCCCCTGTAGCAAAGCTAACCAGCAATTGATCAGACTTTCTGAAGGATTTTAGTCCTTTTTAGATAGAATCTGAGCTGTCTGTGCACATCTTGAGAGTGCAGGATCCTTTCCCCCTTATTCTGTGGATTAGGAAAAAAGGTGGCAAATGAATGGATTGGTTGAGAGCCACACTGGACACCACCTGAGTCATGAAGGATGGGTTAGTCCTGAGGGATACCCTGTCAGCATGGAAGATGATGAAGGGTTCCACAGCCATGAGTGCTTGCAGCTCTGAGACTCTTCTGGTTGAAGTGATGGCCAGAAGGAAAACTGTCTTCCAGGAGAGAAATTTTAGCTCTGCAGAAGAAGCTGGTTCGAAGGGGGGCAGGGCGAGCTTTTCCAACACAAAGTTATGGTCCCAAGCTGGGGTTGGTGCTCTGTTGGGTGGCCTCAAGTTCCTAGCCCCTCTTAGGAACTGTTTGATCAAAGGGTGTGAGAAAAGGGGCTGCTCAGTGGGAAAATGAGCAGAGATAGCAGAGCATGAATTTTAATAGAGGAAAAGGAGAGGCCACTGTGTAGTAGGTCAGCTAAGTAATCCAGGATGAGAGGGAGGAAGGGCTGTGCTGTATTGGCTCCCTTAGCCTGGATCCAAGTGCAGAACCTTTTCCATTTGTCAGCATAAGACTTTCTAGTACTAGGGCGTCCTGCCTCGTGTAAAACATCTAGAACCTGTTTACTGAGGTTGGCAGATTGATCGAGGGTTATGGAATAAGTCACGCTGCTAAATTGAGTGTCGGCAATTGAGGATGCATGAATTCCCCTTCCCTCTGGGTCAGGAGGTTTGGAATCTGAGGAAGACGACATGGTGGCAGTCAGGACAGGCTGCGCAGCAAGGGATACCAGTGTTGGTGAGTCCAGTCTGGAGCTACATGAATTGCCATTGGTTTTTCCTTCTTTATTTTGAGCAGTACCCTAGGGATGAGAGGTAGTGGAGGAAAGGCATAGACCGACAGACTGATCCAGGGGAAGGACAGGGCATCCACTTTCCAAGCCATGCAGTGATGCGCCCTGGTGCAGAATTTGCTGAGATGATGGTTGGTGTGGGAGGCAAAGAGGTCGACCTTCGGGGTGCCCCATTTCTGAGTTATTAGGGTGAATGTTCTTCTGTTGAGCTGCCACTCGTGTGGGTCCAGAAAATTTCTGCTTAATTGGTCTGCCAGAGAGTTGAGAGAAACTGGTAGGAATTGTGCTAAAAGATGGAGTTGCATGGCAGAGGCTGTGTGCCAAAAGATCATGGCGAGCCTGCACAGAGGGTAGGAGTGAGTCCCTCCCTGCTTGTTGATATACCACATTACAGTGGTGTTCTCTGTTTTGATCAGGAGAGCCCCTGGGGAGAGAAGGGGCTTGAAAGCTATCAAGGTGTGTTGGACAGCCATCATCTCTTTTTGGTTGATGTGCAGAGGGATTTGCTGTGGGCTCCATCGGCCCTGTATGCACCTACCATCCCAGGTGTGCACCCCAGGCATAGTCTGATGCGACTGTGGTGAGGGTCTGGGTGGTGGGGGGTAGTGAGAAAGGTAGTCCCATGTTGTGGGAGCATGCTGTTGCCCACCAAAGAAAATATTTTCTGAGGCAAGGAATTATATGTATAAGAGTCTCTAGGTCTTGAGAGTGTTGACACCAAAGGCTTTTTAGATACCATTGTAGTTTCCTCATATGCAGTCTGGCATATGGAATGAGTAGTATACAAGGTGCCATGAACCCCAGAGCTTGCTGGATTTTCCTTGCAGATAGCTGAGGTCTGGTGGCTAGTTGAGAGAAGTAGGCTGTCAGGAAATTTTGCTTTTCTGGTGTAAGGAATCCCATCTGGGATGCTGTGTCCAGGCTTGCTCCCAGGAATATAATCCTTTAGGTAGGCACCTGTTTGGATTTCTTTTCATTGACTGTGTACCCTAGGGAGGTTAGTAGGGACTTTACAAAGGCCAGGTGCTTGACCAGCTTTTTCTGGCTGTCTAAATTAGGCAGTCGTCTAAGTATGGGTAAATCTAGATATTCCTTTGTCTGCAAAAGGCAATGATTGGAGCCAGACATTTTGTGAAAACTCTGGGAGCAGTAGATAAGCCAAAGGGAAGCGCAGAGAAGTGAAAGTGCTGATATCCTGCCCTGAAACAGAGATATTTCCTGCATGATTCACTGATAGGTACATGAAAGTAGGCCTCTTTTAGATCTAGGGTGGCTAGCCAAGCATCCTTGGAGAGCATGGGCAGCAGCTGCTGGAGAGTGAGCATTTTATATTTTGGGATCACCAGGAAGGTGCTTAGAATGGATATATCGAGGATAGGGCACCAGGTGCCCTCTTTTCTGGGTACCAGAAAAAGTCTAGAGTCGAAACCTTGGCCTCTCTGAGAGCAGGGAAAGGACTTGTTTTGCGCCTCTGCCCACTGGTTTGGAGGTACATCTCAGAACCCTTTTGGAGTAGGAAAGGTGTGGAAAGAAAATCTGTATCCATGGGACACTAGGTTGAGAACCCAGTGATCAATGGTAATGGTGGCCTAGGTGCTTGCATGAAAGGAGAATTTTCCTCCTAGGGGGTAAGTGAAGGTGGGCAGAAGGAGGGGGGGCACTAAAGAAGACATCGGTTTGTGTCAAGAATCGGTAGTGCGAAGGACTTCCTCGGAAGCCGGTGCCTGCTCAGCAGCTCCGGACCCATCCAAGTTAGAGACGACCGCAGGATCCTTAGTCAAAGAGTTTTGCGGCATACCGGACTCTGAAAGTGTCTCGGTTGTGACCTGCAAATCCAGAGAAACGGACATCAGGGGCTGCAAAAGCACCTCACTGAGGACCGGAGAATTGACGACTAGCTTAACAGAAGCATCGTCGGTAGGTTTGGACCTGTGCGGTCTTATCTCTGTCTTTATCTTTACGTGGTTTTTTTTTTTTGGAAAATCTGCTGTTGAATGGCTTACTGAAGCCATATTGGAGTTCGAGGACTATAAGCGAAAATATCTAGCTACAATAAGGGCCCAACGATGGATAGCTCTGGTGTTGAACAAAGCACAGAAGAAACAGTAGTGGATGTCGTGGTCTGGGCCTAAACAAGTGACGCAGTAAGAATGAAAGTCTCTGTGTGGTATTTGCTTTCCACAGGTGAGACAATTAACTTTTTCTGACATTGGTTAGTGCAAGACAAAAGGATTTAGCTTTAGAAGACTTCAGCTTCAAATCTGTAGACGAAACTCAGATAGCGGCCGACCAGCACTTGTGCGAACTGCTTCTGCTTTGGAGGCCAGCTGTCCAGGAGCAATCTGATGAATGGTCTGGTCATAGACATAGAGGAGAAGTGGGGCTTGGAATGTAGCTTTGATGACAAAGAGCCCACCTGTCAGATCCGAGCCACACAGACTCTGAACTGGGGATGGGAAGGAAAAGACTGTGGCAGAGTTGAAGGGGAAAAGGGATAAGCTACACAAATTGAGAGACTCCTTTGACCAAAAAGTGGCTTGGCAAACTTACAGCCAGAGCTGGACCATTCTCAGGGCTGGCAGTACCGAGGTTGCCAGGGAGCCAGAAGCAGGTCTGGGAGTGGAAACAGAAGAGACTCTCTTATGGTCTCCTTGGAAAGTCTTGAAATACTTGGAAGAGCAGTGACACTTGCCAGAACCATCCTTCAGATCCGAAGAGGGGGAGCCAGAGAAGACCTTTCAGCACTAGTTTAGCCATTCTTTCATTAACGGCCCTGGACCCGAACCCCTAACAAACTGAACTGAAGGAATCGAGGTGGTCAACTCACAAGCAATATACGCATTTGTGTGCAGCTTGTATTCACAAGCAAAAGATTTTTTTTTTAAACCCTTACCATATATGAGGAAGAACAGTAGCAAAACATGACACACCAAAACAGCAAGCAACAATAAATGCTACACTAAACTTATACCCCTAGAGAAAAAAAAGCTACCCTACACAGAAAAGGACAAAGTCACCACAACAAAAAGCTATAATGCCTAACCTAATGCTTACATCTAACTAGAACTATCTAACCTATCTTATCCTGACTATATTCTAAAGAGTAGGAGAAGAAAACTCCCAAAAAGGATACCCTGTAGCCGAGCCACAGATCACGCTGCTGCATGGATTGGTTGCAACCCTAATCTGGAGTATCTCTAAGGAGTGGGGATTATAGGTAAGTGAGGCAGAGCCCAGTGAGTTGAAGTCTAGAGCATTTGGCCGCCATTGTGTCCAATAACCCACAGTTGAAGCCACAAGAATACAACTTCGGATCCTTAACATTCTGTTGGACACTGCTGGCAGAGATGAAGGATTCGTTTTCGAACAGGAGGCAGTTACTACCAGGCTATATTCTAGCTGGCAGAAGAGTACTCTCTTTTTTTTTTTCCAGTTGCCATCCAGGTAGCAGGGAATTAAAAAGTGAAAGATTCTCTTAGCTCCTAACAGTTCAGAACTGATTTTGGATTTTAATGTTTTTAATGGTGTTGGGTGTTTAATTGTTAACCTAGCTGAAGTCCTAGTTATACCTGAACAGCATACTTCTCAACTCTCCAGATCTCGCAGAATGCCCAGATTTTTGAATAATATTTTTGGTCTGGCCCTCAAAATTTGTGGTTTTCTGGAAAATCACAGAAGACTGAAGTTATTAAATAATGGCATACATTAGAGATTCAGACTTTGCAGACTTCAGAAAATGCACACTAACACAAATTCTGTTATTGTTGCAATTTTTTTTAAGTTTATTAGAGAAATATCTAAAATCTGTCCCTTTTTCAGAGCTTTGCCCCCCCCCCCCCCAATTACTTTAGTCGTTGTCCAGATTTCTTGCACAAAGAGGTTCAGAAAAATGCTGAAATTTTGGGTGGTTTCAAGGAGGTGACTGCATAGTACATTCCCTTTCAGGCGAGACAGAAGTTTTTTTGCTGTGTTCCTAAGATGACTGCATTGGATATTTTTTTCTTAATAATAGCATCCTCTTCAGGTTATTTTTTTTTCTTTTATACACTGTGTGAGGGATTCAATCTATAAATGCCATAGAACCATTTACATCCAACTCAGCTACCACAAACTTAAGTAGATGGACCTTGGTTTATCAGGGTATAACATTTTGAGGAAGGTAAGTGTTATCCAAAATCTTTTGAAGACGAAGGAGGCACTCTTTGCAGAGAGGGTGAGGGAGCTTCAAATTTGATTTAGTCAAAAACATTTTTAATACCCAGTGTGTGAATATTCAGTGCAAGGAAGTGAGAAGAGAAATGAATCAGGATAGAACTGTGCAAGCCTTGCTGATGGTGATGGGAGTAGTTGTGACAACTCACTGAGGAATTCTGCTTTTAAGAGATGTCCTGATATCAAAGGGATAAACTCTTCCGTTACAGGTCTTTTATATCGGCTAAAACCAGTAATTTTATTCGTTAAGTTCTAGAACTGCGTTAGCCTCTGCCAGTGATAAACAGGGATAAAGATCTGATCACAGCCCTGGTGACAAATTCAATTACAGGTTCGGGGGCTTGACTCAGACAAGGATGGGCATACTTATTGTAGGGGGATGGGAGTAAATATGCCTAGGAGCACGTGTATGCAGGCTAATTTTACTGGTGCAGAGCCTCCTGGGTGTTAGCAGGGGTACTCTGCTGATATCAACATGTTGTGGGAATGAGCCATGGAGCAATTCTGACAAACACTGCATTACTGAGGATACAAGAGACTAATGTACCCAGCTAAATACTGCTGATGAACACCAAACCAAATCCATACAGGCTACAACGTGCCCTACAATGAAGAGATTAATGTACCCAGATAAATAATGCTAACCAATACCAAATCCATGCAGGCTACAGGGTGCCCTACAATGAAGGAATCAATGTACCCAGCTAAATACTGCTGATGGACAGGAAATCCATACAGGCTACAGTGTGCCCTACAATGAAAAGATGAATGTACCCAGCTAAATACTGCTGATGAACACCAAATCTATACAGGCTACAGCGTGCCCTACAATGAAGGAATCAATGTACCTAGCTAAATACTGCTGATGGACAGGAAATCCATACAGGCTACAGTGTGCCCTACATTGAAAAGATTAATGTACCCAGCTAAATACTGCTGATGAACACCAAATCTATACAGGCTACAGCATGCCCTACAATGAAGGGATTAATGTACCCAGCTAAATACTGCTAATGAACACCAAATCCATACAGGCTACAGCGTGCCCTGCAATGAAGGGATTCATGTACCCAGCTAAATAGGGCTAACCAGCACCAAAGCCATACAGGCTACAGCGTGCCCTACAATGATGGGATTAATGTACCCAGCTAAATACTGCTGATGAACATCAAATCCGTAGAGGCTACAGCGTGCGCTACAATGAAGAGATTAATGTACCCAGATAAATACTGCTAACCAATACCAAATCCATGCAGGCTACAGGGTGCCCTACAATGAAGGAATCAATGTACCCAGCTAAATACTGCTGATGGACAGGAAATCCATACAGGTTACAGTGTGCCCTACAATGAAAAGATTAATGTACCCAGCTAAATACTGCTGATGAACACCAAATCTATTCAGGCTACAACGTGCCCTACAATGAAGGAATCAATGTACCTAGCTAAATACTGCTGATGGACAGGAAATCCATACAGGCTACAGTGTGCCCTACAATGAAAAGATTAATGTACCCAGCTAAATACTGCTGATGAACACCAAATCTATACAGGCTACAGCATGCCCTACAATGAAGGGATTAATGTACCCAGCTAAATACTGCTAATGAACACCAAATCCATACAGGCTACAGCGTGCCCTGCAATGAAGGAATTCATGTACCCAGCTAAATAGGGCTAACCAGCACCAAAGCCATACAGGCTACAGCGTGCGCTACAATGGAGAGATTAATGTACCCAGCCAAATACTGCTGATGGACAGGAAATCCATACAAGCTACAGTGTGCCCTACAATGAAGGGATTAATGTACCCAGCTAAATACTGCTAACCAACACCAAATCCATACAGGCTACAACGTGCCCTACGATCATAGAATCATAGATTAATACTGGGCTAACTGCTCTTGTGCACCATTTAAAGCCTAGCCAATTACCCCATGTGAAAGTCAAACCCTACACCTTGTGTCTGTAAGGTAAACACCTTATCCACTATGCCAACCTCCCACCCCATGAAGAGATTAATGTACCCAGCTAAATACTGCTGATGGACAGGAAATCCATACAGGCTACAGCGTGCCCTACAATGAACAGATGAATGCATCCAGCTAAATACTGCTAATGAATACCAAATCCAACAGCGTGCCCTACAATGAAGGGATTAATGTACCCAGCTAAATACTGCTGATGGACAGGAAATCCATACAGGTTACATCATGCCCTACAATTAAGGGATTAATGTACCCAGCTAAATACTGCTGATGAACACTAAACCCAGGCAGGCTACAGTGTGCCCTACAATGAAGGGCTTATTGTACCCAGCTAAATACTGCTAACCAACACCAAATCCATACAGGCTACAGTGTGCCCTACAATGAAGGGATTAATGTACCCAGCTAAATACTGCTGATGGACAGGAAATCCATACAGGCTACAACGTGCCCTACAATAAAGGGATTAATGTACCCAGATAAATACTGCTGAGGAACACCAAATCCATACAGCCTACAGCGTGCCTTACAATGAAGAGATTACTGTACCCAGCTAAATACTGCTAATCAACACCAAATCCATACAGGCTACAGCATGCCCTACAATGAAGAGATTACTGTACCCAGCTAAATACTGCTAATCAACACCAAATCCATACAGGCTACAGCATGCCCTGCAATGAAGGGATTCATGTACCCAGCTAAATACTGCTAACCATCACCAAAGCCATACAGGCTACAGCATGCCCTATAATGAAGGGCTTAATGTACCCAGCTAAATACTGCTGATGAACACCAAATCCATGCAAGCTACAGTGTGCCCTACAATGAAGGGCTTAATGTACCCAGCTAAATACTGCTGATGGACAGGAAGTCCATGCAGGCTACAGCATGCCTTACAATGAAGAGATTAATGTACCCAGTTAAATACTGCTGATGAACACCAAATCCATACAGGCTACAGCATGCCCTACAATGCCGGGATTAATGTACCCAGCTAAATACTGCTGATGAACATCAAATCTATACAGGCTACAGTGTGCCCTACAATGAAGGCATTAATGTACCCAGCTAAATACTGCTAACGAACACCAAACCCATTCAGGCTACAGCACGCCCTACAATGACGGGATTAATGTACCCAGTTAAATACTGCTGATGAACACCAAATCCATACAGGCTACAGCGTGCCCTACAATGACGGGATTAATGTACCCAGCAAACACTGATGATGAAAACCAAATCCATACAGGCTAAAGCGTGCCCTACAATGACGGGATTAATGTACCCAGCTAAATACTGCTGATGAACATCAATTCTGTAGAGGCTACACCGTGCGTTACAATGGAGAATTTAATGTACCCAGCTAAATACTGCTGATGAACATCATATCCATACAGGCTACAGTATGCCCTACAATGACGGGATTAATGTACCCAGCTAAATACTGCTGATGAACACCAGAAGGGCTGCCTGACGACAGGACAACCCATTTGTAAGGACTGCAGATGCATCCTTGAAGGACATCACCAAATCCATACAGGCTACAGCATGCCCTACAATGACGGGATTAATGTACCCAGCTAAATACTGCTGATGAACATCAAATCCGTAGAGGCTACAGCGTGCGCTACAATGGAGAGATTAATGTACCCAGCTAAATACTGCTGATGAACATCAAATCCATACAGGCTACAGCGTGCCCTACAATGAAGGGATTCATGTACCCAGCTAAATACTGCTAATGAACACCAAATCCATACAGGCTACAGCGTGCCCTACAATGACTGGATTAATGTACCCAGCTAAATACTGCTGATGAACACCAAATCCATACAGGCTACAGCATGCCCTACAATGACGGGATTAATGTACACAGCTAAATACTGCTGATGAACATCAAATTCATAGTGGCTACAGCGTGTGCTAGAATGGAGAGATTAATGTACCCAGCCAAATACTGCTGATGGACAGGAAATCCAAACAAGCTACAGGTGTGCCCTGCAATTACAGGATTAATGTACCCAGCTAAATACTGCTAACCAACACCAAATCCATACAGGCTACAGTGTGCCCTACGATCATAGAATCATAGATTAATACTAGGCTAACTGCTGTTGTGCACCATTTAAAGCCTAGCCAATTACCCCATGTGAAAATCAAACCCTATACCTTGTGTCGGTAAGGTAAACACCTCACCCACTATGCCAACCTCCCACCCCATGAAGAGATTAATGTACCCAGCTAAATACTGCTGATGGACAGGAAATCCATACAGGCTACAGCATGCCCTACAATGAACAGATTAATGTATCCAGCTAAATACTGCTAATGAACACCAAATCCAACAGTACGCCCTACAATGAAGGGCTTAATGTACCCAGCTAAATACTGCTAACCAACACCAAATCCATGCAGGCTACAGCATGCCCTACAATGAAGGGATTAATGTACCCAGCTAAATAATGCTGATAGACAGGAAATCCATACAGGCTACAGAGTGCCCTACAATGAAGGCATTAATGTACCCAGAAAAATACTGCTGAAGATCACCAAATCTATACAGCCTACAGCATGCCCTACAATGAAGAGATTACTGTACCCAGCTAAATACTGCTAACCAACACCAAATCCATACAGGCTACAGCGTGCCCTACAATGAAGGGATTAATGTACCCAGCTAAATACTGCTGATGGGCAGGAAATCCATACTGGCTACAGAGTGCCCTGTAATGAATGGATTAATGTACCTAGCTAAATACTGATGAACACCAAATCCATGCAGGCTACAGCGTGCCCTACAATGAAGGGATTAATGTACCCAGATAAATACTGCTGAAGATCACCAAATCTATACAGCCTACAGCATGCCCTACAATGAAGAGATTACTGTACCCAGCTAATACTGCTAACCAACATCAAATCCATACAGGCTACAGCGTGCCCTACAATGAAGGGATCAATGTACCCAGCTAAATACTGCTAACCAACACCAAATCCATACAGGATACAGCGTGCCCTACAATGAAGGGATCAATGTACCCAGCTAAACACTGCTGATGGACAGGAAATCCATACAGGCTACAGCGTGCCCTACAATGAAAAGATTAATGTACCCAGGTAAACACAGCTGATGAACACCAAATCCATGCAGGCTGCAGTGCGCCCTACAATGAACAGATTAATGTGCATAGCTAAATACTGCTAACCAATCGCCGTAGAAGAGTGTCCTTGTTCTCTGCTTGAATGAGACAGTCGTCCAAGTACGGATATATTTGAATACGTCTTTGTCTGCAAAATGCAATTACTGGTACCAGGCACTTTGTAAAGACCCTGGGCACAGTTGATAAGCCAAAGGGCAGTGCAGAGAATTGGTAATGCATTAAGCCAGCCTTGAATCTGAGGTATCTTCTGCATGACTGTCTTATTGGGGGACATGCAGGTATGCCTCTTTTAGGTCTAAAGTCACCAGCCAAGTATTCTTGCCCAGCATGGTCAGAAGCTGTTGCAAAGAGAGCATTTTGAATTTTGGAATGTCCAGGTATGTGTTCAAAATCGATAAATCCAGTATTGGCCACCAGGCCTTATCCTTTCTGTGTACCAAGAACAGTCTTGAGTAAAGACCTTGTCCTTTTTCCTGTTCTGGTACTGTCTGAATGGCCCCCATATCCATGAGGGACGTAACCTCTGCCCATTGGTTTTTTGGCAGATCCGGTCAACCATTTGTCACTGGCAGAGTGTGGAAATGGAATCTGTATCCTTGTGATATGATGTTTAGTATCCACTTGTCCTGGGTTATTAGCTGCCAATTTTGAGCAAAAAATGTTAATTTTCCCCCTATGGGTGCTGCCAATAGATAAGTGCTTGGTGTAGGCAGAGGGAAGTCATTGGGATTGCTTTCTGTAGGTTTGCACTTTATCTCCTCCAGATTTGGAGGTGGATGCATCCCATTGCTTTGACCTGTATGAGTCTTGAGCCTGGTACCTGGAACCCTTAGGGCGTCTGGATTTGCCCCTTTGAGCTCTGACACAGGAAAGGACCAATTTTTTGTAGGCCAGTGTCTACTGAATCTAGGTGGCTGTACTTATAAGAAATCTTTAACAGTTTGCGTGGACTTAGCTTTGTCTTCCATTTTCTTTAAAACCTCTTCTGCCTTAATACCAGAGAATCATGCTGTAAAGGTGAATCTAGCAATTTAGCTTTTAACATGCTCAGGCAAATTTTGTTCCTTTAACCAGGCATGCCTCCTAATCACAGATCCAGTAACTGCAGCCCTGCAGGAGGCCTCTAAAGAATCAAAACCACATTGCGAAGTATGCTTTCCAACTTGTTCAGCTGCATGCAATAATTCCTGCAATTCCTTATTTTCTGCACATTCTGAAATCAACATCATTTTCTGTTTGAGCAATCCCATAACATGTTGATACTTAAGCATATGAAATTGACAGTTTAAGGCCCTGATTGCCAAGGTTGCAGATGTATAAACCTTTTTTCCCCATCTGTCTAGTGCTCTTGAATCTTTGTCAGAGGGGGCAGGATTTTTTGCTGTTGAGGCCTTAACTCCCTTTGAACCCTGTGAAATAGTTTCAGGATCAGCAGCAGAGTTTCTAAATAAAAATGTATGAGAGTCAGGGACCCTGTAATATCTGTCAGGCTTACTGGGAGCCAGAGGTAAGGAGTCAGGGGTCAGGCTCGACTCCAAAAACACATCATCCACAATGTCTAACACAGGGGGGAATGGCTAAAGGCTTGTGCTGAGGGCGAAGGAGGAAATCCCTGAGCCTCTTTTTTGATTCTGAGAAGTCTTGACTCACCCAGTGAAAATGCTCCCTCAAAGTATGCAAGGTTTCTCCAAATTAATAATCCTCAGGAGGAGATGCAGATGGAATAGACTCTTCAGCATTAGAATCCTCATAGGGAGGTAAAGGCAATTCCTGATCAGAAGAGGAATCAGAAGAAATAGAAACCTGATCTGAAGATTCATAGTCAGTGTCTTGCCTAGGCCTCTTATCTGGAGGGGGATGGGTACCCCTGATCAAGGTAATAAGGTCTTCAGCCATTTTGATCATCTGTTTTTTAGGCATGGGGGCCTGTGCACGTGGCTCAGGCGTCGTTTTTTTAGTTTTAGAAGATGTCTTTGCCTTTGGTTTTACAGCTTTTGTCAGTTTGATATATAAATGTTGAGGTCTGAATACATCCTCAGAAGCCGGTGCCTGCTCAACGGCTCCGGACCCATCCGAGGGAGATACATCCATTAGTCCAATACCTTGAGTATCTTGCGGCATGCCGGACTCCACATGGGTGTCGGTAGAGGCCTGCGACTTGAAGGAAACGGGCATCAGGTGCTGCAAAAGCGCCTGACTGAGTACCGGCGACTGGCTTAGGAGAAGCTTCGTCGTTGGTTTTGGATCTCGACTGCCTTTCTCTGTCTTTTTCTTTGTGTTTTTTATGTACTCCGGTAGTTGGATTGCTATCCAATGACATTTCTGGGTAGTTAAATCTGTTTCAAAAACACTATGATGCAAAAATATACTGACGCTTAATAGTGCGTTGGTTAAATGTAGCACAAAACTGACAGCCAGGCATGTTGTGATCAGGGCCTAGGCAAGGAATACAGTATAAATGGAAATCCTTATGAGGTATTTGCTTCCCACAAGTAATACAATTATTAACTTTTTCTGACATCGGTAAAATGCAAGAAAAAAGTTTCCCCAACTGGGTACTTAGCTTTAGTGAAGACTTCGGTTCTGAAACTCAAACTCGAATATTTCAGAAGTCGGCCGACCAGCACTTGCAAAATGCTTCTGCTTCAGGCACTGCGCGGCAAGAAAGACTAAAGAAAATGTCAATGGCTGCATGTTTTATACCCCTGACGACTAGACATCATTGAAGAGGAGGCAGCAACCGATGCAGGACCCAAGACTTTGGAATTCAAGCCGAGTGAAGGCAACCTGCCAGCAGATTACCCAAATGTAATGACCGCAACAGTGAAACATGAAGATCACCACCAAACTCATGCAGGCTACACCGTGCCATACAATGAAGAGATTAATGTACCCAGATAAATACTGGTGAGGAACACCAAATCCATACAGGCTACAGCGTGCCCTACAATGAAGGGATCAATGTACCCAGCTAAATACTGCTGAACACCAAATCCATACAGGCTACAGCGTGCCCTACAATGACGGGATTAATGTACCCAGCTAAATACTGATGAACACCAAATCTATACAGACTACAGTGTGCCCTGCAATTACAGGATTAATGTACCCAGCTAAATACTGCTGATGAACACCAAATCCATACAGGCTACAGTGTTCCCTACAATGAAAGGATTAATGTACCCAGCTAAATACTGCTAACCAACACCAAATCCATACAGGTTACATCATGCCCTACAATGGCGGAATTAATGTACCCAGCTAAATACTGTTGATGAACATCAAATCCATACAGGCTACAGCGTGCCCTACAATGACGGGATTAATGTACCCAGCTAAACACTGCTGATGAACACCAAATCCATACATGCTACAGTGTGCCCTGCAATGACGGGATTAATGTACCCAGCTAAACACTGTTGATGAACACCAAATCCATGCAGGCTACAGTGTGCCCTACAATGGAGAGATTAATGTACATAGCTAAATACTGCTAACCAACACCAAATCCATTCAGGCTACAGCATGCCCTACAATGAAGGGATTAATGTACCCAGCTAAACACAGCTGAGGACAGGAAATCCATACAGGCTACAGAGTGCCCTGCAATGAAGAGATTAATGCACCCAGCTAAATACTGGTGAGGACCACCAAATCCAAGCAGGCTACAGCGTGCCCTACAATGAAGGGATTAATGTACCCAGCTAAATACTGCTGATGGACAGGAAATCCATACAGGCTACAGAGTGCCTTGCAATGAAGAGATTAATGCACCCAGCTAAATACTGGTGAGGAACACCAAAATCCATGCAGCCTACAGCATGCCCTACAATGAAGAGATTACTGTACCCAGCTAAATACTGCTAACCAACACCAAATCCATACAGGCTACAGCGTGCCCTACAATGAATGGATTAATGTACCCACCTAAATACTGCTAATGAACACCAGCAGGGTGTTAAACCATCTACCCATGATGAAATCTCTACAGGACCAAAGCACCGAACTAAAAATTGTTGACGAAAAGTAATTTTGTATAGGGTATAATATATGCATTACAACACTTGCATTAACTGTATACAGGAACTAATTTAAAAGAAGTGACAGTTTCTAGTCGCCACAGCATCTACCCATAATGAAACCTACAGGACCAGGGTAACAAAATATTGTTAATCACGGCAGTTTTACTCCACAGCATGCACTAGTATGCTTGCAGTAACAGAGTACAGAGACTTCATAAAAAGCCGTAAGAGGTATGAAGAGGTGCAGGCTATTCTGTTGTCTGCCTGCAATAAAATATACATGACCAGGGCACCTAATTAAATATTAGGGCTGAACAATTTACAAAGGTTGCAACATACAATAAAGTGGTTATGTAACCAAGTGCTGCAATTTCGTTTAAAGGTGTGGCAGGTTTCACCGTGGGAGGTTGGGCAGGTGCAGGTTTTTGAGGCATTTGCCTATAATGCATAGAAGAGCATGGTACCCAAGTAGATATTTCTGATGTTCAGCAATTACACAGAAGAAGCAGGTGGCTAAACTGCATTAAAAAAAAATGAACACGGGCAGTCAGGCTAGACAGTTATTTCAACACCCCCACTCAAACATTTATTTTATTTATTTATTTATTTAACATTTGTTGACCGGGAAAGTCCGACTAGGTTCCACAGAGCCTGTTTTCAGCGGAGGCCCGGGGAGAAATGCTCCAGAACATATTCAACCTGTCCTGGCAAACTTATCTTTCTAAGTTTTATAAAAGTTGCACCACCCAGAGATGGGAAGGGGCCTCCTGAAATACAAAGCAGTCTGTTTTTCTATCGCTAACAAAGACGTGACACCCTCATGAGTGACTTGTCAAAAGGCAGCTCGGTAACAATCAGCCAGACCATGACTATTCACACTGGCACCATCCACAGTGTCTTGCACAAATGACAAGCGTTCCTTATGTCAGACACTGCTCTCAAACAGTATAGTTGTGTACACTTACTATAAATGTAGATGTTCGAGTGTATTCACTGTTGCAGTCATTACATTTTGGTTATCTGCTTGCAGGTAGCCCTCAGTCAGCCTGATTAACAAAGTCTTGGGTCCTGCGTCGGTTGCTGTCCCTTCTTCCATGATGTCAGGTCGTTAGGGGTATAAAACATGCAGCCGACGCCATTACATCAGCTTTTCTTGCCCCAGATGTCAGGTGCCCTCCCTAATGGGAAGCAATTAATCATAAAAGCACAAAGATATAACTCCAACAAAAAAGCAAATACACCAAAAAGGCTTTTAAGCATAGTAAAGGAAAGTAGAGATATAGCCAAAGAAGTTAGGGGGCTGGAGGGAGGGTAACCAGGACTGCAACAGTGAATACACTCGAACATCTTCATTTATAAGTGTACACAACTGTACTATGTTCTTCATGTTTCACTGTTGCAGTCATTACATTTGGGTAGATTCCCAAAGCTATGGTTGGGAGGAGGAATTCAGATAGCATTAGGGCCAGCTATAAGGCCCTGCAAGACTGCAGTGGCAAAGCCAGCTCCGGATTTAGAGAAAATTGGCAAATGATAATGCTTGGTGAAAGTATGTACAGAACTCCAGGTAGCAGCTTCTAGGATGTCCCTGGTAGGGACGCCTCTGAGAAAGGCTGCAGAGGTAGAGGCAGCCCTGGTGGAGTGAGGTCTGATCCACTGAGGGATAGGTTTTCCATGGTGCTTATAGCAGAAATGAATGCAATGGCTTATCCATTTAGAAATGGTTTGCTTTGAACAGCCTTCCCCTCTGTCCCTGCAGCAAATGCCACCAGCAGTTGTTCAGATTTCCTTTGAGGTTTAGTCCTGTCAAAATAGAATCTAAGTTGTCTGTGCACATCTAAGGAATGCAGCATCTGTTCCCCTTTATTCTGTGGATTGGGAAAGAAAGTTGGCAAATGAATGGACTGATTAAGAGCCACACTGGATACCACCTTGGAAATGAAGGATGAATTGGTTCTGAGGAACACCCTGTCCGCATGAAAGATGATAAAAGGCTCCACTGCCATAAGGGCCTGTAATTCAGATACCCTTCTAGCTGAAGTGATTGCTACAAGGAAAGCTGTTTTCCAAGAAAGAAATTTTAAGTCTGCAGTAGCAGCTGGCTCGACCGGAGGTAGAGTGAGTTTCTCCAAGACAAAGTTAAGGTCCCAGGCTGGGGTTGGAGCTCTCCTGGGTGGTCCCAAATATATGGCCCCTCGGAAGAACTGCTTGAGCAGTGGATGAGAGAAAAGGGGAGGTTCTGTGTTATAATGAGCTGAAATGGCTGAGGCGTGGATTTTAATGGAGGAAAAAGACAGGCCCTTGTAAAGCATCTCAGTTAAGTATTGTAAAATCTGAGGTAAATTGGGTGCTGCTGTGCTCATCACTTGAGATTGGTTCCAGGCACAGAATCTTTTCCATTTTTCAGCATAAGATTTTCTAGTACTAGGCCTCCTTGCCTCTAAAATTATATCCATCACAGGTTTGCTGAGGGATGGTCAAGGAGAGATTAAGTAATTAGCCAGGCTGCAAGGTTCACTGTTGGAAGATGAGGGTGCAGAATCTGGTTCTCCTGCTGAGACAGCAGGGAAGGAGTCAGAGGCAGGTGCCATGGAGATAACCATGACACACTGCGCAGGAGGGGGTACCAGTGTTGGAGCAGCCAGTCTGGAGCAATCAAAATCATCCTTGGTTTGTCCTGTTTGATTTTTAGTAGTACTTTGGAGAGCAGAGGCAGAGGGGAGAAGGCATAGACTGATAGGTTTTTCCAGCTGAAGGACAGAGCATCCACTTTCCATGCTTGTTTGTGGGAAGTCCTTGTGCAAAATTTGTCCAATTGGTAGTTCTGTGGATAGGCAAACAGGTCCATATCTGGGCTCCCCCATTTGCTTGTCAACATGTTGAAAATCCTTGGTTCCAGTTTCCACTCGTGTGGGTCCATGAGGTTTCTGCTTAGTCCGTCTGCCAGTGTATTTAATTTTCCTGGCAGGAATTGAGCTTGTAGGTGCACATGGCAGCTCAAGGCTGTGTTCCACAATGCCATGACCAGTCTACAGAGGGGGTAAGAATGTGTACCCCCCCTGCTTGTTTATGTACCACATAACAGTGGTGCTGTCCATCTTTACCATTAGTTGTCCTGGAAGAATGTGGTCCTTGAAGGCTGTCAGAGCATTCTGTACAGCTAACATTTCTTTCTGATTGATATGCAGCTGCTTTTGACTTGGGTTCCATTTGCCCTGAATGCATTTCCCTGCCAGGTGAGCCCCCCATGCATAGTCTGATGCATCTGTTGTTAGGGTTTGGGTGACAGGGGGTGGTGTGAAAGGTAGTCCCTTGTTTTGGTGGCAGGCCTCTGCCCACCAAAGGAACTCTAGGTGTAGGCAAGGTATGATAGGAATTATTCAAAAACAATGCGTCTGCACGGAGTTAACACCCCAGCCAACAAAAGCAAACCCAAAACAATAAACCCTACTTAGTGTTTGTGGAGTACTTTGGATGATTACAGCTGTGTACTACCCTGCTTCGCTCCAGCTACTATTTGTTTTAGGATAGGAATCATTGCTTCTAGATCCTGAGAATGTTGACACCATAGGCTTTTTAGATACCACTGTACTTTCCTCATATACAGTCTTGCATATGAAATTAGAAAAATGCAGGAGGTCATGAACCCCAAGGCTTGCAGTATTTGTCTTGCAGATAAGCAGGGTTTTTGTGGCCACTTGTTTGAAGCAGGTTGTCAAATTAATTAGCTTTTCTGGCATGAGGCAAGCCATCTGGGAAGTTGACAGGGTACCAGGTGTGATTTCTTTTCGTTTATGGTGTACCTCAGACATGTTAGAACCCTTTTTACAAAGGGCAGATGATTCAAAAGTATGTCCTGGCTTTCTGCCTGAATTAGACAATCGTCCAGGTATGGGTATATTTGAATATTTCTCTGCCTACAAAATGCAATAACTGGAGCTAGGCACTTTGTGAATACCCTGGGCGCAGTAGATAAGCCAAAGGGCAGTGCAGAGAACTGATAGTGCGTGTATAGCATGCTTTGAATAGTATGTATCTTCTGCAAGATTCCCTGATTGGGATGTGCAGGGTATGCTTCTTTTTAATCTAGTGTTGCCAACCAGGCATCATTGCCTAGCATAGGAAGTAATTGTTGGAGTCAGCTTCTTGAATTTTGGAATGAGTTCTCAGTTCTCTGCATGAAGAGCAATCTTACCCCCCAAAGGGGCAGTCAGTTGATAAGTGCTTGGAAATTTAAAAAAGAAGTCAATGAGACAGTTTACCATAGGGGGGAGTCTTATTATTCCCAGACAGCGAAGTGGAGACCCCCACTGGTTAGTTCTTTGAGTCCCCTGGGATTGAAACCTGGGGTTTTTGCTGTGTCTGGGTTTGGCTTGAGAAGACCTGGAAGGGGCTGGAAAGGACCAATTCTTAGAGGGCCAGTGCCTACTCAATCTAGGAGGCTGAACTTGTAAAAATATTTAACAGTTTACATAGATTTAGCTTTATCTTCCATCTTTTTAAGAACTTCCTCACGCTTGTTGCCAAACAGGTGGTCCTGACGTAAAGGAGCATCCAACAATTTAGCTTTAACATGATCAGGCAAAGACTGCTCCTTAAGTCAAGCATGCCTTCCGAACACAGACCCATTAACAGCAGCTCTGCAAGAGGCCTCTAATGAATCAAAACCACATTGCAAAGTATGTTTTCCATCTTGTTCGGCAGAATGCATTGCATCCTGTAACAATTTATTTTCCACACAGTCACGAATCAATATTTTCTGTTTAAGCAGTCCAATAACATGTTGCTGACATTTTAACATATGAAACTGGCAGTTTAAAGCCCTAATTGCCAAGGTTGCAGAAGTGTAAACCTTCTTACCCCATCTATCCAGTGCCCTGGAGTCTCTATCAGAAGGGGTAGGATTTTTAGCAGTAGAAGCTTTAATGCCCTTCGGCCCCTGTGAAATAGTCTCTGGATCTGCAATAGGATTTTTGAAAAGGAACTTGTGGGACTCAGGGACCCTGTAGTATCTGTCAGGTTTTCTGGGGGCAGGAGGCAGGGAATCAGGGGCCAAACTAGATTCTGAGAAAGCATCATCAACAATGTCTAGTACAGGAGGAATACCTAAAGGCCTATGCTGAGGTAGGAGAAGGAAATCTCTAAGCCTCTTTTTTGAATCAGAAAAATCCTGGCTTTCCCAGTGGAAATGCTCCCTTAGAGTATGTAAGGTTTCTCCAAAAGAAAAATCCTCAGGAGGGGAAGCAGAGGGAATAGAGTCCTCTGCATCAGAATCTTCATAAGTAGGTAAGGACAAATCCAGGTCATCAGAAGAGTCAGAAAAAACAGAATCCTGATCAGGAGATTCATAATCAACTTCAGTCCTAGGCCTCTTAGAAGGGGGAGGGTTTGGCTACCCCTGATTAAAGTTAGTAGATCTTCAGACGTTCTTATCATTTGTTTTGTAGGCATAGAGGCCTGAGCATGTGGCCTGGACATCGTTTTTTTTAGAAATGGATCGAGATTTAGGCCTAAGTAAGGAAGGAGGCATTAATTTAATATGCAAGTCCATAGGCCTGAATACGCCCGCAGAAGCTGGTGCCTGCACAGCGGCTCCAGACCCATCCAAGGTAGAGACATCCGCGGGTTCCATAGTTGAAGCATCTCGCAGCATACCGGAGTCCGAATGGGTCTCTGTAGAGGTCTGCGAATCAGAAGTAGCGGGTATCAGGGGCTGCGAAAGCGCCTCACTGAGTACCGGCGAACTGGTGACTGGCTTAGGAGAAGCATCATCGGCAGTTTTGGACCTCGGCCACCTGTCTCTGTCTTTATCTTTGTGTTTTTTCAGAATCCCGTTGTAGTCAGATGGCTAACCAACATTTCTGCATAATTAAACCGAGAACCGAAATATTTAGAAGCAAAAATATACCGACGACGGATAGTGCGCTGATTAAATAAAGCACAAAACTAACAGCAAGGTACATCGTGGTCAGGGCCTAGGCAAGGAATACAGTACGAATGAAAATCTTTATGAGGTATTTGCTTTCCACAAGTAATGCAATTACTAACTTTTACTGACATCGGTAAGGAGCAAGAAAAAGTTTCCCCAACGGGGTACTTAACTTTAGTTGAAGACTTTGGTTCTGAAACTCGAAAACGAAAATTTCAAGAGTCGGCCGACCGGCACTTGCAAACTGCTTCTGCTTCGGGCACCGCACAGCAGGAAAGACTGATGTAATGGCGTCGGCTGCATGTTTTACACCCCTGATGACCTGACGTCATGGAAGAAGGGACAGCAACTGACGCAGGACCCAAGACTTAGTTAATCAGGCCGACTGAGGGCTACCTGAAAGCAGATAACCCAAATGTAATGACTGCAACAGTGAAACACAAAGAACATCTGGACTTCTCACATATACAAAATAACTTAAAAAAAAGTGCAACATCAGCAAACAAAACATGGAAAGGTAGCAAGGATGTTTACTCCATGATACTTTGCAAAATGTCCAGCTATTTTGATTAAAAATATGAATGTGTGACAAATACTTTCAGTGTTAAACAAGTAACATACGTAAAAATGAACAATTCTTTATGAGATAGGAAGTTAAAGAAAAATAACCAGAGATCCTGCAGAGGTATTAGAGATATTTCTGAAATTTTACTAAAATTTGTATAAAGCAGAGCAATGTGGAAACCAAGAAATGTAAATATTTATGGAAGACATAATGTCAGTGTTAGAGGAAGATGAAGCTCAACAATTAATAGTTAAGACAGGAGGAAATGAGGTAAAAACAGAGACATATAAACAATCTGCAGGTCTTCAGAGACAGATGGTATTCCTGTGAAACTTTGGAGGGAAAAAGGTAATAAAGAGCTGGAAAGGTTTTGTTTAACGGTCTTTTAAAACAAGAGGAAGCAGCAGCATATTGGAAGAAAACTGCGGTCTCTCTAAAAGACCCAAAAGACTCAACTTCATAAAAACTCATTTAAGTTTTAAATGATGATTATAAAGTGTTCATGTCTAGGCTAGCAAAATGAATGGCAAACGTACTGCCAAAATTGATACAATTGGATCAATGTGGTTTTGTGGAAAGGGGGCAAACAATTCACAACATTAAAAGAACAATTATGATCCAAAAGGAAGCAAAATGTAAGAAAATACCACTGTTGCTGGATCTTGATGCAAAGAAAACCTTCAGCAGAGTAAGCTGGAGTTTTATGACCAAGGCAACAGAAGAGTTTACATTCCCTGATACAATAATATTAACTAGGGGGATAAATGAAGGATGGGAAGGCAAGAATTAAAGTGGGAGTGCTACTCTCCATTAAGTTGTGTTTAAACAGAGAAACCAGGCCAGGGTGCCCTCTTCTTCCATTGTTATTTGCTTTATATTTAGAATAATTAGCAATGAAAATAAGATACTCAGATATTCTGGGATATAATCATCATGGTAATCAAGAAATGCTGGCTTTACTTGTACACAATATTACTGTGTACCTGATAAATCTACAAAAGGACATCAGTGTTGTCAAACATTTTGACAGTTTCACATCTTTTCAGGATATAAAATTAATGAAGATAAAACACAGAGCCGTAAATTATGTACTGCACAACAGAATAAAAAAAAGCCGTAAATTATGTACCTACTCATGACTTTATCCAACAGTACTCATACTTATAGGACATGACAAAATGAAGTATTTAGGAGTATGGATTAAAAAAGGCTTCTGTTATGGCAACTAAGGATATGTGAGAATTGACTAAACAAAAGATAATACAGAAACTGAGAAAATGGAAATTGTCTGTGGATATGGATAGTAAGACACAAGCAGTGAAAATATGTTTAGTCCTTTAGTTTTATATGCAGGACAGATTTATTTTATCAACCAAAGGAGAAGTTGTGGACAAAAATGAATAAAGAGATGAAGGAAATTATCTGGGAGGGTTAAATGGCAAGAGTTAATGGAAACATGTTAAAAACTACTAATCTGAAATGCACTTTAACAAGTGGTGATGTATTAAACAAAGATTAAAATTTAATACAACCAGGAAAGTGAATCAAATAACACTTGCATTTATGTATGGTCCTAAAAATGTGTGTAGGGGGCACATGATTTGAAAACAGCCCAATGGTACATTTAAACCACCAATGGCTAGATAAAGTTTATATGAATGTCGGTTTCACTCTAGTTTCAATGCATGTGAGTTAAGGGCAAAACAGTTTATGGTTTCTTATTATAACTTTGTTTTCATTGAGTTTGCATTGTTTTGTTTAGCAAATGGCTATCAGTGTTTGTGCAATAAAATTTGAAATAAAAGTTTTCCACTAAATCCAAATATCAGTAATCACTGACGTAAACAAGAAAACAGTATGCACACTAACAGGTTTGAACAGTGTCTTATGGGGTAAGTGGGAGAGAAAGGCAAGTAATGAGGCACTGCAAAGGCTGCTGGGGGTGGGGTGAGGATGATGAAGGTGAGGTGGCAATGCTGGAGGATGGGGATGGGGGGCTGGTCCATTTCCCTGCTTACGGCCTCATTTGACCAAGATCCGGCTCTGTGTGACTATGTTTTAAGTGATAATTTAATAAAAGTGTTTAAATTAAGAGAAATGAAGTTAAGCTGCATAAAACAGTCAACTCTACACAGCACCCAAGTTTATTAAAAGAAACTGCACTGACTGGATATGCATTAATTTTAAATTAGCCTACAGCCACTTGAAAGGTGGACAAATGGTAAACACAATGCATACTCTAAAGCACCATACAGGCCACTACCTTTAATATTTTAGCTTCTCTAATCCGTATGTCTCCCTCCCTGGTGATGTAGTAATCCTATGAAATGACAGCAGTCCATTCCTCAGCCAAGCCCTCACTGGTTCAAATTGAAAATCCTTTCGGATAAAACCAAAATAATGACAAAGGAAGGCTCTCACAGACTCCAAGGGTTGAGTGAGTCATATTTCTATTGTGGTTGAAATCCGAGCAAACTTAAGTACCACAACACATAACTTAACCCTACCTTCTTATTTAATACAAGTGGTAATAAATATAAACAAATTAAACAGAAATATGCTGAACTTTAAGCAGCTTCCACCTCCTAAAGTACTTGCATATAAAGGTAAAAAAATTCTGGCACTCAAATTATATATTTTTTATTTTTATTTACATTATATTTTCAATATGGCCTCCCCTCACTTTACATTTGTCTGCATACAGCTTTAGCCAACTATAAAACATTACCTCTATATTTCTTCTTCTCTGTTGAAAGCATTACTTCTCCATTCCCCACAGCGCTTATTAGCTACATTACTACTCAGGGCACAGATTATTGTATGCTCAAATAAAATCCCAGAGTAGCCAAAAGATATAAGAAGAAATAATTTAATGTTTAGTACTTATTTATTTATTACATTTGTTTACAGGGAAATTCCAACTGGACACAGGTCCTTTTTCAGCGGAGGCCCGGGGAGAAAAGCTCCACAGAATAACATGGTGGATGGTAAACAATAACAGTCAAGGTAGTTACACAGTAGAGGTGATCATGACATGGAGAAATACAGGAGCAAATTTGTTACAATTGAGTAGTAAGCTCTAATTACAAACATTGAGAAATACGAAGTAAAACACAGAGCTACAAATGTTCTAAACAGTAACTAGATAACAATAATAACAGACTAAAGGATTAACTAAATCCTGGAAGGATTAACAGTAACTAGATAACAATAATAACAGACTAAAGGATTAACTAAATCCTGGAAGGATTAACAGTAACTAGATAACAATAATAACAGACTAAAGGATTAACTAAATCATGGAAGGATTAACAGTAACTAGATGATAATAATAACAGACTAAAGGATTAACTAAATCCTGGAAGGATTAACAGTAACTAGATAACAATAATAACAGACTAAAGGATTAACTAAATCCTGGAAGGATTAACAGTAACTAGATAACAATAATAACAAACTAAAGGATTAACTAAATCCTGGAAGGATTAACTAACTAGATAACAATAATAACAGACTAAAGGATTAACTAAATCCTGGAAGGATTAACAGTAACTAGATAACAATAATAACAGACTAAAGGATTAACTAAATCCTGGAAGGATTAACAGTAACTAGATAACAATAATAACAGACTAAAGGATTAACTAAATCCTGGAAGGATTAACAGTAACTAGATAACAATAATAACAGACTAAAGGATTAACTAAATCCTGGAAGGATTAACAGTAACTAGATAACAATAATAACAGACTAAAGAATTAACTAAATCCTGAAGGATTAACAGTAACTAGATAACAATAATAACAGACTAAATGATAACTAAATCCTGGAAGGATTAAACAGTAACTAGATAACAATAATAACAGACTAAAGGATAACTAAATCCTGGAAGGATTAAACAGTAACTAGATAACAATAACAGACTAAATGATAACTAAATCATGGAAGGATTAAACAGTAACTAGATAACAATAATAACACACTAAAGGATTAACTAAATCCTGGAAGGATTAACAGTAACTAGATAACAATAATAACAGACTAAAGGATAACTAAATCCTGGAAGGATTAAACAGTAACTAGATAACAATAATAACAGACTAAAGGATAACTAAATCCTGGAAGGATTAAACGGTAACTAGATAACAATAATAACAGACTAAATGATAACTAAATCCTGGAAGGATTAAACAGTAACTAGATAACAATAATAACAGACTAAAGGATTAACTAAATCCTGAAGGATGAACAGTAACTAGATAACAATAATAACAGACTAAAGGATTAACTAAATCCTGAAGGATGAACAGTAACTAGATAACAATAATAACAGACTAAAGGATTAACTAAATCCTGAAGGATGAACAAGCAGCGAGTAATAACAGACTAAATAAATAACTAAATTCTGGAAGGATTAAACAGTAACTAGATAACAATAATAACAGACTAAAGGATTAACTAAATCCTGGAAGGATTAACAGTAACTAGATAACAATAATAACAGACTAAAGGATTAACTAAATCCTGGAAGGATTAACAGTAACTAGATAACAATAATAACAGACTAAAGGATTAACTAAATCCTGGAAGGATTAACAGTAACTAGATAACAATAATAACAGACTAAAGGATAACTAAATCCCGGAAGGATTAAACAGTAACTAGATAACAATAATAACAGACTAAAGGATAACTAAATCCTGGAAGGATTAAACAGTAACTAGATAACAATAATAACAGACTAAAGGATTAACTAAATCCTGAAGGATGAACAGTAACTAGATAACAATAATAACAGACTAAAGGATTAACTAAATCCTGAAGGATGAACAGTAACTAGATAACAATAATAACAGACTAAAAAATTAACTAAATCCTGGAAGGATTAAACAGTAACTAGATAACAATAATAAGAGACTAAAGGATTAACTAAATCCTGAAGGATTAACAGTAACTAGATAACAATAATAACAGACTAAAGGATTAACTAAATCCTGGAAGGATTAACAGTAACTAGATAACAATAACAACAGACTAAAGGATTAACTAAATCCTGGAAGGATTAAACAGTAACTAGATAAGAATAATAACAGACTAAAGGATTAACTAAATCCTGGAAGGATTAACAGTAACTAGATAACAATAACAACAGACTAAAGGATTAACTAAATCCTGAAGGATTAACAGTAACTAGATAACAATAACAGACTAAAGGATTAACTAAATCCTGAAGGATGAACAAGCAGTGAGTAATAACAGACTAAATAAATAACTAAATCCTGAAGGATTAAACAGTAACTAGATAACAATAATAACAGACTAAAGGATAACTAAATCCTGAAGGATGAACAAGCAGTGAGTAATCCTCAGTTCAGTTTTATAGTGATAGAGGGGATACCTTTGTCAAAACTTCCAAATGACTTCTTCAAAACAAAATACAAGAAGTCAGGTACCCATATTTAAACACCAAAAAAACTGTGCCAATACAAATCAACCAATGACAAAATATTAGGTCATAATTACTTAATTAATGACAATGCTGTTAAACTACAATAAATATTAATACTGGTTTACCTTTAGAAAGGCGATTCACACTCGGGTGAACAGCGATTGTTCAAAAGGCTGTTTGCAAAGTTTGCAAAGGTCAAACGAAAAAAGGTTTGAATGTGCAATGACCGAATGCACAGTGAAATTCGCTCATTGCACATTCGACATTGCGGGGCAGATTACACTATAGTGGGGTTCGGAAAATGGTCCCTTTCCCTACTGTAGTGTGATCTCGGAGTTAGAATATTAAAGTAGAGGGTGTGGGGGGGTTGCAGGGGGGCTTGCCCCCCCCCGCTTTACACTTTTTTTTTTTCATTCGACATTAATGTTCGAAAAACAGCGAATCTGCTTTTCGATTTGCTGTTTTTCTAACATTAAGGACTATCGCCATTTTCACTTTCTTGGTTACGAGTCGCTCATATGAGCATTCGTACCACTGTGATTCAGTTTTATAAAGGTAAACCATTAATAACATCATTAATGTCAGGATAGTTAGTGGCATTCAATTTTATTTATTTAACATTTGCTTACCGGAAAAGTCCGACTTGGAACAAAGCCAATTTTCAGCAGAGGCCTGGGGAGAAATGCTCCAGATGCATGTCTTTGTAATGTGGGAGGAAACTGGAGCACCTAGAGTAAACCCACATGAATGCAGGGAGGACATGCAGACTCCGCACAGAAGGCACTCCAGCCGAGAATCGAACCAGAGAACCTCTTGCTGTAAGGCGACAACACTACCTCTGCACCACTGCTCCATCCTAACGCATCTGCCATTCAGTTTCTTTACATAACAAGAGCAAATTCATATCACCACCACTTAAAGACAAATGCACACTGCTTCAATAATATGAAATATTGAGTTACAGAAATCTGTGCATTTTTAGAATGCCTACACAATGCATTGTCTAGTTTGTTTTTTATAATGTCATTAATATGCACAGTAACATGATCAAATAAGGGTCTAATTGTTTTATCAACTGAAAATGTCCTGCATGTTTTGAAGTTTGCCAAGTACACAACAAAAAGATATATCATTTAAATGCCCCTTTGAGTATAATGGACCATCACATCCTAATACATTAACGGAGCTGCCATTATCTATGAATCTACACATTCTATAATTACCACACGGATAATGGTAAAGTACAATTGTACAAGAAAAATTATTGTAGCAGTAGGTGTTCAAATGATCACTGCTACAGTAGCCTAAGCTATATGGGTAATGTAATGCAGAGGACAGAACAGTCCTCTGCATTACATAGTCATAGTCCTTCAAAGCTTTCATGTCAGCTGAGAGAGGGTGGATGAGCCCGACAGGATATCCTACGAGCAAATAAATAATAAATAAATGTTTGCACCCTGGCATAAAAAACACAATGAAGAACAAGGTGGTGGAGGGAGGAAGCTAGTACTGCAGCAGTTATGATTCATTTACTGTTATGGTAAAATTATATACATATCTGCATTATATTCTTCATAATGAACACTGCTGCAGTAATCTAAGCTGTAGGAGTAAATTACTACAGTCTAGAACAACTGGGAGGTGGAAAAGAAAATGGACAAAGATCCCCCAGACAATGGTCCTAGGAAAGCCTGACCTACACCTCAAGAAGGAATCTAGCTTGTAGTGTTTTGTAAAGGCATGCACAGAAGACCAAGATGCTGCTTCTAGAATCTAACCTTTTCCAAAAAGCCATAGATGAAGCCAAGGCCCTGGTAGAATGTGCCTTGACCCTGCCTGCAGTAGTTTTGTTGTTTTAGGAATAACAAAAAGTAATAGCTCAAGACCACTATTTGGAAATACTCTGTTTTGACATAGGTTGCCCCTTCTTACCTTCACAAGAAATTAATAACTAACTGGACATTCTGCAAGACTTTGTTTTGTCAGTACAGTACATGAGTTGTCTGTGGACATCCAAGATATGAAGTATCCTTTCTCCCTCGTTTTGGGCTTCAGGAAACAACATAAGAATATAGAGTTTGGCTTAAAGTAAAATTAGATACTGTTTTAGGCATAAAAGAAGGATTAGTTCTCAAGGAAACCTTAACTCTGTGGAAAATGAGAAAAGGCTGACCCACAACAAAAACTTGCAACTCAGATACTGTTGTTGCAGAGTTCAAAGCAACCAATGTTAAGAATCCCAAGTCAACCAGATGAATGTCTCAGATGGAGCAAGTGTTAGCATTTCCAACACAAAGTTAAGATCCCAAGGAGGACCCACCATTTTTCCTAGAGGTCTGTTATCAAAATCCCTTTCAAAAACACTTAGAGATGGGAATGTATGGGATTCATGAGCAGACATACTAAAATGGCTGACAAATGAAACTTGATAGAGGAGTAATGGCAGGCCACTGGAAAGTAACTCATACAAATATTAGAAAACCAGAGAAACAATAGTGCTGAACGGGTGCTGGTCATGTTGTCGGCACCTTTTCCATTTGCTAATATATGATTTTCTAGGAGCAGACTTTCTTGCAACCATTAGTACCTGCTGCTTGCCCTCAGTAAACAGGTGCCTAAAAGGTATTAAGGTCCTAGCATCCAGCCAGTCAGCTGAAGTTGTTTAGGGTGAGGACGTATCAAACACCCCTGTTCTTGTGTGAGTACATCCAGTCTGTGAGGAAGCTTGTGATAATTTCCCTGGACAATTCCAAAGGGAGAATGCAATGCTGCCTAAGCCAGAAGGGAATCACCACAATGGTCTTGGGGAGTCCTTCTGAATCTTAAGTACCCTGGATATCAAAGGAGAGGGTGGAGAAGCATACAAGAACATTTGTGTCCAAGGAAAAGAAAAGCCACGTCTTCTAGACTTTCTTGCATGGAGTTCCCGAGCAGAAATTTGCCAGTTGATTGATCAATGAGGTGTTGAAAAAGTGCAATTGAAGAACTCACCACAGATGGATTAAATCTTGGAAGACCCCCTCATCCGGTTTTAATTTGTGAAGGCCTGCCTTTGTCCCGATCAGCTTGTCTACAACACAATTTTGCTCTGAAAGAATGTAGGAGGCCTGCAGAGCAAGATGTGCTAGAAAACTATTTCCCATAACATGGCTAGTTTGCATGGGGGCTAAAGACCTGGTTCGCCCTTGTTTATGTATCACTTTACTTTGGTATTGTCCATAACAACTTGAAGAAGTCCTGGTTGTGACAATAGGAGGTACTGCCAGCCATGCCAAGAGAAGTAGGGCACTGGACGTATGACTTGTAGCAGCACAGCTAGCTGGAATTTTGTACATAATTATACGTCATTTGTACATCAAGCTGATTTGTACAGATGCTTGTGCTGAAAAGGTATTTGTGAGGTTTGCTTGTTTTAAAATGTATCAACAGTGTACCCTGCTGGAATGAAAACAAATGTACATGTATTATTGTAACTGAATTAAATGTATATGTTATAATAGAGAATACTGGGACAGCAGAGGTTAATCGGCTAGCTTACGTTAAGGAAAATAAGAGAAATATAAATGAGCTGTTAAATCATTAAAATGGTAGCCCACAGTGCTGAATAGGACCGAAGACTATGGTGGGTATGGAAGAAGCCTTTGTTTATTAGCTCAGTAAAAAGAAGGGAAGCCCCAAGCACTGCCATAAACATTTAGATGTGTATTGTAGCCATCTATGCTAAATTTCTGTCACAGTTTCAAAGAGGGATACTGTGAGAACCTAGAGTCAGGTGACCAGATGAGGTCATTCTGCAAGCCATCTTGGATATTATATTTTACAGGAAGTAATCTCAAGAGTATTGAGTATTCTGTTTTGGGGAACCTGACTAGAAAGACTGCTCATGTATCTCATTGTGCTTTGCTCTATCAAGTAATTTATTAGGGAATAGTAATTCTCCTAGATTCAGTCAGCAATATAGTGAAAAGAAGTTATATCTTACCATAACGTTCCATCTGTTTTGTAGATCTTCATTCATTCATTACTGATAGGACTTCGGTCCCATCCTTGGAACAGACATGGCATTTACAATGCCCCTCTCATAGTCTCTTCAGATCGAGTTTGCCCGCCCTTATACTAAAAAGAGGTTAACAATAATAGGAGGTGGCTCTGTCTGAGCTGATACCTTAAGTAATAAGGTAATCCAAAAGTCCACCAGGAGTCCAGGCGGGGGAAGGAGGGTGGGAAGTAATGAATGAATATCTACAACACAGATGGAATGTTATGGTAAGACATAGCTTCTTTATCTGATATTGTAAATCTTCATTCATTCCTTACTGATTAGGACCTACTTCTAGTCCTGGGTGGCCCTAAGGAAGAGTATTCCTGAGCACCATAGAACCAAAAGATGCTTTTCCCCTGGATGCCATATCCAATTTGTAATGAGTGATAAAGGTATGTGGACTTGCCCAAGTGGCTGCTGTGCAGATATCGTCCACAGATGCTCTGGAGTGAAAGGCCACTGAGGCTGCTATCGATCTAGTTGAAGGTAAGGACACTTTGTTCTGTTGGTAGATGAAAGTAATGGCATTTATAAGTCAAGAAGATAAGGTCATTTTGGAAACAGACTTACCCATTCTGGGTCCCGCAAAAGCTACAAACAGTTGATCCATTTTCCTAACAGATTTTTTTCTGAGAAGTAAAAACAAAGATGCCTATGAACATTAAGTGTATGTAGAAGGTACTCCCCCCTGCCCCCCTTAATTGGAATAATGAGGAAAGAAACCGAGTAGGTCAATAGATTGGCTAATGGAAAAACCAGAAATGACCTTGGGCAAAAAGGAGGGATTAGTACAGAGAGAAACTCTATCCTTGTGACAAATCAAATACCGTCTCTAGACACTCAGGCCTGCAACTCAGAAACTCTTCTCGTTGAGCTAAAGGCTACTAGGAGTAGGGTTTCCAGGACAAAAATTTTATATCGCATGATTTAGAAGGCTCAAAAGGAGGACTTGTTAATGGCTGAAGCACCAACATCAAGTCCCAAGGCTCTGTAGGGGGCTTGACAGGAGGTTTAATATGTAATACTCCTTTCATGAAGGTTTTGCACAGTCGTTGTGACATAACTGATGAATTGTCGATTCCACTGTGAAAATTTGCAATAGCTGCTAAATGTACTGTAATTGTCGATGCTGAATCTCCAGCATGTAACAGGGTAGTGAGATATTCTAGGATCTTCTGAATCATTACAGAGAAGGGATGCATGTTTTGTCCTTTGGCCCATATAGAGAACCTAGTCCACTTACTGAAATAAATTTTTTTGGTGGATGGTTTGTGCAAAGCTAGGAGGATCTCACAAACAGGGGATGAAATACCAGGTAGCCTGGCAATCATCGGAAGTGGAGAAACCAAGCTGTGAGCTTGAGGCTTGGGGTGAATCAATCCCTGAGGGTGAGTCATCAAACCTTGAAATTGATCCATGATCCATGGACTGTGGCTCAGGTGAGGTCATAAGAATGGGAACCAGACTTGACAGGGCCAATACGGGGCAATGAGGATCACTTTGCTTCTCAACCTTTGAGTTTTCTGTAGAAATTTTGGGATGAAGGGAAATGGGGGCAAAGGCGTACAGCCAATCGTGCATCAGAGCATCCCTCAGTGACAACCCCTGAGGGGGATCAGGGCAAAGTAGCTTCTGCATTTGTTGTTTAGGGGTGAAGCAAACAGGTCACAGCAAGGTCTGTCTCAGCGACGGAAGATTTGAGCCTCTATAATCGGGTCGAGGGACCACGTGAGGCATCAATATGTTCCTGCTCAGACTGTCTGCAATGAGATTGGAGCTCCTGGGAATGTGCGTCTCTATGAGAAAGCAGTTGGAAGCCATCATCCAATGCCATATTCTCATGGCTTCACAACATAGGGGAGAAGACCTGGTTCCCTGCCTTGTCTGTTGATGTACCAGACGACTGACGTTGTCTGACTGAATTGCAATGGTCCCGGAAGGAAGGGATGTGAGGAACGCTTGAAAAGCTAAGAGAACTGCCCTCATTTCCAGGACATTTATGTGCAAATTGGCCTCTATGGGGGACCAAGGGCCTTGGACCATCCTTCCCTGGAAATGCCCTCCCCCCACCCTAACAGGGAAGCATCCGTGGTCACCGTGGCCTTGGGCTGGGGGGAGAGAGAATGGTCAACACCAAAGATTTGCTTCTGGCTTCATCCACCATAGCATTTCTTTCTTGCAAAGGTTTGTAAGGCATATCATGTGGTCGAGTGGGTGAATTAAGATTGACCACTATGATGAAAGGAGCCACTGTAATAGTCTCATGTGCAACCTCGCCAAGAGTACTAGGGTAATGATTGCTGCCATACAGCCTAATAGTTGTAGTACAAGGTGCGCTGGTACAAATGTCTGTGGAAGAAGAAGTTGAATCTGATTTCTTATTTCTGAAAGCCTGTGGGGAGGAATGGAAGCTTGACAGGACGTTGTATAGAAGATCGCTCCAATGAATTTCAGTGTTCTTGTTGGAGGCATTTTTGATTTTACCATATTGATCGTGATACCTAGGCGAAGAGCAAGGCCTTGAGTGTAAGACAGACTGAGAATGAGAAGGTTCCTGGTCGTGGTGGTGAGGAGCTAATCATCTAGCTATGGTAACACCTGGAATCCTTGTAGTCGTAGATAAACTACCATGACTACCATACATTTAGTAAACTCTCTGGGGGCTATCGAGAGACCAAAGAGCAGTACCCTGAACAGGTAGTGATTGGGTCCCAGCCAGAAGCGAAGAAATCTCCGGGAGCATTTGTCCATCTTTATGTGGTAATACGCATCCTAAAGGTCTATAGAGCACATCCAGTTATACTTCCCCAGAAAGGGGAGAATGGACTGCACCGTGATCATTTGGAATTTTTGAGGTTTGATTAATTTGTTTAGTATGCTGAGATCCAGTATTGGTCCCCAGTCCCCTGTCTTTTTTGGCATTAAAAAGAATCTTGAGTAAAACCAGTGGGACTGGTTGGATGAATTTCTTAGCAGCTATTCAATTTCCAAGGCTGCAGCATCCCTCTGACCGGGTGGAACATCGGGGATTCATTTGATGGGTCTGGGAGTGAGATCGAATGGGATATGAAAGCCTCTGGATATTATTCTCTGCACCCATGAATCCGCTGTTATGAGTTGCCAGGCTTGTTGGTGCAGGGAGAATCTTCCCCCGACTGCTTCTAGAGGAAAACAATCAGGCCCCTGCTCAGAATCAGTGGAAGGATTGGCCAGAGAACTAATCCCTGGCACCCTGGTTACACAGACCCTCTCTGCCCTGAAAGGGATACCTTTCGGATGAGTTGCCCCCTATGCCCCAGGGGAAATGCTCGTCACGAGTGTCATGAAAAGATCCCTGGGACTTCTTGAACCACAATTTTCCTCCCTTCTGATTCCTGGAGTAGGATCTCTGGGGGGTGGGGGGGTGGGAACATATGCCCACGGCAGACAAGGTCTTTCCGTCTTTCTCACTAAGTGATACTGTCTCTCTTACTTTTGGACCAAAGAGGAAAGATTCGTCAACAGGCGCGTTGACAAAGGAAGATATGAAAGAGTCCGCAAAGTCACACAAACACATCCAAGCATGCCGTCTCATGACGATGCCCGATGCGGCTGCTCGAGCTGCCCCCTTCGTGGTGTGAGAAATCAAGTGCATTGAGGAGTTCGAGATGGATTCTAGGGTAGCTGGCTGTGAGGCAACAGTATCACGCACCTCCTCAGGCAATACCCACGCCAAAGAGGCAGACATTTCTGAAATTGAGTCTCTTTGGAGGCCAGTAAAGTGTGCCAGGTAATTCAGTGACCAAATGGCAATGGTCGCTGAAGCAAAGGTCTGCTTCCCCAGTCTGTCCAAAGTCTGAGACTCCCTGTTCAGGGGATGAACAGTGGAACTATCTTCTGTCAGTTCCCTCTTAGTGGCTGCCGCCACAACCTTGGAATCCACTACTAGCTGACTAGAGGAAGGTAATTATATTAGATAAATCACAAAAACACTACACTTAGCTTGAGAGAAAGGCTTGGCACATCTGATGAGGAACGTGGCAAACGAGATCTGGAGAGACTATGAGAGGGGCATTGTGGGTAGGACTTAGCTGAGAGTTTTTGGCTGGCGCGAGCTTGATAACGGCCGAAGTCCTATCAATAAGGAATGAATGAAGATTTACAACATCAGATGCTTAGTTTAGAGACTGTTTTTCTTTATTAGTCTGAGTCTGTCCATCAATGTTGTTTTCAACATTTCCTGTGATTTGAACTCTGTGGTTTACTGTAAATATATATTCCATATTTTCATGCTCTTCTATTATTAAATAATATATTTAAAACTTTTTATTGTGGCTGGTCCTTGTAGAAAGTATTTAACCTTTGAGAGTCCTTATAATGTTAAGTTGTCAATCTCGCCTTCATTCTTGCTGGATGGGTTCGGAGCCGATCCTCGGCTCCGACTCGGCACTTGCTTTAGCTTGAGAACTCCTTTTACCAGCTCGAGGCAACCCTATATCCCATGATGCAAGGCGGAACTACCTCAGATCTCGTTTGCCGCTTAGCGAAAGAGGTCTCCTTTTTGCCAGCTGAGGTAAGTTGATATTTTCAGAAAGCTTAGTCAGGGATTTATTTCTCCCTTATTCCCCTTTTTATAGTGTGTAGTGTTTCTACAGCCCACCCTATTTCCCTTATAGTTAAAAGGTTTTAAATTCTTTTTATAATTCTAAAAGAGTTTCAGTTAGGCCTAGACCCCATTGCTTAATCCCTACCTGTGTGTCTGTGTGTTTGGGGATTAATTGTGTGATTGTTGGGGTGTGTGTGACTTTCTTCCTCTAGGACTATGTCTAAGGAAGGCAAGGTCTCAGGCTTCAAGAAGTGTGACTCGTGCTGTCAGAAAATGTCTCTGACAGACTGTCACACTTCTTGTGTTTACTGCCTGAGGCCTTTGCACCTGCAGGACTCCTGTGCTTTGTGTCACTCTTTTAGCCAGAGAGTCCTGCAGGAAAGGAGGAATAAATTGATCCTCCGTGGCTTGCTTAAGCCAGAAGGTTCTCCCTCTAAAACAGGGTCTAGTAAACCTTCTAAGCCTCCGAAGGTTCAGGCTACAGTATCTAAGCCTCCTCCGGTGGCTCCGGCTCCGGCTGGAGCCGATCTTTCTGCTTCTAAAGTAGTGGGTTCGGCACCGATCGGTTCCGATACCCGATCTACTGTTGCCTTGTCGGGTCCGGCTGGAGCCGACACCTTATCCAGCATCGGAGCCGAGAAACCTTCGGCTCCATCTGGAATTCAGGGACTTCGGCTCCGATGACTTCGTCCCGAAAGAGATCTCGGTCCCCTTCGTTGGAGAGTATCCACTCTGCTCCGGGGTCTCCTCTTTTGTCGGAGCGGAGCCATCGGAGCCGATCTTCAAGATCTTCCAGGCTGTCTGACCACGACTTAGAGAGGGTGGTAAGCAGGCTGTTAAAGTCGCAGGCACTGGCCCAAATGCTCCATAGCCCGTCTCAGCAGACTTCGGCTATTGCTTCACCCCTTGAACTTCCTCCTCCGACTCCCCACCAGAGTTCGGAGCCGGAGCTTCTCGGGACAGCGACTGTTTCGGCGCCGGAGCCGATACATCCTTCGGCTCCGTCGTCTTTGGCTCCGATCTCCTCGAGACCTTCCTTGGAGGGATCCGGTCGTCGGGTTTCCCTGGTCGGCTCCGAGGGGGCTAGTGGCATCGGACCCTTGTCCGACCCCGCTCTCCCTCTCGGGGCTTCGGCTTTGGTAAGCTCGGCACCGACATCGGCCTCGGAGCCTTCTCTCTCAGTGGAGCCGGGAATTCCTGTTTCCTCGGAACGGGGATATTCCGGTCTCCCGGGGAGGGGAGCCTTTGAGGTGATGAGGAGTGTCCTGGCTCCTGAGCCAGGTCAACGGTCCATCCCTCTAGCTCCTCCCTCTTCGGTGCCTGTAGACACCTCTTGCCAGCCTCTTGCTCTCAGGCCCAGGGATCCATCGCCCCAGGTTTCCCCATTGGGAATTTCCTCCTCTTCCGAAGGTTCTCCTGATCCTGCAGGTGAACCCCCTCGGAAGAGGACGTGTAAGAGGAAACACATAGACTCCCCTGAGTCTACTACATCTGATACCGACTTAGATGAGTCGGAGGGTTCCCCACGATCCCCCTCTGAGGATGTCTCCTTTTCAGACATCCTTGAGCTCCTCAAACAGAGGGGGAATTGGCCATCCATTGATCCCTCCGAGGATGAGTCGGTGTACCTGGAGGCTTTTGGATCCCGACCCTCCACCTCCTGGGTGTCTCCGCCTTTCGACCCACTTATGCAGGTAGTGGCTCGAAGGCGTGGCAGCTCCAGATTCTGTGGAACCTGTCCCCAGGAGGCCATCCAAGTTTATTACAGCCCCTACGGACAAACAGTTTCTTTCCAAGGGCGTTTCTGTGGATGCTATGGTGGTGGCGGCGCCACTAAGAAGGAACTTATGGATACTTCAGTACCTGCCCATCGTCCTAACAAGGATTCTAGGACCATGGACAGGTATGGAAAGCGGATGTTTTCGTCACCGACCTTTGCTATGGGCTCGCTGAACTACCTTTGTCACTTCACCAGGCTTCAAAGAGATATTCTCAAGGAACTAGGTGAAGTGGTCCAGGATCCTTCTGCTGCTGGGGCTCAAGAAAAGATTGCCTCACAGCTAGCAATCCTGAATTCCTTATCCAACTCCTCCATGCGGCTCATATCCTATGCGGCCGATGGAGCGAGCAGGGCCGCAGGCACAGGAGTGGCTCTTAGACGTCAAGCCTGGATGCGGCTTTGTAATTTTGCGGACCCCTTTAAGGCGTCCTTCACCAATACCCCCTTTGATGGTTCGGCTTTGTTCGGACCTCAGGTGAAGGATACTTTGACCAGGTGTGAGCAGGTCGGTAAAACTCTTTCTGCCGTTGGAATCCATTTTTCCACCCCTTCTGGACCATATCCCAAGGGTCAGAAGGGAGGGAAGATGTGGTTCCGCAAAGCCCAAGGAGCTACACCGGACACACGTGGTCAGTTTACCCCCAGAGGCAGAGGGGGTAACAATAATAGACGCCACCCTAGAGGCAGGGGGGGTCCTCAGAACCAGGGCAACAGGGAGTCTCTTCCTGAGAAGCCCTTTCAGCACCCCTGAGGTGTTGCCCGACTGTCCACCCTTGGAGGCAGTCGGGGGAAGGATTTCACTGTACCCAGTAGCCTGGCATTCCCTTTCACAAGATATGTGGGTACAGTCGATCATATCCGAAGGTTACAAAATTCCCTTCGAAAGGTATCCCGTACCTCAACAATCCCTTCCAGACATCTCACCCGGTCAAAGGGATTTGGCAGAACAGGAGGTTTCAAAGCTCCTAGGAAAAGAGCCGTCCAGACTGTTCCGCAGACCAAGTAGGATCCGGCGTCTACTCGAGATTCTTTTGGTCCCCAAAAGGACGGGAGATTGGAGACCAATATTAGACCTGAGCAGTCTAAACAGATTTGTCAAAAGGCAAGATTCGGATGGTCACGCTTCAGTCCATTCTGCCCTTTCTGGGCAAGGACAACTGGATGTGCTCTATAGACCTTCAGGACGCGTACTATCACATAAAGATTCACAGGCGCTCCAGAAGGTTTCTCCGCTTTCGGCTAGGGACCAGTCATTACCAATTCAGAGCCCTGCCCTTTGGCCTCACTTCAGCCCCCAGAGTGTTTACCAAATGCATGGCAGTGGTCACAGCTCATCTGAGACGTCAAGGATTCCAGGTGTTTCCTTATTTAGACGACTGGCTCCTCTCCACCACCACCAGGTGTCAGCTTCTTCAGACCAGAGACTACACTCTGCAGCTTTGCAGGAGTTTGGGAATTTCAGTGAATTTCGAAAAATCTTCTCCCCCTTGCCAATCTATCACCTTTATAGGCGCAGAATTAAACACCGTCAAAATGTTAGCCAGACTAACAGATCAAAGAATTCTGGACATCCAAAAATTCGTTCGGATTCTATTGCAGAGCAGCAAGGTCAAAGCCAGATTGATACTAAAGGTTCTAGGTCTTATGGCTGCGGCCATTGTTCTTCTACCACTGGCTCGCTTCCACATGCGTCTTCTGCAGTGGATGTTATTCACTCAGTGGTCGTTCCACAGTCTTCCGATGAGGCACGAAATCTTAGTCACACAATCGTGCAGAACTCATCTGAACTGGTGGATATCTTCCCCTCTTCTTCATCAGGGCCGACCCTTTGTTCCCCCTCCTCCAGTTGCCACAGTTACTACGGATGCCTCTCTGATCGGGTGGGGGGGGCATTATCAGGGCAGGATGGTCCACGGGACGTGGCAACCCATAGAATACCATCTGCACATAAATGTCCTGGAGATGAGAGCGGTGCTTTTAACGTTGCAAGCCCTCAATGACTTTCTTCCCACGGGGACTATTGCAGTACAAATGGACAACATGTCCGTGGTCTGGTACATCAACAAGCAGGGCGGGACCAGGTCCTATCCGTTGTGTCAAGAAGCTCTCAGACTTTGGCAATGGGCAATCTCCTCTCATCGGTTTCTGATAGCAACGCACATCCCCGGCAGGTCCAACCTCTTGGCGGACAGGCTGAGCAGATCCATTCTCATGCCTCACGAGTGGTCTCTCAATCAATCTGTAGTGGATCAGATTTTTCTGAAGTGGGGCACACCTTGTTGCGATCTTTTTGCTACACCCCAAAACAACAAGTGCCCCGATTTTTTCACTCTCTTTCCTCTACCAGGCCAACCCCTGAGAGACTCTCTAACCCAGGATTGGCCCCGGGGACTTCTGTACGCTTTTCCTCCTTTTCCCTTGATTCCACAAGTCATTCAGAAAGCCACCGTTTTGAGGGCCAAGTTGATTCTCATTGCCCCTTACTGGCCTCGACAAATTTGGTTTCCATCTCTGCATCGTCACCTCCTGGTGCAGCCCTGGCATCTGTACCCAGTTCTGGATCTCTTGATCCACCAGTCGGGTCAACAGCACCGGGCCATTCATTCTCTCAACCTCACTGCTTGGTTGCTCCACTTCCTTCCCTAGCCAGGCTTCCGATGATCTCTGATTCAGTCAGAGACATCTTAGTGTCTTCTTTAAAGTCGTCCACCAGAACTGTTTATACTAGCAAGTGGCGACGTTTTTCTATTTGGGCAAATTCCAGGAATATTGATCCCTTTACTGCTCCTGTGCATTCTGTTTTAGATTTCCTGGCTGAAGTTTTTCAGTCAGGATCTTCTTCATCTACAGTTAAAGTTCAACTGGCTGCTATTTCCAAGTATCATGTTGGCTTGCATGATAATAACATTATGTCTCATAGATTATGCAAGGCCTTTCTGAGAGGAGTTTTTCTCCTAAAGCCGCCGATAAAGCATCCTCCTCCGCAATGGGATCTAAATTTAATGTTGGCATCCTTGATGTTACCTCCCTTCGAACCGTCTGCTTCATGTTCTTTGAAATTATTGACCTGGAAAACTATATTCTTACTGGCTGTCACTTCAGCAAGAAGGGTTTCCGAGATTCAAGCTCTCTGCATCAGTTCCCCTTACTTGGTTTTTCATAAGGACAGGGTATCCTTAAGAACAAACCCGTCCTTTCTCCCCAAAGTTGTGTCTCAAACCAATATTAATCAATCCATAGATCTACCAGTCTTTTTCCCAAACTATTCTGACAGAGCTGAACAAAAGCTTCATTTTTTGGATGTCCATCGTCAGCTCAGGTACTATTTGCATAGAACGAAACAATTCAGGAAATCAGACCAATTATTTGTCTCCTATGCAGAAAACAGGATAGGTCTTCCAGTGTCTAAAGTGACCTTATCCAGATGGTTGTCTTCCACCATTTCCTATGTGTACTCTCTCAGAGGCAAGCAACTACCTTCTAAACCGAAAGCACACTCAACCAGGAGTCTATCCACTTCTGCAGCTTTTCAGGATAGACTACCCATTGATACCATTTGTGCAGCAGCTACTTGGGCCACTCCTCATACCTTTGTCTCTCATTACAAGTTAGACTTGGCCTCCAGAGACAGGGCCAGTTTTGGTTCCACAGTTCTCAAGAGTCTGTTCCATTGAGCCACCCGGGATACAGGTGCTAGGGACGCGGTCCCATCCAGCAAGAATGAAGGCGAGATTGACAACTTAACATTTAGAAGTTATGTACCTACCATAACGTTCCATGTTAGTTGTCTTCTCTCGCCTTCTTTCTTGCGTCCCTCCCTCCTTCCCCCTGGCCTGGACAGATCTTGAAGAGTTCCTATCAGGTTGTTTCCTCCTGAGCCTTCATTTGAGGACTCTTATTATGAACTTGGGTTTCCTAAATATGTTAGGTTAGTCCTTAGCAGGGTAGGTTAGCTACCAAATGAGATCTGAGGTAGTTCCGCCTTGCATCATGGGATATAGGGTTGCCTCGAGCTGGTAAAAGGAGTTCTCAAGCTAAAGCAAGTGCCGAGTCGGAGCCGAGGATCGGCTCCGAACCCATCCAGTAAGAAAGAAGGCGAGAGAAGACAACTAACATGGAACGTTATGGTAGGTACATAACTTCTAATTTTATTTGGTGACACTGTGTGGTTCACTCCAGAAGGCCTAGCTGTCTTGGTCAACTACTACTATTTGTATTAACATTACACAGTATAACTGGACACCCTTTTTTAAGGGTCTTAGAGTAGCTAATTGTGGAGTGAATGTGGTGGCAACATCTACCTTATACTCTGGGCAGAAGGGGACACAGCAGGTAAATATGTGCCAGCCTTTTTCAGGTGTGTGCGCGCACGTGTGTGTGAAAAATCAAATCTCACTGTGTGCGTCTGTGTGTGTGTGTGCGCGCGTGTGTGTGTGTGTGTGTGTGTGTGTGCGCGTGTGTGTGTGTGCGCGTGTGTGTGAGCTATCTTGAGCAGAAACACCAAGCACTGGGCTTACAGAGTAGGTGCTGGAGGACTTGGCTTGGACACTCAGCTGAGGACCTAACCCTACAGCTGTACCAGTGGGGAATCTTACTGGGGACATGGAGGGAGACAGACAGAGAGATCCAGACCCGGACAGATTGTGTTCCCTGTGTGCTCTTAAGGGAAATCGTGCTTAATGCAGAAAGATCTGTATCTGGAAATACTGTGTGCATCCATTTGTATTTCAAGTGCATGTCCCTCTCCAGTGTCAGTGGTGAGGACTCAGGCTCCTTGATTACTGGCCCTGCATGGAAACTTCACACTGAGGACCAAAGGTGTCGCAGAAAGATAAGTACTTTGATAAGGACAAGCATTATTTTTATATTTACGCACTCATGTCTGTCTTTGTTGCTCCAGACACCTTGCACTATTATCCCCCTTGACACTGCTTCCCAAGCAAAGTCTGAGGAGTCTGTGGTAACTTACTGCTTTGGAGCAGAAGGGAAGAATTGGATTCAGAGATATTTCGTGTCTCCACCAAGTAATTTCTCTTCTCATAAAATCCCACAACTGGCACCTGAAAAAATAATGGGTGTTGGTGCTGGTACCAAAGATACGATAGGTACCACCATATCTTTCTCATGTCAAGTCTTGGCAAAGGTATCAAAAGAATCATATATGTTGCAAGACCCAGAATCCTGAGGTATTCCCTTACAGTGACTTAAGTTTGAGTGGAAAACCCCTGGAATAGATGTAAACAGAGATAGATTTTTTTCCTATGGAAGAAAAACTCTTTGTACTTATGTGTCTAACAGGCATCACAAGAACACAATCCTGTATGACGGAGTTAAAACTTTAAAATGTTCTTTTGGAATCCCAACCTACACAGGAGCTCCTGAACCCAAGAGAGATTCCTGAAACACTGAAAAAAGCTCTGCAAAGATAAGCAAGTCATCTAAATATGGAACTCTCTGGACAAGCCTGTAGATTATAATGTGCTATAAACAAACGTTAAGTGCTCATCATAACCGTAGATCTGTGTTCTGTTTTCATCCTTTCCTCACTGGATGGGTCTCGGATCCAACCTTGGATCTGGCCATAACCACTTCCAAGCTTTGGATCCAGTGCTCAGGCTTCTCCTCCTACCTATAACTGCTGTGAATAGAACAAGCTACCTCAGATTGCATTTGCTCTTCAAAGGAAAATGCAATTTAAATTATAAAATCTATTTGTAAGCTGTCTTAAAGGAGAGGACAAGTAAAATACTGGTAACCTGTATGAAGTAAAAGGGAGAAACAGACAATACATTCCACAGTCAGACTTGGGTCAATTAGGTCCATCTCAAAATGGGATTAATTGTTAACAGACTACACTGTCAACAAAACAAAACAAGGAGGGGGAAGGTGGGAGGAGAGTTGTGGAAACGGACAACACAGATCTATCATTATAGTGAGTACATAACTTTTCGTAATTGATGTTATCTTTTCCGTCCATTCCTCAACTGATGTGACAAAAGTCCCTAGCTACATTTGTACATGGCAGGTCTGATGGAAGGATATTCTGGGGCACAGGTGAACCAAGACAGGTCCTAGATCTAGACTGCATATCACATTTGTAATGGGAGATGAAGGTATGAACCTTGGACCAGGTAGCTGTAGCATATATGTCATTATCGCCCCATAAGCCTGACTAGCTTGGTCTGCAAAGCTATGGAAAGGATCATCATGGACCTCATAAATAAAGATATTGGGGACCTACAGACACTGGATCCTACCCAGTTCGGCTTTGTTAAGGGCAGATCCTGCCTCTTAAACCTGGCTGATTTCTTTGAAACAGTCACCAAGGCCATTGACGAGGGCAAGATGGTCCACACAGCCTACCTGGACCTCGCAAAAGCCTTTGATACAATACCCCACTCGGGCATTATAGATAAGCTCACCAGCTTAAATATAAACCCCTATGTCACTAGATGGATTGCAAACTGGCTCAAGGACAGAACCCACATGGTTAGAATTGCTGGAGCCATGTCAGACTCCAAACCAGTTACAAGTGGTGTCCCACAAGACTCAGTCCTGGGACCTTTCTTGTTCGGTATATATTTCTTGGAGGTACAGGCCAACATGGAAGGACTGTGGCTGAGCAAGTTCGCAGATGACTGCAAACTGGGCGCCATAATCGACTCTCCAGCCGACACAAGCATCCTCCAAAAGGGCCTCAGAAACAGACAACTGGTGCCAGAGCCATGGCCTCAAGCTAAATGCCAAAAAGTGTATAGTCATCCCCTTTGGAAAAAACAAAGTTCCCACAAATTACCACATAGGTGGTAATCCATTAAGTACAGAAGAAGTAATTAGGGACCTGGGGACCCAAGCTGATAGCAATCTCTCATTTGACAACCACGCGTGGCCAAAGTGGTTAGAAAAACATTTTATATAGCCCACCTAATCATGAAGGGATTCACATTTAGATCAGGGGAGGTCATCGTGCCTCTTTACTCATCCCTCATCAAGCCCATAATTGAGTACAATGCCCCTTTTGGGATGAACCTTACCAGACACCTGCAGCAACTGGAAAGACCCCAAAAGTACCTCACCAAGAGGATCAAAGGGCTCAAACAGATGCCATATGCTGCCCGGTTAAAGAAACTCCAGCTCTACTCAGTGGCATACCGCCTGTTCAGAGGCGATCTGTGCCTGACGTATAAAGCCATGTCCAACACGGAATTAATGGACATGCTGCACCTCAGAAAATCCAAATCCCATCGAGCTACGTGCTCGAGAGACTTGAACCTCAGCACTGAAATAAATAGGACATGCTGGAGGGACAGATTCATAACCCAGAGGCTCCCTTCACTCTGGAATAAAATCCCAGTCCAGGTTAGGCAGAGTCCCTCATTGACTCTCTTCAAGAGGAATCTTGATGAGTGGATGGGAGATCGTAGGTTTACCCCGGGTATCACTTCTGTGTCACTGTTAGACAGAGGCACAGTATACTAACCTCGAAAAAGGGCATAGCAAAATAAATTTAAAATGGGTGGCGAAAGCCAAACACATTCTGGCTAGGCTTATAAATGCCCTAGGGCAGATAGCCTAGTATGAACCTATGAACCTATGAAATAGAACACTGGAGAAAAAGGTTGCAGATGAAGCCACAGATATGGTACAGTATATGCTTTCAAACAGGAATTCCTTTTTCCTGGTATACAAATGAAATGCACTGAGTCAAGTGAGAAAATGTAACTTTGGAAACCTTTGTCTAATTTAACATTGGAGAAGGACACAAATAACTGGACAGATTTTATAAAGGGTTTAGTGTAGTGTAGATAAAAATGTAACTGACAATGAATATAAAGTAAAAGCAGGCTATAGTCAACCCTGATTGAGAAACTTGGACATGAAAAATGGAAGACTTATAGACTGATTAATGGATGATTCCAAAGCCAACTTGGGGAGGAAAAGAGGGATTGATTTTTAGAGATACCCTGTCCTTATGAAAAATTAAGTATGGATGCTTTGAGGATGGCTTAAATGATCTGAAATTTTCTTGGCAGAAGTAACAGCCACCACGAATAAAGTCTTCCAGGATAAAAACTTAAAGATCCACTTTTGCAGCAGGTTCAAAGGGAGGACTGGTCGGTGCCTGGCAAAAAATGGTAATATGAAGAATCTCCAAACAAGACGTCCTCAAGGGGGAATCTAAGGGAATCTTCTCCTTCCCCGAAGTCACTGTCAATGTCAATATAAGGGAAGCTATGGGTGCATGATTCTCTCCTACGTGAAACATGGGAATTGCAGCTAACTGAACTTTAATAGTGGAACAGCTGGTACTATTCTGAAAAGGATGTGCAAAGAAGTTCAAAACCGATGGAAGGAGAACTGAAAAAGAATAAATATTTTTCTCTACAGCCCAAACAGCAAACCTTTTCCTTTTATTACTTCTATAAACCTCCCTGGAGGAAAGTTTCTCAGAGGAAGACAAAATGTGTACAACTAGAGATGACAACTTGGACTGTTGAACCACCACTGGAATTGGAGAAACATGCGGTTAGCTTAAAGGATTGAATGTTCAACTGAGTCAGACCTGATGGGTGAGAAAGCAAATCTGGGTCAAAGCCCAGAACCCAAGGTGGGTGAGTTACATAAGGCCAGAGGAAGGGAAACTAAACTTGAGTCCAGGAAGGGGCTATGAGGATTACCCTTGAACATCACTTCATCTCCGATGCTTTCTGTAAGAACTTTGGAATCAGAGTTGTCAGGGGGAAAGCATAAAGACAACCAGGGGGCCAGGAATGCATTAGAGTTTCCTGAGGTAACTCCCTCTCTGGGGTGATCAGAGTGAAAAACTTGGTGTTGGGAAAAGAGGCAGAGAGACTGGAACAAGGCTGGCCCAAACAGCTGAAAATCCTCTCTGTTGCTGAGGAAATGAGGGACTATTCATAAGGAAGCAAAATATATCTTCTCATTTTGTCCACTAGTATGATGGACTTCTCAAGTATAGGTGTTGCAATTAAAAAGCATTGAGAAAATATCAACCATTGCCCCAATTTCATGGCCTCCCAACACAGACGATAAGATCGGATTCCTGCCTGTTTGTCGATGTACCAGATACTGCCAAGTATTCTGTCTATGGAAATCACACCTAAGGGTAGAGAGTTCTGAAAGGCCTGCCATGCTAGGAAGACTGGTCTCATTTCCAAAACACTGATGTGTAGACCGGCTTCTGTCTGAGTGAAGACCGACCTCTGTCTGACACACATGTCCTGGACTGTCTTTCCAAAATAATGCCTGCCCTTAGATGGGAAGCAATCACGGTCACTGTGGCCTGGGAAAAGAGCAAAATGAAAGGTCGTTCCTGTGTAATAAGCAAAGACTCTAGCCCGATAGATGCATGCCCTGAAGATGTTTGTTAGATTTACTGGAAAGGACAAGGGTTGTCCTCTGACTGACTACTTAACTGCTAGGGTCCATTGAAAGATATGCATGTAAAATCTGACCAGTGACACTAAGGTGACTGAAGCAGCCACAGAACCTAAAAGATAAAGGACTAGTCTTGCTGCTAGCATTCATCAGGAAAAAGTTCTATGGTTTGCTGGTGAAAAGATAAGATTCTTGAAGAAAGAAGCTTTGCTATCCAAGATCTTGTGTCCAAAGTTGTTCCCATGAATCCCAGAGACTGAACTGGCTGTAACCTGGACTTTTAAGTTTACTGTGATTCCAAATCATGTACTTAGTTGGAGCAAGGAGTCCCTGGCTTAAATGAGTAGATTCCTGGAAGGGACAGTGATGAGCCCAGTTGTCCAGGTATACGAATACTAGGAAACCCTGCAGTCGTAAACGAGCTGCCACTACTGCCATGTACTTGGTAAACACCTGGGGGGTTGTGGTGAGACCAAAGGGTAGTACTCTGAAATGTTAATGACTGGCTCACACACAGAAGTGAAAACACTTTCTGGATCACCTGTTGATCTTTATATGGTAGGACGCATCCTGAAAATCTGACGACCACATCCAATTGTTCTTTAGTAATGGAAGAATGGACTGAGCCATAACCATCTGAAATTTTGTTTATTTTAAAAAACCTGTTTAGTTGACTTGGGTCCAAACCTGGTCTTGGGTCCCCATTTTTCTTTGGTGCCAAAAAGAATCTTGAGGAAATTCCGGATCCTTTCTGGTCTGGTGAGACCTCTTGAATCACTTGATTTTTAGTAACTTCTCTAATTCTGAAGCAGCTGCTTCCCTTTATGAGGATGGAACATTGGGAAATCTTTCTTGAAGTGACGGGGAGTATGGAAAGGTATGATATAACCTCAGGTTATTATCCTCTTCACTCATTTGTCTTGAATGATGCGCGTCCAGGTTGTTGGGTGCAGAGATAAGTCCCCCCCTGACTGTCTCCAGAGTATGACAGTTGGGCAAACATTCAGGAGTGCTGGAAAAGTCTTCTCTGGGATCAGTCCCCTGAAGCCCTGATTTTATGGACCACCTCTGCCTCTTGGGTCATCTCTGTTATGAGAGTTTCTTCCTCTGCCTTGGGGAGTTTTTTTTCCCAGAAGTGTTTGTTGCATAACCCTGAGACTTACGAAACTAGATTATCTTATCCCTTCTGATTTCTGGAGAAGGTTCACTGAGGTGTTGAGAATTTGATCCCTAAAGCAGAGAGGGGCTTTATCATTCTTCTCACTTCTGGAGAA